>NC_067485.1:90024250-90357375 GCF_947179515.1 Apodemus sylvaticus | reverse complement strand
TGTGGAAGGAAGGGCCGTGGTGTGGAAGGAAGGGCGGTGGCGTGGAAGGAAGGGCCGTGGTGTGGAAGGAAGGGCTGTGGTGTGGAAGGAAGGGCGGTGGTGTGGAAGGAAGGGCCGTGGTGTGGAAGGAAGGGCCGTGGTGTGGAAGGAAGGGCCGTGGTGTGGAAGGAAGGGCCGTGGTGTGGAAGGAAGGGCCGTGGTGTGGAAGGAAGGGCTGTGGTGTGGAAGGAAGGGCGGTGGTGTGGAAGGAAGGGCGGTGGTGTGGAAGGAAGGGCTGTGGTGTGGAAGGAAGGGCCGTGGTGTGGAAGGAAGGGCAATGGTGTGGAAGGAAGGGCTGTGGTGTGGAAGGAAGGGCGGTGGTGTGGAAGGAAGGGCTGTGGTGTGGAAGGAAGGGCGGTGATGTGGAAGGAAGGGCAGTGGCATGGAAGGGCCGTGGTGTGGAAGGAAGGGCCGTGGTGTGGAAGGAAGGGCCGTGGTGTGGAAGGGCCATGGTGTGGAAGGAAGGGCCGTGACGTGGAAGGTCTGTGGCGTAGAAGGGCTGTGGCGTGGAAGGAAGCGTGCTGCACAGCTATGGGCATGCTGCATCTCAAGTACCCAGGATGCTGATGAGGCTCTGCCCCTCCACACTTGAGTAGTAGAGGTCTGTGTCTATCTCGCTCATAATGATCTTGCTAAAGATTGGGCCAACAGAACTGTAGAAAGAGGATTTGATGGAAATCTCAGTCTTTGCTAAGAAGCAGAGTGTTTTGGTTCATAGCTTGAGATCTAGACAGCAGTGTGTGATTGTGTGTGAGTATGTGATTGTGTGTATACATACATATACACACATATGAATGAATATCCCATGTGTATAAATATGTACACATCACACAGATAGTACCACGGCACTGGAAATTATCTATTCAAGCACTCTACCTTTGTACTCTGTCCACGGCTCTCTTTTACTTTCTATTTTTGAGTCAGAGTCTCAAGTCTCATTCGGTAAACCAGGCTGTCCTTGAACTCACTGTATAGTCTAGCCAGGTTTTGAACTTTTGCTCTTATAGTCTCGACCTCTCCAGTAATGGAGACTGCATGTCTGTATCACCAGGCTTTGTGGGTTTACTGTTTTCTAAAACATACTTTCTGTGCTTTGTTTTGGTTTTGGTAGCATCATGCTTTTTTTTTTTTTCTTTCTTCTCTATGTAAGCTTAGCAAATAAATCTCTTTGTGAAATTACCATTTAAGAGAAAAGCAGTCTTTCCAGCTAAAAGCTGTAGAATTAAATTTAAAATATAGAACATTGGGCCATCAGTGTACTAACCAGACTTTCACAATTTTGTTTGTAATTTATCTAAGTGAAACCTAATGCTGACAGACCTGAGAAGACGTTTCTATAGTTTCTACAGCTGGCTCACTGCCCGTGCTCCTTCCAACCCTTCTGTGCCCCTGTGCGCGGTGAATTCAGGTGGCTGTGTGTATCTGTGGCCCACTGTTTAGAACACAGGCTTTTGGAGAGTTCATGTGTCTGTGAGCAGTTACCCTCAGAGATATTTCTTGAACACTTACCTTGAGCAAGATCCTCCCTGCTGGAACTGCAGGATCCTGAGTTCTGTTTGTCTTTTACTTTGTTTCTGTTAGTATCATTATTCTCTAAGAGGAATGTTTATTAAGTCATCAGTCAGTTCTTTGGGAGCTAAACAAGCAGAGACTTTCTCCTCACAGCTCTAAGAATGGCCTCAGTGTGTTGGTCTGGCCAAAGATCTTTCCTTGTTTTTTGTTTTTTGTTTTTGTTTTTGTTTTTTGTTTTTTGTTTTTGTTTTTTTTTTGTTTTGTTTTGTTTTGTTTTTTAGGGCATTCCTCACCCTGTGGCAGCATTGATCAAGTTCAGCCTCTGTCTTCACAGGGTCTTGAGTCCTGCTGGGCTAAGAGATCTGCTTACTGCAGGGTGATCTCACCTTTCTTTGTACCCTTCTAGGAAGATCCTTCTGCATAAGGTCCAGTCACAGCTTTAGGAAATGAGTGTATCGGCCATTCAGCCCACAGCAGCAATCTTTCAGTTAGCAATACCGGCCATTTACTAATCCAAACCCTGTGTAGTGCTATCCCTCAAAGAGAAAAGAAAACCCTCTTTTTTTTTTTTTTTTTTTTTTTTTTTTTCCCTAGACAGGGTTTCTCTGTGTAGCCCTGGCTGTCCTGGAACTCAATCTGTAGACCAGGCTGGCCTTGAACTCAGAAATCCGCCTGCCTCTGCCTCCCAGAGTTCTGGGATTACAGGTGTGCGCCACTACCGCCCGGCAGGAAACCCTCTTTCTGCTTTCTCCCAAGATCTCTAGAGGGAGTGTAGCAATGCCCCTTTCCAGCTGTCCTTGCCAAATTCGTGTAGTATCTCTGTGGACCTTTCCATGTGGTAATGAACTGCACAGAACTCTTGGATTAATATCCAGTGTGGGTTAATCCAGTGTGGATTAATAGATTCATATCTCGGTTCTTTAACACCTGGCCCAAATGGAAGGCCAGGGTCGCTTTCAAATGTATTCATGGCTGTCTGCAGGATCACCACCATGGCCACCCTGGCCCTCACATACTCCTCTGTTTGTAGGTTTCGCCTTAGTGTCTGGGTCCTGGGCTGGGTATGCAGTTGCCCCTCACCTTGTCCTTCTAGCTGAAGGCAGGCTTTAGCACTGCTGTTTTCTCCATTCCTCCCTTCCTTCTCCCTCCCCTCCTGTCCTGATCCCCCTCCCCCCCGGCCACCCCTCACTCTTCCTTCCAGTTCTCTGATCAAGGTCTTTTCTATACTTTCCATACTGACCTTGAATCTACTTTATAATCCAGGCTGGCCCAGAACCAGGGGTAATCCCCTCCTCGACCTCCCAAGCACTGGAGGCACGGGCACGAGGCACTCTGCCTGAGTATTCCCTTTCCTCCTCTTCTCTTTTAAAGATCCAGAATGCTTACACACTGTATTAGCCATGGCTGTAGAAGAGCCTTGTGCAGGAACCTCATAACTGTTGAGATTGTGATGGTCTTGGGTGCAGCGCATGCTGGGACAATGCATGCTGCATTTCCATCACTATAGTTGTGTCTGCTCTCAGCCTCGCTGCCCTGGCAGCTTTCCCATAGAGGGATCTGCTCATTCGCTGTCCTGACAGACTCACATAACCTGCTGTCAGCTTAGTGATGACTCTTGGTAAATCCTTGTGTCAAAGCCCCTGCTTCTGTCCCCCTCCTACTGTGATATTTGTGTTGGTTTCTGAATTCAGGTATGGGCTATCCTGAGGCTGACTCCTTAGCAACGGACTTTCCTTGGGATGGAAACTGGAAACATTCTTCCCTATCTGTCTACCACACACTTTCAACAGGTGGTAGAAACTGTATCCACCTTGAACCTGTTTGGAGGTGAGCTCTGAGATTTAGGTCTGTGAGCTTCTTGTAGACTTGTAGAAGGGATCTTGTTGACCTCAGCCCTCCAGGTGATAGAAAACCTGCGAATGTGCTAGAGTTCTAGGAGCCTTGGGTGCTTGTCTTGTAATTTAGACTTCTCCTCACCAGCTGTCCCCTCCTCTTTGCAATTCTTTTTCCTCCTTCCCTTTCCCCTCCCCTCCCCTCTCCTCCCCTCCCCTCCCCTCCCCCCTTCCCTTCCTTTCCTTTCCCGGTTCTCACAAGCACTGGACAGAGACTTTTGGAGTATGGCTTCTCTGATTTGAGCAAGACTCAGACTCAGCTGCGTGGCGGGGCAGGCTCCCTTAGAGACCTCTCAGAGGAAGCTGTTATCAGAAGCTAGCTCACTGTTGGCGTATCCAAGCCCTTAACCCTCATTTCTCCACACAGATTTAGTACACATGGGCAGACCCTCCCTGATGAAAGAGCTGGGGTAACTCACATGTCTTGTTACTATATTGCTTTTCCTGGTGCACAGAGGGGAGGGTGTGGAACAGAAGTCTCTGCTCACCCCTCACTTTCTGCGACTTGGTTTATTAATCATTCAAGCGTCCTTTCCTGTCCTGCCTCCTCAATAGGGAGACTGGTTCTGAGGAGGCAGTCCTTGGTTGTTGTTTTGCTTTTTTTAGTCTAGTTTTCTTTGAAACTTTCTGCTCATTGCTTCTCGGCCTTTTGGCTAAGATCAAGTGTGAAACTTTCTGCTCGCATGGTGTTTCTGTTTTCTAAAGGAGGCATACAGGATTCCACATTCACTGGCATGAATGACAGAGTATTATTTTGGCCCCCTTGTTCACTGACCTAACCAAGCTCATGGGCAGGTCAAACAAACAAACAAACAAACAAACAAAAACCCACTTACAAACCTGATACAGGAGAAAAGCGTGTGTGGTTACCAGGGTCCTTTTCTCTTCTGATTGGTCTCGCAGCGCTAACAAAGTAGCAGCAAGAAGCACAGCCTATACACCACCCCTTTCTTTAGATGCTTTGTTACTCTTCGTGGGAAGGTAAGTATGTTTTGAGGGTGTTAAGGACAACCCTTACCCCACACAGCGAGTTTCACCACTCTCTCTGGGTGGTACAGCTCGTCAAGGAACCTATCTTTCTCAGAGACAAAGTTGTGAGAGTCACAAAACAAGACTAACAAAAATGGGGTTGTGATCCGATCCGGGTCCAAGCCATAGGACTGACTGTAAAAGGCCACTGAAGGAGGCGGAGGACAAGCCCTCGGTTGGACCATTCACATATCTGATCCTAGGCCTGGCAAGATGGCTGTACATCAGGATAGAGGCTCACTCAGGCTTTCCAACAAGCCTGCTGCCCTGAGTTCCATCTCTTGGCTCCACCTGGTAGAAGGAGAGAATTGACTCTCAGGAATTTCCTCTGACAACCACATGCATTCCATAGAGCGTGTGTGTGTGTGTGGGGGGGGGGCACATGTATGTGCGTGCACAAACACACACATTCACATACTGAATAAATGGGTAAAATGTAATCCTAAAATAACTATTCTGGAATCGTGTCAGTGCTGGCTAGCTGCCCTGAGGTTCAGGGTCATGGGTCCTTGAGACATGAAGCAGAGTGGTCGGTGTAAGCTGATGAGTTCCTCCCTCCGTTCACCGCGGTTTCTCCTCTCCGCCTGTGTGTGTCCGTGTCCCGTGTTATTTTCTTCCCCCAGACATTGTCAACACTCCCAAACCCGATGAAAGGGCCATCATGACTTACGTTTCCTGCTTCTACCATGCTTTCGCGGGAGCGGAGCAGGTACTCCTCCCCGTGCACGCAGCGGACCGCGCTGCTCCTCTGTGTGTGCGCGCACGCGTGTGTGTGTATTTCTGGATGTGTGTCTGTGTGCTTCACATCTGACCTTGGAATATCAGTGTTTCATAACAACCTAACACAGCAAGTTCCCGATTGCTAGGCATCTAAAAAAAACCAATCAATCAATCAAACAAACAAAAAAACTTTTAGACAATAACCAAAGTGTTTTTCTCTATTTTTTCTCCTCCCAAGAAATGTCTTCTATTTTTTAGAAAACTGTTAGAAACATTTGTACATTCTGGGAGCAGAGTGCCTTGAAGAGTGTGCTGCATGCATTGAGTGTCAACGGACAGGCGACCAGGAGACTCAGTGCCTCCACGTGTTTGTTGCCCTCAGTTGCCTGGAAACGACCTCTATTCAGTGGTTTGCTCCATCAGAACAGACTAACTGTAGTTTTAGTCAACGGAACTAAAGGGTCACAACCTCAGAAGCATTCGTGTGCCTCAGAGCAGGCTGAGGGAAGCTATGCGAGAACAGTTATCCACCCCTCCTGCAGATTCATCTGTCTCACCTCTGTACGTGGGGAACTCTTATGGACTGACGGATAAAATGTGCCCCATTTTTGCCATCTTTGTAAAGCCCACCACTGAGAGATGATGGTAATCAGGATCATTGTGCTCTAGAGAATTATGGCTTTCGGGGCTGGACTTGGGGGGAAAGTGTCCAGTGGCTTCTCTGGGCCATGTTTTGGATTGTCCTGGGCTGCACAGGGGTGTCCAATCTGTAGCCACAGGTTGCAAAAGCATGTGTGTATTTACTTGACCTGACATTGAAACGTGATATTGTCACCTACAAAGTTCACACTCAAGAACTGTGTAATCAAGTCTCTCTCTCTCTCTCTCTCTCTCTCTCTCTCTCTCTCTCTCTCATACACACACACACACACACACACACACATACACACACACACACACACACACACACACACACACATACACACTTAAGTAGGATTGGTGGGATGTCTTAGACAATAAAGGCACTTGCTTCTAAGCCTAACATCCTGAGTTCAGCCTCCAGGATCCACATGGTAGAAAAAAGAAGAGAAGAAACTACAAATTGTCCTGATGTCCACATATGTGTCTCAATACACATATATCTGCACTTGTGCCCAGCCTCTGTACACACACACACACACACACACACACACACACACAGAAAAGAAAATGTAAAAACAACAACAAATAAAGCCAGGCATGGGGGTGCACTCCTTTAATCTCATATCTTGGGAAACAGAGGCAGGCAGATTTCTGTAAATTTGAGGCCAGCCTGGTTTATATATTGAGTTCCAGGCCAGCCAGGACTACATAGTGAGACTCTGTTTGAAAACAAACACCTCCCTCCAAAAACATCAAAGAATTCAAATAATATAGTACTTGGTGTTGGGATATACTCATTACTATCCTGGTTACATGTGGCACCTGGGTCGTAAGTTGGACACCTCTGCTTTGGAACAGGCACATACTTCCTCTTGGTCCATTGCAGGAACATGTTAAGAGGCATGTGACCCAAGTTCCCTTCAAGATAATGACAGAGGATTATTTATTGCTTCAGTGATTCCTCTTGTCGATTAAACAATGAAATAACAACTTAAGGCAAACTCGTCTCCAGAATCCCAGATAGAAAGGTCTTCCATGGATTCAAGGTCAATGACTCGGATACACTCAGGACCTAGCCTCTTCAGCTTTGGTTTCTGAAGGGCAGGGTCTTTCTACCCCGTAGCTGTAGGGTCTATTCAGGAGCATTGAGCTGGACAGTCAGGGACCTGAGATCTTGGTTTCCTCGACCCACATATTTCTGTTACTAACTTGCTTGATGTTTTATAAAGTTTGTATTTAGACTAATGATATCTCCCCATTATTCCCTACAGTATATTCAGCCTACCGTGTAAGTCTGTGTGAAAACTAAAAAAAAAAAGTGTGAACTGATTCATCCCTCTATCTTCCCTACCCTGACCCAGACTGCACCATCTTCAACACGCCTCTCCTTCATCCCCGCCACGTCTGGCTTTACGTGTGTTTGCGTGCATACCCTTGTCGCCCAGCCATCCTGTTTACCTATTGTGTTTTGCAGGCCGAGACAGCAGCTAACAGAATATGTAAGGTTCTTGCTGTGAATCAAGAGAATGAGAGGCTGATGGAAGAATATGAGAGGCTAGCGAGTGAGGTAAAGGAAATGGGGCAGCTCCGTCCGTCCACCTGCAGCCAGGGGTGAGGCAGACTGCAAACAGACTATCCATGTTTATCTTTGCACTTTTCATCTCAGAGAGAGTGAGAGCAGAAGACATCTGGTCTCAGAGGCTGCTTATCCTAAAGCAACATGCCTGGTGCCTGGTGCAGCGCCCCTGTCCCTGCCCCTGCCCCTGCCCCCACCCTGACCTTTGCAAAGACTCCAAAGCTACCTGTGTTGATGTGGTAGGAAGGGGATCTAGTCTTAGCTCTGCCCTTGCGAGGTCAGAATCCTGTAACTTGTAGCTTGTGAGCTACTGACATCATGTAGGGTGCTCTTTGTGACCTTATGTGAAAGGAATTTGCAAAGCCTTTTGGGTATGGTATGCATGTGTGTGTGCACACGGGCACGCACACAGGCCCAGAGAGGGATCTGGGGTGACCGCTCACCTCCCAAGCCTTTTGAGCCTTAGGGATGGATTTTTGTAGCTCCTCAACCAGACTCTTGATTTGAGCAATGCATTTACAGTTCTTTCACTTATTTTTATTTATTTATTTTTGTCCTTATCATAGCGTAGAGCATCTAGGGCACCCTTGTCACTAACCCTGTGTTATTTTTGTAACACAAGTCCAGGCTGAGGGATCCAAGAGCTGTGTCTTCTGAGATGGAACTCAAGTACAGGTCTATAGTCAAGACCAGATAACTAAAATTAAATTTTAAAAATAGTTTAAAAGGTTAGAAAAGAATAAATGCAAGACTAAATAGTTTTTGTGTTAATTTGATTCAACCAATATTTGCTCTGTGCTGTGAAAATAAATGATCAGCATAGGTGAGAGGTAAATCATCCCAAATGCTTACTTGATGGTGATTCAATCAGAAGAAACTGTATGTCTACCTTCGTGCTGCTGCTGTGGGGAAGTTTAGTTGATTCCCTACCACTCTTTTTTTTTTTCTTTTGTAATTGTTACTATTGCTGTGCAAAAAAGCCAAACAAACAAAAAACAAAAACAAACAAACCAAAACAAAATCTCATTTGTTGACATCAAGGAGTCTTAGATTTTAAGAGGGAAGTCTATTCAGCACAGAAAGATAGCTAATTGCCAAGAATTTTCTTACTTGTCCTAAACTTAGTTCCACCCTCAATGTGGACACCCACGAGTCCACAACGTGTGGGAGAGGTGGTTTATCCTAACAAACAGTTCCAAGGTCCGTTATGGCAAAGGAGGCAAGGCAATTACAGAATCCTGAGGCAAGGTGGTCACTTTGTATCCACAGTGAAGAAGAGAGAGAAAGCTGGAAGCAGGGCCAGGCTGTAATAACGTCCCAAACAGCGCCACCTGCTGGGAAGCAAGTGTTCAGACATACGCCTCTGAGCGACACTCCCATTCAGTGCTGACTGTGGAGCATCGTCAGTGAAACTTGCTTTCATCCCAGCTTCCCACGGCATCAGTGGGCATAAGAAGGCATAAGAGTAAATAAAAGAGGAGCTGGAGAGAGGCTGAGAGATGGCTCAGCAGTCTGACTGCTTTCTCCCAGGACCTGGGTTTGAGTCCCTGCACCCACATGGTAGTTAACAACTGTCTGTAACTCCAGTTCCAGGAGGACTTGACACCCTCTTCTGGCCCCTGAAGGCACTTCATGCATGTGGTGCACAGATACACATTCAGGCAAAATGCCCATGTACATAAAATAAAATGTAAAATTTCTAAACAAATTAAAAACTAAAAGAATAAATTGAGTGGCTAGGTGTCCAGCAGGTCATCTCTGAGACCTGGATACTGACTCAGGACAAGGGCAGACACTAGGATTTCACTCACTGCCTGTGGAGTTGCTAAAAAACAATGATAAACTACCCTGGCCCAGAGTTCACCCTAGGCGCGTAGTACAATTCCCTAGTGGGTAAACTCATTAGATCTGAGGTTTGTTTTTTTCAAGGACACATTTGAAATTCGACCCAGTTCCTTGCTGAGTGCATCAACTCCATTCTTCTTGTTTTTTTTTTCTTTTATTAATCTTTTAATTTTATTTTCCCTCTTAGAGTTTGGAGACTCCATCCGGCATTTGTCTGCTAATGTCTGGTTGCTTCGTTTCTTGTAAATGTCACATTTTTGTTAAACATAACTCTGTATGCTGACCTGAAGTTCGAGTTAAACCTTGTGTGGTCTCATTGGGGTGGTTACCATGGCCCTGGGTGGACACCATCATTCACTGCACCATGCATAGGGCTGTAGCCCCCACGTGAAGTCAGAACAGCCGCAGCCACGCTCAGTCATCTGGGAGGGACTGGTTCCAGTTACTGGGCCCCTTGTTCTTGAACTGGAAACAGTTTGCTGGTCTCTTCAGCCCCACTTTCATGTTTGGAAATAGCTGTTGGAATGGATCCGGCGCACAATCCCCTGGCTGGAGAACCGGACACCAGAGAAGACCATGCAGGCCATGCAGAAGAAGCTGGAGGACTTCCGGGACTACCGCCGCAAGCACAAGCCCCCGAAGGTGCAGGAGAAGTGCCAGCTGGAGATCAACTTCAACACACTGCAGACCAAGCTGCGCATCAGCAACCGGCCGGCCTTCATGCCCTCCGAGGGCAAGATGGTGTCGGTGAGTGGCTGCCTTCCCCATTGTCCCCATTCCCCTTGGTCTGCTGAGGATGTAATCATCAATGGCCCCATAACCACTCCAGGGCTGTGCACGTATCAGACCACCACTCCGCTACCTCCCCACTCTTTCTCAATTCTTTTCTTTTGAGAAATGGTCTTACAAAGTCTCTGGGCTGACCTTGAATTCATTCAGGCTGTACTCAAACTTGAATTCCTCCTGCTTCAACCTCCCGAGCCACTGGGATTATCAGCGTGGGATTATCATACCTGGTTCCATTTCTGATCCTCTGTTCCCTTCCTTTATGCAGTTCTTGGTGTGGTGGGTTTGAGATGTAGGCTTCCAGCAAAGGCTCTTCAAGATGCCACTTCCTCCCCTTGCAGACGTGTGCTCTTGACCTTGCTGAGATTTCTTTATAATTTACAATGCTAGATCTTCCCTGTGTGCTCACCTTCCTGCTGTCCTTCCCACCTTGTCGAACGTGGTCCACATCTGGAGAGGTCTGCGAGGCTGACGAGAACAGCTATGCTAATTTAAAAGGCCACTGTGGTGACTTGGACACTTGGAAAGCAACTGGTGGGATGGGTAGTTGTACAGAAGAGGCAAGGGGAAGCGTGACCAGAGGACAGCCACTGTCGGACACACGCTGGTGGATCAGTGGAACCTAGAAGGCCACTCGTCACATCTGCGCTCTCAAATGTCTTTCATTCCTCAGGACATCGCAGGGGCCTGGCAGAGGCTGGAGCAGGCCGAGAAGGGCTATGAGGAGTGGTTGTTGAATGAGATCCGAAGACTGGAGCGCTTGGAGCACCTGGCTGAGAAGTTCAGGCAGAAGGCCTCCACTCACGAGACGTGGGCTTATGGTGAGGTCGTGAGAGTCCAGTTCCGATGCTACAGCATCTGGGTTGTGTGCCAGTGACATGGCTCGGTGGTAAAGATGCTGGCTGCCAAGCCGGACACCCTGAGTTTGAACCAATTCCTGCAGGTTGTCCTCTGTCTTCCATATACACAATGTGGTATGCATGTGCAACTCAGCACACACACACACACACAGAGACACCCCATATATATATATGTGTGTGTGTGTGTGTGTATATGTATGTATATATATATGTATGTATATATATGTATGTATATATATGTATGTATATATATGTATGTATATATATGTATGTATATATATGTATGTATATATATGTATGTATATATATGTATGTGTATATATATATATACATATATATATATAATTCCAGCACCTCGTAGGCTGAGTCAGGAGGATCACCAGGATTTCCAGCTGAGCCTCGCTAGACTGCTTACTGACTTCAAAGCTAGACAGGACTATACAATGAGGTCTTGTTCTGACACCTGAATTGGGCAGCTCTTAACCTTGCAAGCCCAGCTTTAGGGGATCTGGCTGTGATTTTCTGGCATCCACAGGTACCTGCACTTACATGCACACACCCCACCCAGACACAGACATACCTGAACATGTAATTAAAAATTAATCTTAAAAACACACAACAAAGAATGGATATCCTGTAACTGTTTCTCACCTGACACACCCTAGCTTCAGTGTTGCCACCCTTTGACATGTGGACGTTTGCTTTCCATTTCCAGCTTTGCAGAATCAGAGAGGAAATGTGGATCTGGACACCCAGTCACAGTAGTGTCGAGATTTAAGAAATACTTTTAGAGCCGGCCGGTGGTGGCTCACGCCTGTAATCCCAGCACTCTGGGAGACAGAGGCAGGCAGATTTCTGAGTTCGAGGCTAGCCTGGTCTACAAAGTGAGTTCCAGGACAGCCAGGACTAAACAGAGAAACCCTGTCTGAAAAAAACCAAAATCCAAAAAACCAAAAAGAAAAAAAAAAGAAATACTTTTAGAGAGGACTGGAAATGTGGCTTAGTTGGTGGGGTGCAGGCTTAACATGCACCAACAAAACCCTGGTTTCTATCCCCAGTACTGCATGCATTGGGCATGGTAGTTATACCTATAGTCTCAGCACCAGGGGTGTAGAGGCAAATGGATCAGGAGTTCAAGGGCATTCTTATTTAAGTACTAAGTTCAAGGCCAGTCTGAATTAGAGACCCCCTCGTCCAAACAAACAATAAAGAAAAGCTTATTGAAGAATTAGTGGAGGTTCCAAGAGGGAAATGTTTAATGTTTGGAATCAGAAAAACCAAAACGTAGGCCACAAATCACCCCAGAGTATATATAGCTCTCAAACACAAAGCAGAGTGTAAGGGAAACCTGCTGGCAGGCAATGTTTCTGTGAGAGTCCTGCTACATCACTGATACTCAACTTGAATTCACAGTGCTCTTGTCTCAGCCTCCTGGGAGCTGGGATTACAGGCGTGCACCATCGTGCCCAGCTAACACGAGAGTTTTGTGCAGCCATTCCATGTGGCTCATGGGTGGAAATAATTTCCAACCAAAGTGGGCGTCATGGGGGGAAGGTAGACACTTGTGACCCAGAATGGTGCAGAACATACTGTGTAAAGTGCATGTGTCTTCCACCACCTTTTGTTCTGGGCAGCTCCTCCGTGAGCATCTAGAGGGGTTGGGTGTTGCTTATACGCTGGTTCTCCCTTGAAATCCCAGTGTTCTCTGAGCCAATACTGCTATGGGGTAACTGCTGCGTGACTTTGAGATTTTATGTTTATTTAATTGATTAATTTATTTAGGCAATGCTTGTCTTTGTACATCCTAGGCAAGCCCTCCACCACTGAGCCTCAGTCTTCTGTTTTCCTTTTAATTTTGTGACAAAGTCTCACAGAGCTACCCAGGCTGGCCTTGAACCTTTAGTTCTGCTGTCTCAGCCTAACGGTGTTGGCTGTCCCCTTTGCAGGCAAAGAACAGATCTTGCTGCAGAAGGACTATGAGTCTGCGTCCCTGACAGAAGTTCGAGCCCTGCTCCGGAAGCATGAGGCCTTTGAGAGTGACCTGGCTGCACACCAGGACCGTGTGGAACAGATCGCAGCCATTGCACAGGAGCTCAAGTATGTGCTGGTGCCCTGGCTGAAGACCGTGTTGGGCTAAGGGCCCTGTGCAGGGCCTCCAGAGAACAGGCACTCTTCCCTGCTGAGTTTGAAGAGTCAGGCTGGAGCCCCTAGGAATGATGATCTGGGTGTCTAGAAATGTCAAAACAGGTTCAGCCTTGCTGTGTGCCAGGGTTGTCAGGTTCTCTTATCCTTCACACCTGACCCCACATAAACCATTCTGCTTCCAAGGGAATGAGATACCAGTGTGGGGGCCCAGGACTCAAGCTGTAGCAGGAGGCAGGACCCATGGTTCCTGTAGAGAGAAAGGCCAAGGTCACTATCTCAGCCCTAAAGGAGTAGGCTGCCTCACTCTTTTGAGTTTTGTTCTGTGGGAACAGATGTCCTGGTGTGAGGCTAGTCACTGTTTATATGTTTTCTGCTTCTACTTTATACCTGTGATTCCTGGGATGTGTACACTGTGTGTGGAGGGCAGACACGGGGCTCAGATCTCCTGGGGTTCCTGAGGGTTGTGAGACTCTGGTTTCTGGGAGATGAACCCAGATCCTCTGCAGGAGTTACCAGAGCTCTTAACTGCTGAGCCATCTTTCTGACTCCACATCTGCGGAGGTTTTATTGCCTATCACTTGACAATAAAAACAAAGTAATTCAAATGTACTTCAATCCCTTAGTCCCCGGTTCCTCACTTTTGAGGAAGCACAAACCCCTTAATTAACAGGTGGGGCTTCGTAACATAGCACTTCTCTCTCAGGCTGGCCCATGTGAATCCTCCATCTTTCTCAGCCTCGCGGTCTTCCGCCTTTTGAATGATGGCTCTTAGCTAATTAACAGCCACTCTGCAATAAGATGAGGGCGTGAGAAGGACTCAAATCATTTAGTGTGCAGTAATGTTCCCGTGAGGAATATGGAGCAGCCTTCAGTGTCGGCCATAGCGGTCAGCAATTCGTTGTGACTGTTACCCAGGCATCTTTGGTGCTGTTTGCCACACACACACAGGCACACACACACACACACAGGCACACACACACACACAGGCACACACACACACACAGGCACACACACACACACAGGCACACACACACACAGGCACACACACACACACAGGCACACACACACACACACACACAGGCACACACACACACAGGCACACACACAGGCACACACACACACAGGCACACACACATACACAGGCACACACACACACACACACACACACACACACACACACCCTGCTTAGCTGTAATGATGTAGCCATGCATGGTACTTAGGTTGTGTTTATCTGACTTTTACTAACATTCTTTTCCTTCTTGCTCGTCCTAAAAATAAGTCAGAGTTTTTAGGAAGTTCTCAGAAGTACATAAAAATAGTCAAACAAGCCTGACTTCAAGTGCAGGTGTGCATGGACCTGTTGTGTAAGAATCATGGAAAGTGGAGAAACCCTAGGGACATTCGCAGAGGGTGGCCCTGGTGTTTCCATCGTGGCTTAACAGAGTTCTTGCTTTATTCAATCACTTTGGAGACAGAGTCTTTCTGTGTAGTCCTGGCTGTCCTAGAACTCTGTGTAGACCAGGCTGGCTTTAAACTTACAGACATCCCCTTGCCTCTGTGTCCTGAGTGCAGATATACTCTTTTAAATAATAATTTTAAAAAACCATAGTCTGGGGATGGGAGGCCATCATATGTGTACCATGTGTGTGAGATCAGAGGGGCTTTCGAGAACTGTAGGACATCATATGTGTACCATGTGTGTGTGAGATCAGAGGGGCTCTCGAGAGCTGTAGGACATCATATGTGTACCATGTGTGTGAGAGATCAGAGGGGCTCTTGAGAGCTGTATGACATCATATGTGTACCATGTGTGTGAGATCAGAGGGACTCTTGAGAGCTGTATGATATCATATGTGTACCATGTGTGTGAGAGATCAGAGGGGCTCTTGAGAGCTGTAGGACATCATATGTGTACCATGTGTGTGAGAGATCAGAGGGGCTCTTGAGAGCTGTAGGACATCATATGTGTACCATGTGTGTGAGATCAGAGGGGCTCTCGAGAGCTGTATGACATCATATGTGTACCATGTGTGTGTGAGATCAGAGGGGCTCTCGAGAGCTGTATGACATCATATGTGTACCATGTGTGTGTGAGATCAGAGGGGCTCTCGAGAGCTGTATGACATCATATGTGTACCATATCTGTCCTTGCCTCCCTCCTTGCCCAAGTGGGGGTCCAGTTCCTGCTGCTGCACTTGGCCTCCAGTCCTCCAGGTTTACCTCCTGCCTCGGCCTCCTATCATGCTATGAGTTCTGGGATTACAGTTGTGTGCCATTTGGCTTTTTAGGTGGGTTCTGGGGATCGAACTTGGGTTGTCAGACTTACATAGCTAGCGTTTTTTACCTGAGGTGCTATCTTCCCCACCCCTTAGTTACTTTTTCATTTATGTTGCCAGAATACCTGACAGAAACAGCTGGCGGGGAAACGTTGATTTTTGTTCACAGTTTCCTAAGGATTTCAGTGGTCAGGGCAGAGAAGACCAGGCATCAGGGAGAGCTCGTGTTTGAGAGTTTCTGTTGTTGTGATGAACACACCTTGGGAAGGAGACACTTCATTTCCATTTATGTGTCCAGGCCACATGTCCTGAAATAACAGGCCGCCACAAAGGAAAGTCAAGCAGGGCAGAAACCTGGAGACAGGAACTGAGGCCGAGGCCGCAGCCGCAGCCGCAGAGGAGGGCTGCCCACTGCTCCCTCCCTGGCATGCTCAGTTTGTCTTCTTCCTTTTAAATTGCTTTCTTTTTATTAGCATGATCTTTTCCTTTATGTGTGAGTTTTGTCTGTGTGCGCGCGCTTATGTGTACGACTTGGATGCTTGGTAGCCATGGAGAGCAGAAGAGGGCCCGGGCTCCCCTGGGAACTGGAGTTAGGCATGGCTGGGAACCACCATGTGGGGACTGGGATTTGAACCTGGGTCCTTTGTAAGAGTGACAAGTGCTTTTAGTGGCTAAGCTGTCTCTTCAGCCCCTGAGTGGTTTTTTGGGGTTTGTTTGTTTGTTTGTTTGTTTTGTATCCCAGAATCACCACCTACAATGGGCTGGGTCCGCCCACATCAATTATTAATCAAGAAAATGTAGCTGGGCAATAGATGTACACATCTTTACCCCAGCACTCTAGAGGCAGAGGCAGGTGGATCTCTATGTTTAAGGCTAGCTTGATCTACAGAGTAAGTTCCAGGACAGCCATCCATGACTACACACACACACACACACACACACACACACACACACACACACTCTACCCTCTTTCAGAAAAACAACAAGCCAGGTGGTGGTGGTGCATGCCTTTAATCCCAGCACTTGGGAGGCAGAGGCAGGTGGATTTCTGAGTTTGAGGCCAGCCTGGTCTACAGAGTGAGTTCTAGGACAGCCAGGGCTACACAGAGAAACCCTGTCTCGAAAAAACCAAATCCAAAAACAACAACATCAACAACAAAACAAATAAGGAAGGAAGGAAGGAAGAGAAAAAAAGAAAGAAAAGGCTTCATTGCTGTGAAGAGACACCATGACCCTCGAAGGCCCGCCACAGTGCTCATTTACACCACAGTGCTCCACTTACTTCAAATTCATGCAACTAGCCAGGGAGCAAGCATTCAAACATGAGGCTACAAGGGACATAGCAGATGGAAACATCCAGACATTTCTGGGGAAGACGTACACATTACAGATCTGCTGCCCTGCCACTTTACGTCAGCTTAGCATAGCTGCTCAGGGGCTGGGTCTGTTTTCCGGTTTATACCAGGTTATACTCAGAGTAGACATAAGATCTAAGTCAGCTTTGGTCACATGAAAAGCGTGTGTTTGTAGGTAGCTGGTGGTTGCTCTTAAGGACTGGACAAGGTCTAACGAGGTGACAGGAAGCTTCTGTCCTTATCAGAATGTTCTGGAAGAACACTCAGCTAACAGATGTATTTTCTCTGCTCAGCACAAGAAATAGTAACGCCAATAAACAAGAGCAAGTATATGAGGAAAGGAAAAGCAGAGGGTCTCAGAGCTGGAGGGTAATGGTTTCTGATGCTGATCCTCATGGCCCGAGTTCAATCCCCAGGACCCACACAGCACAAGAAGACTGACAGACTGACACTTGCAAGTTGTCCTCCTGTGACCTCTGTGCACTTGCTGTGGCATGTGCGCCTGCACACGCGCGCGCGCACACACACACAGACACACACAGACACAGACACACACACATTTATTTATAAATAAGTAAATAAATAAAACCGAAGCCTCAAGGAAGTAGTTTTCAGGGGATCAGGGCACTTCCAGAAAGTTCTCTTGTCTCAGGCTGTTTTCAAAGAAGCCTCCTGCAAACGCCTTCCTGTCTCCACAGTTCTTGCTCTCCTCTAAGCCTGGAAGGGCAGTTGCTTTTTAAACGAGACTCAGACATTTATCCTGAGAGGAGGTGAAGTTTTATCAAGCTCTTTGTCTTGTTCTTTTTACCACACTGGAGGCGTCCAACAGGCCAAAGAGTTGTTGTCCCTAAATGGAAGAGCTCCAGCCTGCCCAGTTTTAGAAGCCTGCTGGATGATGTCACAGCCCTCTCCTGGACGGGTCACTCAGTAGGCAGCCAGCTGCACGCCCTTCTAGAATAGCCAAGGACACAGAACCCTGCAAGCGGACACCCTCTTCCCCATGACTCATTTTAATGTTCCAGCCTCCTGGATCACACAGTTGGCTTTCCTGTTGTTTCCATTTAAAAGTCATGCTCTCAGGAGACCTCAGAGGACACAGGAAGAGAAAGCTAGCCAGAGGCTTTAAGAAGACAGTTCTGTTTTGAAAACTGTTGACTAAAGGGATTTGTATTAACTCTTATCATTTATCCCAAGTGATAATATTTCCAGCAGGGACAATTCAGGAAACCCTCAAATGCTCTAGTGGTTTTCTATTACTTTTGTATTTTGTGTATGTGTATGTGTGAGGTAGGAATCCAAAATTCCTGAAGTGTTGTGGAGGCCAAAGGTCAGAGGTCAGAGGCCAGTCTCAAATGTTTTCAACAGATCACTCTCCACATTTTTTTTTAAAATACAGAATTTCCTAACAGGCAAGATCTTGCATGATTCTGCTCTGCTGGGGGCCTATTGAGCCCCAGGGATCCCCTTGTTTGGGTTAAGTAGTAATTATAGTAGCACATCTGAGGAAATCAAAAGACAATATTAGGGATTGAATTCATGCTGTGAAACTTGGTGGTTGAGCCATCTCGCTAGCTCCCCCCCCCCCCCCCCCCCGGTTTTCTATTGGGTCTTAAACAAAAAACAAAAAACACGCATGGGGGGTGGGGTAGGGACTGCAGAATGGGGGATGGCTGCCAGTAGAGGACATAAGTTCCATCACGGAGAGCCCATGTTCAAAACCCCGACACAGATGCTGGGGCGATGACTCAGCGGCTAAGGGTGCTTCATGACCTACCTTGCCAAGGACACAGGTTCAGTTCCCAGAATCCACATGAGGCAGTTCACAGCTGCCTATAACTCCAGCTCCAGGGATCCATCATCCGCTTCTGACTCCTACAGGCACATACACACATTCATACACAAATTGTGTGTGTGTGTGTGTGTGTGTGTGTGTAATTCTAATGAGCATGAGGGTGTGTTCTTTTCATCTCAGCTCTGGGGAGACAGATACAGGTCGATGCCTAGAGCTCACCAGGGAGACAGCGTAGCTGAATAATGCAGAGCTCTGGCCAATAGAAGACTCTAGCTCAAAAAAAAAAAAAAAGGTGGGAGTTTAATGACTGACAAAAATAAATTCCCAGGGTTTACTTCTGGTCTCCAAGTGCATGTGCACACATATGAGTGTACATTTGTCCACTCATACATTTTATACACGTGCGTATGTGTACATACACACACACACACACACGCATACACACACACACATACACACACACACACGCATACACACACACACACGCACGTGCACACACACACACGCACACACATGCACACACATGCACACACGCACGCATACACACACACACACACACACACGCACGCACGCATATACACACACACGCACACACATGCACGCACACACACCTCTTCCCTATTTATTTTTAGCTCGTATCCATTTCCCTCACACCATCTGGGAGAGTTAACCTCTGTTCCTTGCTTTCGTAGTGAACTGGACTATCACGATGCTGTGAACGTCAATGACCGGTGCCAGAAGATCTGCGACCAGTGGGATCGACTGGGGACGCTCACCCAGAAGAGGAGGGAGGCCTTGGAGGTGAGAGCCTTGAAGCTCCTCCTGCCTTGAGGCTCCATGATTAAATCAATCGTGTTAATTGTGTTTCTCCATGACCTCACGTGGAGACAACCAAACATTATCCAGGAAATAGAAAACTGTTGAAAGTGGGACTCACAGGACCAAGGGAGACTGACTGGCAGCTTTGTGCCGTAACAAGTTAGCAGCAAAACATAATTTTCAATTTTGAAATGTTTGGGGATCATAGTCTGAGCCCTGTTTGTTAAGTAGCAATCACAGTAAATTTCCCAAAAGTCCTTTTGCAAATTTTCAAAGACTCATGTATTATTTTTAATTTGTGTACATAAGCATTTTGCCTGCATGTGTGCCTGTGTGTCACCCCTGTGCCTGGCACCTCTGCAGAACAAAAGAAAGAGTTGTGTGTGTGTGTGTGTTTGTGCGCGCGTGCACTGGGGATCAAGCTCAGGTCCTCTGGGAGGAACAGTCTGAACTCATAACCACTGAGCCCTATCTCTTGCCCCACTAAAGTTCGTCTGTGCCAAGAGCTGGCTCAGGGTATCAGCCCCAACTTGAGATGTGTACCTGGGAAATGGCAGCAGATATGGAAGGGAAAACATGCTAGGAAAGAAGTCAGAGAATGTGTTGTAGTTGGTAAAGTGCTTGTCTTGTATACAAAACCTAGGGTCAGGAGGTAGAGGGAGAAGGATCATAAGTTTAAGGTTAGCCTTAGCTGCGTAGAAAGTTCAAGGCAAAGCTGGGCATCCTGGCATGCTCTTTTAATCCTATCACGTGGGTGACAGATCTAGGTTGAGCCAGCCTGGTCTACATAGTGAGTTCCAGGATAGCCAAGGCTATATGAGACCTTTTCTAAAAAAAATAAGAAGAGGAGGAGGAAGAGGAAGAGGAGGAAAGAAAGAGAGAAAGGAAAAAAAGAAAGAAAGTTTAAACAAAGCTCAGATACATGAGACTTTGTCTAAGTAAATATAAATAATTGCTTTAGCTGAAAGAAATATATCTGTGGATTTTCAAGGGAAGCACTTCAGATACTTTAAGTGTGAGATTGCTTTGGGTGGTATTAATTTTTTCTTTAATTCAAAAGGCTTCCGGAGAATACGCTCAGTGGTGGGCCACTTACTTCCCTGGCGTAACAGAAACCATGGGTTCCACCCCCAGCACCAAAACTAAGCAAACACAGAAGGTCTCAGAGACCAGTGGGGCTTCCCGTCATCCCAGCAGCTAGGATAAGCAACAGGATAAGTAATACTTACTGATCTGGAGACGTGTCTCCCGTGTTTGCACACCTCAGGACTTTTAAACAGTGTGCTTCATCCTGAGGTAGCCCCTGCTTCTCTTCCATCCTCAGAGAACTGAGAAGTTGCTAGAGACAATCGACCAGTTGCACCTGGAATTCGCCAAGAGAGCCGCGCCCTTCAACAACTGGATGGAGGGCGCCATGGAGGACCTGCAGGACATGTTCATCGTCCACAGCATCGAGGAGATCCAGGTGAGGGGCGCAAGCTTGCCCTCCTCCTGTGAGTGAGTATTTGCTGTGTGCAGTGATGCGTTTGGTTCAAATGTATCCTGTACCGAAGATTTACTCTGCACCACCCTGTCTTATCCCCATGTCTGCTGATTTCTTTTCTTTTCTTAAATCGCCCCTCTTCTGTTTTCATGTCACATATATGTGTGCATATGTATGCCTTCATATGAGTATAACACCTGAGGTTCTGGGCTGGTAAGATGGCCCCCTAGTAAAGGCACTTGCCCCCTTCCTGCTGACCTGAGTTCAGTCACCAGAATCTATGAAGTGGAAGGGCAGATCTGACTCCCACATGTTGTCCTCTGACCTCCACATGGCATTCTATATCATGCATCAACACACACACACACACACACACACACACACACACATACTACACATGTATACATCACACGCACATACACAGATGTACCACACACATACAACACATGCACAAGTAAAATACACCTTTAAAAAAGGAAAATAAGGTTCTAGATTGGGGGAGACACTTGATGTTGACCTCTGGGTCCCATGAACACAAATATGCATGAAAGCATGTATGAGCACAGTCACACAGAAGCACCTCCGAGACAGTGCCTGCTCCCTGCCAGCCGAAAGGGTCTTGCTTGTGTAGCTCTTCAGAACATTCACATGAGTCTATAAATCAGACTGGTTTGGCTGTAGTGTTAGGGAGAAACATTGCTGTCATTACTGTTTATTCATATTCCATTTATGGTGAATTTGAGCTACAATAGATTATAAAGAAAATAGACATTTGTTACTTTTTTTTTTCCAATAAAACTGATATGTCATGAGGCCTGGGTTTAGTCAGTAAAGTGTTGCCTTGCGGGTACAATGTCATAAACTCCTTCACAAGAATCTACATTAAAAAGAAAATGGGCATGAAAGCGTACACTCGCAGTCCCAGACTGGGTCTACCTAGCTGGTCAGCCAGACGAAGCTAATGAGAGAGTGGTCAGGGTAATGAAAGCCCCTGCCAAGGAAAACAAGCTGGGCCTCTGGCTTCTAGATACAGGTGAACACACACACAAAGTCCACACTAGAAGTCTGGATGTGGTGATACACGCCTGTAATCCCAGAAGCTGGGATTGGAGGAGAATCAGAGTTCAGGGTCATATGTGATTACATGGCAAGTTCGAGGCCAGTCTGGCTACTTGAGGCTGTACCTAAAAATAAACACATAGTTAATGCTCCAGTCAAACTGCTTCTCTGCACTGCCCCTTACTGTAGAGTTTGATCACCGCGCATGAGCAGTTCAAGGCCACGCTGCCCGAGGCCGATGGGGAGCGACAGTCCATCATGGCCATCCAGAACGAGGTGGAGAAGGTGATCCAAAGCTACAGCATCCGGATCAGCTCCAGCAACCCCTACAGCACTGTCACCATGGATGAGCTGCGCAACAAGTGGGACAAGGTGGGCAGCTGCGGGCCGGTGGGGGCGGGGGCGCGGCTGGGGGTGGGATGAGGGAAGGGTTATGTGGGATGGAGGATGACCTAATCCGTCATCACCCTCAGACTTCCCTTCCTTCCAGGTTTTATAGATTTGTTGAATTGTGCTGTTTGGTAACCTCTGTGATTCCTGAGGAAAAACAATAGAAGTTATTTCCCTTAAAGAAAATATTATGCATTTTGGCAAAGTAAATATTGATTATGATATTAATACTGTCAGGGAAACATGAAGGTCCTTGCTGTGCAAGTCTGGGGACCTAAATCCAATCCCCAGAACCCACTTAGAAGGAGAGAACAAAATATATGAATGAGCTGGGTGGTGGTGGCACATAACTTTAATCCCAGCACTCTGGGAGGCAGAGGCAGGCAGATTTCTGAGTTCGAGGCCAGCTTGGTCTACAGAGTGAGTTCCAGGACAGCCAGGGCTACACAGAGAAACCCTGTCTCAAAAAACCCAAATCCAACAAAAAACAAAACAAAAAACATATGAATATTCTAGCCTGTACACACACACACACACACACACACAGACACACGTGGGGCTGGGTTGGGGTGGGGAGAGAGAGAAAGAGTGAGAGAGAGAGTGTGTCCTGTTTGGGAGGCAGGAGACCAAAATTTCAAGGTCATTCTGGGCAACCGATCAAGTTTAAGACTAACCCAGCCCTTGACTCACATTCTAGAGTGAAAAAGGATTGAGATAGGCTTAATTCCACTACCAGATAAAGTCAGGATATGGGAAAGTACACGCCCCAGCTCTCTTTGAACAAGCACAGTGAAGAGTGAATCTAATAGCAACCCCACGACCTTGAGGTAGACCTGAGCATGTGTGGTGATCTCGAGATAACTGTGGGGGCTGACTGGCGTGGGACTGCTTGGTGGCTGTGTGACAGCCATGGGTCCTACTGAATCCTGATGTCCACATCCATAGAGGAAGGAAATGCTAACTTTCAATCAGGGAGTGTGAAAATGAGATGTCTGCCTTCCCCACGTTCAAGCTCATGGTTCTCCCCAGCCCCGCGGCTTGGTGCTGCAGGAAGAGAGCTCCTCATGGAGGAATGGCCCTTGGATAGACTCTTAAATCCCTTGACTAAGCTGTGCTTTCACAGGTCGCATGGCGTTGTAAGGTCAGAACTAGTCCCTCAAGCAGGACTCTCTGGCCCTCTGTTCCACAGGCCTCTATCCTTGTCTTCCCACCACTTGCCCCTCCCTCCCTCTCCAGACTCCAGTGGCCTTCTCTCTGATGGTGAGCTCATCCATGGTGGCTCCTATGAGACCAGAGCTGGCCTCTCACCCCGCTCTCTCTACTTGGGCTCTGACAGGTGAAGCAGCTGGTGCCCGTCCGGGATCAGTCCCTGCAGGAGGAGCTGGCTCGCCAACATGCTAATGAGCGCCTGCGGCGCCAGTTTGCTGCCCAGGCCAATGCCATTGGTCCCTGGATCCAGAACAAGATGGAGGTTGGTGGCGCCCTATTGGAGTCTGGAATCCCTACCGTGGTTCTGTCTGCACCGCCCACTCTGCTGTCTATGGCCTTTATGTCTCCATGCCAACGGCTGATAGACAGTATAGGATGCCGAGGGCTCAGAGGCACAGTTCCACTGACAAAGCTTTCTCAGGTTTAGTCTCATCAGAAGCTAGATTTTAAGCCAAACGTCCTTAATGAGGGCAGGTGAATAATCACAGGTCCTCTGTGTTTCTGAAACATTCAAGAAACATGGCATTGGAATGGCTCCGAGGAGCTGGCTTTTTAAATCACTTTCAACAATAGCCAAGAGACATTCTTTGTCTCCCCTTTGGGATAAAATATTAACTTTATCTTAGAGGTACAAACACCTGGTATGGTAAGAAATTCTCCCCAGTGGTCAGATATCTCTCTGGCAGCTGTACCTATGTCTGCCAGTCCTCGTGCCCACAGCACAGAGCAGGTTAGTTCCCTTCGGGTGTCACCAGGACTCTTTCCTTACTCCTGTCTGGGACACCCAGTGCCTTGGGCTCCCTGATGTAGGTGTAGCTGTTGGCCCAGAGCCAGAGCCCACTCTGTCTCCCTGCTCCCTGGTGTCCCGGGCCCCACCCCCATCCCGCTGTGTGCTACTTGCCTCTCAGCTGCCTCTCTGGGAGATCGCCCCACTCACTGAGTGCCCCATTTGCCCCCACATACAGGAGATCGCTCGGAGCTCCATCCAGATCACAGGGGCCCTGGAGGACCAGATGAACCAGCTGAAGCAGTATGAGCACAATATCATCAACTACAAGAACAACATCGACAAACTGGAGGGCGACCACCAGCTCATCCAGGAAGCCCTGGTCTTCGACAACAAGCACACGAACTACACCATGGAGGTATGGAGGGCATGCGGGCAGGCCTGACTCGCTTGACACCTCCTCGGGTTGTTTCCTTACACACATCTCCCTCTCTGTTTCTGGTAAATTCTGTAGGTGTGAATGCAGGGGACAGTTAAGTCTTTCTATTTACTGCATGTAGAAAAGCATCGGGAACTGTATCAAGCACCAAACAATAGTTAATTGTCAAAGTTATCATTATTGTCACAGTGAAGTCACAGTGTTGTTGCTATAGATGGTCTTGTGTACCCCGGACTCTCCTATCTAACTATCTGACTATCTAACTATGAATGACCTGACCCTCCTGCCCCCACCTCCTAGGCACTGTGATCACAGGCATGTACCATGATGCCTATTCTTTATTAGTTATTTTAAAAATTAGTCTACAAAGTCAAGGCTGTCCCTATTTCTACCAGTCTGGTTCAGTCTGATCTCCCTGGGAGCCTTTGGGTATAACCCAGTGCCCGTCTAGCTATGTGGTAAGTGTGAAGATATCTTTAGTGACAAATAGACCCCATATTGGATATTTAATCTACAAAGTATGGGCTGGAAATGTATTGTAGTTGTAGATTTTTTTGTCAAGCATGTGTAAGGCTCTAGGCTTAACCCTTAGTTCCAAGTATATGTAACATAAATAAAAAATATGAATTAATATGCAAAGCGCTACTTTGTAGATTGTTTGTAGAACTCTGGCCCCACTCCTCAATATTTCCCATACTACAGAATCTTGCGAAAGTTGAAACAGTGAAAATAATTTTAAGTACAGGAAAGTCGAGCTGCTGAGATGGCTCAGTGGGTAGAGGCACTGCTGTGAAGCCTGACAATCAGGGTTCAGTTCTAGAAACCTATGTAAAGGACAGAACTGACTCCAGAATCTTCCTGTGATCTCTGTTCATGGACTCCCCACACTGGTGAGGATGGGGATGGGGATGATGATGATGATGATGATGATGATGACGATGGATAGAATAAGTCTAGCAAACCAGTATACCAAGCCCTGCTTATTTCCTGCTCATGATGCACTGAAGCTTCCTTGACCTAGCTGATTGCTGGTTCTTCTCCTTGGTAGCATATCCGTGTCGGATGGGAGTTGTTGCTGACAACTATCGCCAGAACCATCAATGAGGTGGAGACCCAGATCCTCACAAGAGATGCCAAGGGCATCACCCAGGAACAGATGAATGAGTTCAGAGCCTCCTTCAACCACTTTGACAGGGTACTGCTCTCTCTCTAGTTGTGTGAAACTAGTTGGAAAAACGTGTGTACTGTTGCTCCGAGTCCTTTAAGTCACCCGTGTTCCAGGCTGGCTTTGAGATCTCTGTGTAATGGAGGGTGACCTTGAGCTCCTGGTCCCCTTTCCCCCACTCCCAGTGCTGGGATGATGGCAGGTGCTTGGCTGGCATCATACCCAGCTGGTCACTTTAGGTCTTGCTGTTCACAAGGAATCTGGTTGCGTGACACCAAGGGAACTAGCTATCAAACAAGCACGGGTAAGTCCCCATGTCACCTTCAAGTGGCCTTACATCAAGGCTTTTGCTTTGTTTCCTGGAGTTAGAGATTTAGCTCAGTGGTAGAGTGCATGCCTAGCAAAACACAAGGCCCTGGGTTAGGTCCTCAGCAAGGAAAAAAAGGAACAAAAATCTACGAAAAGAAACAAGTAAATGAACAAAACCAATGTAGCTTGCTTTGTTTCCTGTAGCTCCCTTAAGTAGGACACAGTAGTTAATATCCGTGCTTGGTGTCTTTAGTGAAGCACGTGCTTGGGCTGCAGAGCTGGCCTGGCGGGAAAGAGGGCTGGCTGTTCTCTCAGAGGACGCGGCTCGGCTCCTAACACCCACTCAGAGGTTCACAGTCACTGTAACTGAGGTTTCTGACCTTCAGGGCTCCATGCATACGTACATGTGATACCCACATTCCACTCAGGTGTACAAACATATAGTAAATACATAAACCTAAAATACTTTTAAATGTAAAAAAGGTTTATTTACATTAAGCACTGGATGCAAAGTTTTCTTGAGGTCTCTTGGGGTGAGATCAGCTATTTAGATTGCTCAGTGTTCTCCCTAGACCGCAAGATGGGGCTGGGTGTGGTATCGCATACCTTTAATCTTGGTATGCAGGGAGCAGAAACAGGAAGAGCTCTGTGAGTTTGAGGCCAGCCTGGTCTACAGAGCGAATTCAGGCAGGAAGGTACATAGTGAAAAGCCCTGTCTTAAGAAATAAAAAAAATGGCTGGGTGGTAGTGGCGCACGCCTTTAATCCCAGAATTTGGGAGGCAGAGGCAGGCGGATTTCTGAGTTTGAGACCAGCCTGGTCTACAGAGTGAGTTCCAGGACAACCAGGGCTGTCTAGAAAAACCAATAATAATAATAAAAAAATTAAACATAAAAAAAATGAAAAGAAAAAGAGACAAAGCAGTCAGAATCCTGGAGGGCGTGGATGGCCGTCTGAGCTGCTGACAGAGAGCACAGTATGGCTTGAGCTGTGTTTCTGAGATGTTCATTAAGACACCAGATGGGAGGCGTGGGGGCACTGGAGTGAAGAGAGTGAACAGAGTCCAGATGTAGCTCCTGGACAAAGGAAGGAAGGGGGTCAGGAAGGAACTGTGGGTTCAGGGACAGGAGTGACAAGACTGAGGGCTTCGTGAGAGCGAGAGAGATGAGTGACACACTTATTCCAGACTCCAAGAGGAGGAGCGCTCACGCGCCATTGCAGGGAAGCCCGCTCTCCTCCCTGGGCAGTGGGAGGCCAGCTTAGGAAGCCAGGCGGTCTGCACATAGTGGCCATCGGAGAGGAAGAGAGCAGGCCCACAGGGCTCCTCTCCAAAGCATCTGCAAGAGCCAGAGCAGGGCAGTGGCCAGGGGAGCTGTGAGGCAGAACGCAGGGCTGCAGAATGCCTGACATTGGGGAAGGCCAGGCCCTCAGGCCTGAGACCTAAAACACTGGTTCCATTCACAGAGGACAGAATGTCTACCACCACCTTTCTAAACAGGCCATTTCCTGAGTGAACAAAACCAATTGAATTGCCAGTAAAGACAAATCAGTGTTTAAGTGTTAGCTGTCCCTCTTGTAACTCAGACATGTACATAGGAACACTTTCCATCCTGACCAGGACTTTCCATCAGATACCCTGCTTTTACTGCCCCATTGGGTTCTGGGGAGAAGCTGAGCTTGTCATTGCAGATGAAGCCAATACATCTGGCCCTGGGTTCCATTCCCAGCGCTTCATCTGGGTAGTAGTTTCCAAGACTGGTTGAGCCTTGAGCCATTCAGCTCTAGAAATGTTTGCAATACATGCCATTACCAATAGGTGGCAGTAGTGAGCGCAACACTGGCTCCCATTGCTGCGTTTAATGTGGGTTCTTTTCATTATTAATTAGTCTTTGTAGCACTTGTCTCCTTTTCCTTTCCTTCCTTTTATTTCATTTGGCAGCGCTGAGGATCAAGCCAGGGTCCTTGTGTGTGTTAGGCAAGCACCCTCCCACTGAGAGAGAGACGATCTTATAATATTCTTGTACTGTGGCTTTGTCTTCCTGTACGTCAGAGATACCTCTCCTCTGATCTTGGCTGGTCACCCCTTCTCTACCACCTTGCTCACTGGGCACTGGGTCAGGCAGAGCTGTTCATCGCCTTCCTAACTGTCCTCTCTCTGTCCTTTGCGTTTGCACAGAGGAAGAACGGCCTGATGGATCATGAGGATTTCAGAGCCTGCCTCATTTCCATGGGCTATGACTTGGTAAGACACAAGCCAAGAGTCTGCAAAGGTCTGCTACCATACCAAGGTCAATGGTGCGGGATCTAGATGTGATACTTTCCTAGTCAGTTCATTTTCAATCATAGGGCAATGCTTTTTTGAAAATTTGCTTATCATTATATAAAAATAATGCTACAGGGCTAAAAATGTATCTTATTCAATACCTGGTAAGGTTTCCTTATGGCGAAAACATTAAGGACATGGGATTTCCTGGTGATTTTTAGAAACTTCATTGATGTAACTCACACACTTCAGTGAAACCACTTAAAATGTTTATGTCAATGGCATGTAGTTGCCTGAGTTTTAAAGTGTGCTTTCCCTTCATATTTTAGAAGATAGAACAGAGATTTTTAACAGCTGGGGATGATATTGCAAGATTTTAATCCCCCCTCTTGAGAGGCAAAGGCAGGTAGGTCTTTATGAGTTCCAGGCCAGCCAGAGCTATATTGGGAAGTCTTTGTTTCAAAAAACTATATATTTATATTTATATGTATATAATTATATAAAATTATAATATTATATACTATAATTATATTTTATATACTTATATAGAATATAATTTATATTTATATTCATTTGTTTTATATTTATATTTTTATATTCATATTATTATATATTGTCTTATATGTATGTATATATATATATATATATATAGAGAGAGAGAGAGAGAGAGAGAGAGAAGAAGACAGATTATAGAAATGCATTGCATTACCCTTTGATGAGTTACATATTTATCTATTTTTGAAACAGTATTTTGTTAGATAGCCCAGGGTGGCCTTGAATTTACTGAGATCCTCCTGTCTCTGCCTCTAACCTGGGGCTTAGAGGCTCAGCAACGTAAGAATAAGTTAAATATGTAAATTAATAGAACAAGCCAGAATACCAGGTGACATATGCCCGTTGTCCCAGCACTCAGGGTATCTTGTGTAGCCCAGGAGAGGCTACCTGGGAACTCATTGTGTACTCCAGGCTAGACTCAAAAACTTGCCATCCTTTCTGCTCAACATCCTAAAAACCAGAACTGCTGGTGTGCACCTTGCTTCTATAGAAAGCACTGTTTTTTTTAAAGCTATGTTTTAAATGTTGTAGCATCAAGCCAGAGGCTCCTGCCTATCAGAAGTGTGTTCTTCCTGTAGCCCATGTTGCCCTTCCTAATTAGGTAATTAGGAAGAGTGACTCAGCCAGAGTTGGAAGGTGGAATTACATAGTCTCTGTACCACCTCCCCTTAGGGTGAAGCTGAGTTTGCCCGCATCATGACTCTGGTTGACCCCAACGGACAAGGCAGGGTCACCTTCCAGTCCTTCATTGACTTCATGACTAGAGAGACTGCAGACACGGACACAGCGGAGCAGGTCATCGCCTCTTTCCGGATTCTGGCTTCTGATAAGGTCTGCTGGGACAGGGTTTCTTTTGTTTTAAAGCTTTTAAAATGATGGTTGACTCTCTGGGGCATTGAGTACGCTTTCAGGTGGGGCTTGGCATGTGTGTGGGTCAGAGGTCACTTTGTTCGAGACATGGGTCCTCTTGTTCCCTGCTGTATGTATATGCAAGGCTTGCTTTCTGCAAACTTTCAGGGATTCTCTGGTATCTGCCTCGAATTTCACCATAGGAGTGCTGGGATTATAGATGCATGCTGTTGTGTCTGGGCTCTTGAAAATGATTTGTCTGTGCGAGCGTGGTCCATTCTCTCCTCCCCACTTTTTTTTACTTTTTTTTTTTTTTTTTTTTTGGTTTTTTTGAGACAGGGTTTCTCTGTGTAGCCCTGGCTGTCCTGGAATGCACTCTGTAGACCAGGCTGGCCTCGAACTCAGAAATACCAAGTGGTGGAGTTAAAGGCGTGCGCCACCACCACCCGATCCTTTTTTACTTTTAAAGATATTTTTATTTATTTATGTGATTATACTGTCATTCTCTTCAGACGCACCAGAAGAGGACATCTAGTCTCATTATGGATGGTTGTGAGCCACCATGTGGCTGCTGAGACTTGAACTCAGGACCTCTGGAAGAGCAGTCAGTGCTCTTAGCCGCTGAGCCATATCTCCAGCCCCCTCTCCTTCCGCTTTACAAGAGTTTCAGGCTCGTGTAGCCCTTACCAGTGGGGCCAGTTCACCGGCTGGATATTTTTAATACAAATTAAGCAGGGGTTATAGAGAGATGGAGGCTTGGGAAAGAGTGAATCTCACCCTAGAACATGGGTGAAGTCTTCTTGAAGGAGAGTTCCCATGTGTATGTTTTTAAAAGTTCTGCCCTTCAGTGCCAGTCCTACTCTTTAAGTGTTTTTTTTTTCTCCTCTCAGTGACATATCTTCATATTTTTAAAAACCAGAGCATGAAAGCGTCTCTGTTTTCTTTTATTTTTAGTTGTGAGCCTAACCTTTAATGGCTAAGCCTTCTATCTCTTCAGCCAAGGGTCTCCATTTTCTAAAAACATCAGTTATGTGAAGTCAAACGATTCACTCCTGTGTTCTCCTCAGTTAATGATGTGAACCGACTTGACCCAGGAAGTGGGGAATTAAACTTGGAATGTTTATCGCTCACATTTGGCCCAGTATGAGAAATATTGGTGATAATTGCACATGTGCTCTCACGAAGCGTCCTGGACTTTCTGCCACTCACCTTGCAGACCCACTCTCTGAACCTAGCTTTTGGTCATTAACCGGTAAAATGAGCAGAGTAGCCTCCTTACCTGTAACCCTTGCCATGTGAGAAATGCGAAGATATTAAGATCGCTTACGTTCTGGGTTCTCTGCATTTAATCTGCACTCCCTGTGTTCTCTCCTAGCCTTATATCTTGGCAGAGGAGCTTCGCCGCGAGCTACCTCCGGATCAGGCCCAGTACTGCATCAAGAGAATGCCACCCTACTCGGGCCCAGGCAGCGTTCCCGGGGCCCTGGACTACACTGCCTTCTCGTCTGCCCTCTACGGGGAGAGCGACCTCTGATGCTCTTTCTGTACTCTCAGACCCTATCAGAATGCAATAAAAGCTGAAGTACAGGCCGTTACCTGGAAACTTTGACAAGCTTTATTAAGAGGTGTGCTGAGCAGGATGCGTTGGTTCTCACCTTTACCCCCACACTTGGGAGGCAGAGGCAGGCTGTTCTCTGTGAGTTCAAGGACAGGCCTGGTCTACCTATCAAGTTCCAGGCCAGCTAGGGCTACTTGTCTCAAAAACAAATAACCAACAGCAACAGAAGAGAGCCTGGGCGAGGGAGGGGCCGAGACGAAAGGTCAGTCTATAAAGTGCTTGCCCCGAGAAGACGGCTTAGCAGTCAAGGCACTTGCCGAAAACTCTAACAGCCTGAGCTTGATCCCTGGATCCCATGTGGCAGAAGGAGAGAACCACAAGTTTTCCTCTGGCTTCTGCATGCATATGCACATATGCACCTGTACATGCGTGACCATGCACATGCTCAGAGGGTTTCCCTTGCAGCTCGTTACCCCAGCCTAGGTCAGGCAGAAGCAGTTTCAATGAACGTGATGTAGCGGTCCTTTTCCCAAGGGTCTCCTTCTGAGTTTTTAGCTGTGTAAAGTGAAAGGGTAGGTTGGTTTGTTTCTTTGACTCAGTGAGCCAGATGGCTTACATACCGTGAAGCGGGCGGTCTAGGGCAGAAGTGAGCGCAAGCGTGGAAATCGAAACTCTCAGGACTCATGAGTGGGGAAGCAATCGCTCATTGGTACTCTGAAGGTCTGGTGAAGGTTTGATGTTTAAAATACATCTCCGTGCCTCTTATGATTATATGGTTATCCAGTGGGAAACAGATTCCTCAAAAAATGTTTAACATTAAAACATTTTTTTTTGAGACTGTTTCTCTGTGTAGCCCAGGCTGGCTTTAAACTGATAGTCTTCTCCCTATTACAGGGAGATTATGGATATATGTCAGTATGGCCCCCTTTTAATATCAAAACAAAAATTTTTTGTTGTTTTTTTGAGAATGTAATGTAGCCCAAGTTGACCTTGAACTCAGTATATTGTCGAGAATGACCTTGAACTCCTGATCCCCTGCTTCTTCCTCCAAAGTGCTGAGATTACAGAGCCCAAAGTCAGGCTCATTAAAATCTAAAAATTATTTTATTATTCTATTGTTACATTTTAGGTTATTGTGTGTGCATGTGGCCATGCAGTGACGTGTGTGTGTGTGTGTGTGTGTGTGTGTGTGTGTGTGTGTGTAGGTCAGAGAATAACTTCTAGGAGCTGGTTCTAAGCCCCACTATTAAGTCCCAGGGATCCAACTCCGGCCATCAGGGTTGGTGGTGGGTGCCTTTGCTTCCTGAGCCTTCCTGTTGGCCTTCCTTAGCATTTTTGGATAATTAATTTTTATTACTTTTAATTATGTAAGTGTGTGCTTTCGTGTGGGCCTGTGTACTCACACGAGTGTAGGCACAGGAGGTCAGAGGCACTTGCTCTTCTGGAGTGGAGTCTCCAGACGCAGATGCTCAGACTGGCCTGTGGTCCTTTGAAAGGGCACCTGGCCTCCTTAACTGCAGAGCCTGTCTTTAGACCTCATTGTTTTTTAAGATTTATTTATTATATGTAAGTGCACTGTAGCTGTCTTCAGACACCTCAGAAGAGGGTATCGGATCTCATTACTGATGGTTGTGAGCTACCATGCGGTTGCTGGGATTTGAACTAGGGACCTTCGGAAGAGCAGTCAGTGCTCTTAACCACTGAACCATCTCTCCAGCCCTTCATTAATGTTTTTGAAATGGAATTTTCAGTCATCTCTTCACTGTATAGGCTTGGACAGTCTGATTTGGTGTGTGTGTGTGTGGGGGGGGGGGGTGGTGGTAGCTTCCTTGGGACTTAAAGTAACAGGGAAGCAAGTTCAGTTGCCAGAGATGAAGGTGGAGTCCAAGAAGCTAAATGAGGTTTCTATTGCTGTCTCTTGATTCAGATCACCCATGTTTTCCCCCTAGAGCTTGTCAAAGTTGCAGACAGACAGACAGCTCTAAGTGCTTTGTACTTTAATAAGGAGCAAGCGTAGTTGTTCCCAATGAGACAAGAAGGCTGTGGCCTCTGGTGGTGCTCTCCTGAGCCTTAGCATGGAGAGGGCTGCCTTCTCACACTAGGAGGTAGGTTTTCCTCCATGGCCTCTTTGCAGTCCTTTGCTGCGTTCCTCCTGGGAGTCAGTAGTACTAGAGGACAGACCGCCGTCACCCCTTGGATGGGGCAGTGACTCATAGGCTGGCTCTGTCTGCTTCAAGCCCCACTCTCCTCAAGGACACAGGATATCGTCCATACTCCTACTTGGTGTGTTGGTCTGATGAGTGTGTGTTAATTTCCTGTTGTCCAAACCTATATTACAACCCCCCCCCCACACACACACACACGTCACTCCACCCCCACCTCCACTCCAGAGTTTCCATCCTGCTTACAGTAAACGAAGTAGAAACACCTGTTAAATGTTGGCCCTTAATGATAACAAAATGAGCTACAAGCAAACAAAACCAATTGCTATTTGCAATTAAAGTGTGACTAGAGAGGGGACAATGTGTCTGCTAACTGCTTCTGTTTCCTTGGGTTTGATAAGTTCCTGTAGCCAGCTGGAAATTTTTTCATTTTCATTTACAATGTTTGCTGATAACCTTACAGACATTTCATCTTGGTCCTCTTTCTTAATTTGCTTTATAATTATTTAGTTGACAGTTTGAAAGGTATCTGAAATACTTAGGCCTTCGAGTTTAATACCAGGTGCTTTGGGGTGGTATGGGGGTGAGCTTTTGACTGTTGTATTTGAAGCAGGTGCTGTGCTCCAACTGGAATTGTGAAGGAGAATCCAGGGAGTATTCCTCTTAACTAGGAACTTGTGGTTTAGGTGGCCATGAGCAACTCATCTAAAATTTTTTAACCTCTCTATAATATTCAGCAAGAGATTGGATCAGTCCTACCTATCTAATGATACAGGAGATAGGGAAATAAGCCATGAAAACCAATAAAATATTAATACCGCCATCTTACAAGTTGTTTTTATTTCTGATCATGAGTTGTGGAAGAAAAAGCACCTCTCTCTCTCTCTCTCTCCTCTCTCATTTAAAAGGAAATACAGGTGATTTGGTTAGCTTTAAGCAAACATCTCATACTTGGAAACATTCAGTTGGTGTTGTATTTCCTCCCTTAAAGAGTCAGAGACTGGTTGATGATGTGGCCCAGTTGGTAGAGTACTGGCCTAGTATCTTGGTCAGGGTTTCTATTCCTGCACAAACATCATGACCAAGAAGCAAGTTGGGGAGGAAAGGGTTTATTGAGCTTACACTTCCACACTGCTGTTCATGACCAAAGGAGGTCAGGACTGGAACTCAAGCTGGTCAGGAAGCATGCGCTGACGCAGAGGATATGGAAGGATGTTACTTACTGGCTTGCTTCCCCTGGCTTGCTCAGCCTGCTCTCTTATAGAACCCAAGACTACCAGCCCAGGGATGGCACCACCCACAATGGGCCCTCCCCCTTGATCGCTAATTGAGAAAATGCCTTACAGCTGGATCTTGTAGAGGCATTTCCTCAACTGAGACTCCTTTCTCTGTGATAACTACAGCTTGGGTTAAGTGGACACACAAAACCAGCCAGTCCACCTAGCATTCACAAAGCCCTGTGTTTCTAGCCACAGCAATGTGTAAACCAAGTCTGGTAGCAGATACCTATAATCCTAGTATTGTGTAGGTGAAAGCAGGTGGACCAGAAGTTCAAGATTTTCTTTACCCACATAAGGAGTTCCAGGATGGCTTTGGGTTGCATGAATGAGACGCTACATCCCCCTCCCCCCAAAAAAAGGAAGGAGGGGGAACTTGTATATAGTGTGTGGTACATGGGTGATGGAGAATTGGAACTGACACACTTCAGGCTGAGTGGTACATGATTTAAGAGGAATGTTTAAACAGCAGGTCAGTTCAGAACTCTTTGGAGATAAACATTTGTCAATTGTGTGTGTGTGTGTGTGTGTGTATATATATATATATATATATATATATATACCCAGTTCTTCCAGGTTTCACAGTGTGACCGTCTGGGCTATGACTAAGACATCTATTTGTATATACTCCACAGGCATACTACTTAACCCCAAGTGAGGGCCTGTGGCTTAGAGGAAAGGTCATTTGATAATCAACAATCATAGAAATTCGAAAAGCCCTCGTTGAGGAGGTTAATAGGGAGTTGGACAAGAGTGGCCAGGCCAGGACTTTGTGTTGTCTTTGCCATAGCCAGGCGTGCTGGCTCATACCTGCTGAGCGGCAAGTACTTGGGTGATAGAGTCAGGAGGATTAGAAGTCCAGGCTCCTTAGGTTAGGGAGCCAGGCTGGCTGGGTCTGTGTAAGGCCCTGTTTCAACAAGACCCCACCACAGCAGTTTAGGCTTCTACCGAGAAAACAAACGTGCTTGGGAGGTCATCAAGGGACATGGGTAACTTTTTTGTATGGCTAGGAACTCCCTGGAAGGGAAGCCATGGGGGCAGATGGATAGGAAGTGGGTCATTCTGGGCCTTTGCAGGAGAAGACTAGAGAAGGAAGAAGATTCACAGTGGTTACACAGGAGGCAGACAGTCCCTGTGAATCCTCAGCAGGAGCCATCACTAAGAGGTTCAGAGGCTGAGAGGACAAAGCATTTGATAGCATTTCTCTAGACTCTGCCCCACAGTTACCTGGCAACAGCTGTTGTTGTGCCCAACTAACGCACTATAAAAGATGCTGCTGGCCCCTACTCTCTTCCCTTCTCCTCTTGCTCTTGCTCCCTTACCCTCTACCCCCTCTCTCCCCATCTCCCTCCCCTTGCTCATGTCTCCACCTCTCTGTGTGTGTGTGTGTGTGTGCCTTTCTCTGCTCGCTCAACTCCCCTCCTCATTCCCTAAATAAACTCTATCTATACTATACTGCCGCGTAGCTGGCACCTCCGTGGGAGGGGTTGCCTTAGCATGGGCCCAGCAGAGGAACCTCCTTTCCCCCCACCACACCACACCTCCACCAAGCATATCCCTGGCTTCTTTTCTTTTTTATAAAACACAACAGCATTGACCCTGCAGCAGCCATGAGCTCTGCTGGCTATGTCAACTTGACAAAATAGACTCTTCTGAGAGAACCTCAATAAAGAAAATGCCTCCATGAGATCCTGCTCTAAGGCATTTTCTTCACTGGATTGATGGAAGAAGGCTTCGCCCACTGTGGGAGGGGCTAATCATCCTGGGTTCTATAAGAAAGCAGGTTGAGCAGACTGGGGTAGCAAGCTAGAAAGCAGCACCCCCCCACCAATGGCCTTTGTATGAGCTTCTACCTCCTGGTTCCAGCCCTGTTTGAGCTCCTGTCTTGACTTCCTTTAAGGATGAACTGTACTATGGAAGTAAAAGCCAAATAAACTTTTTCTTCCCCAACATGCTTTTTGATCATGGCAATAGAAAGACTGACTAATACAGGCACCAGTGGGGGTAAAATAAGGACAGATCAAGCAGGGTGAAGAAGAACTAAAGTTGCCAAAGCAACTTTAGAAAACCTTTAGGACTGTATTAAATTAACAAAACATGTACTTCCATCAATCAAAAATCTAATACCATCAAATAGCCTCTGAGGCAGACAGCAGAGGTTTCCCCACATAGCCTCAACCTTCTTTTCTGATGTTTCTACCAACGGATTTGTAACAGGTCAGATTTCAAAGAAACCCAGAACAAGGCTCACTCTGTACCTGTGGCTCCTCCCAGCACTTTCCCCCCCTTTTTTTCTCCCTTTTTTAAAAATTCAATATATTCTTTATTTACATTTCAAATGATTTTCCCTTTCCTAGTTCCCCCCTCCTGAAAGTCCCATAAAGTCCTCTCCCCTCCCCTGCTCCCCAGTCAACCTCCTCCAGCTTCCCTGTCCTGGTAATCCCCTACACTGCTGCACTGAGCCTTTCCAGAACCAGGGGCCTCCCTTTCCTTCTTCTTGGGCATCATTTGATATGTGAATTGTGTCTTGGGTATTCCGAGCCTCTGGGCTAATAGCCACTTATCAGTGAGTGCATTCCATGTGTGTTCTTTTGTGATTGGGTTACCTCATTTAGGAAGATATTTTTCCAGTTCTACCCATTTGCCTATGAATTTCATGAATTCATTATTTTTAATAGCTGAGTAGTATTCCATAGTGTAAATATTTGACATTTTCTGTATCCATTCCTTCACTGAGGGACATCTGGGTTCTTTCCAGCTTCTGGCTATTATAAATAGGGCTTCTATGAACATAGTGGAGCACGTGTCTTTATTACATGCTGGGGAATCCTCTGAGTATATGCCCAGGAGTGGTATAAATGGGTCCTCCTGTGCTCTTTTAGTTGGAAGACTTTCAGTGACCACTTCTATTTCTTTAGGAGTTATGGGACTGTTTAGGTGATCTATTTGATCCTGATTTAATTTTGTTATGTGGTATCTGTCATGCTAATAAATTAAAACTTAAAGTTATATAAACTCCCAACCTAAAAGATTATGCAAATATTAACTACTGAGTAAAGCCAAGATTAATCAACATATTGAATATTGTAAACTGATTTCCTCACCTTAAATATTATGTCCAAACATTTATCCTCTCTGATAATCTTATCTGGATTTCTAAAGAAAGAAAAATGCTTTTATTACCTAGTAAGACTGCATAGTATATTCCTTATATTTTTATTATTATCTGTAAACTTTACAAATTATTCAATATATCCTAATCCCTGACACATAGTAGGGGTGTAAAATATCATTTGAGTGAGTTACAGCTGTTCCACGTCAGGAGTATGGGCTGGAGAGAAAATAATACAAATACTATATCTGTATGGAAGGGACACACAACACCAACACAGGGAAACTTGGCATTCCTAGAGGTGACATAGGAAGGTCTTGAGAAGTCCCTCTCCCTTTCTGTGAGAGGGCCCTTCCCTATGCCCAGAGAAAAAGCACATCCCTTCTGAAGACTCCAGGACACAGAAGTCTCTGAACGTGTGGACTTGGCTACATTTCTGCACTTTATCACAGTCTGGCACATGTTTCTGTCCCCTAATCACATTCCTTTGTGATTCCCACTCCCTATGAAAGCCACCATAAAAATACAGACCTTAGATCACTGAAGTCTTCTTTCTTTAAGAGGTTTTTCTGTGTCATAGGCAAATTAAATAAAGTAAGATTGGGCATGGTAGTGGCTCACACCTTTAATTCCAGCAATTGGTAGACAGGAACAGGATGATCTCTATGAGTTTAAGTCCAGCTTGGTCTGAATAGTGAGTTGCAGGCCAAGGTTATATAGAAAGACTTTGTTTCTAAAATTTAATTAATTAATTAAAGCTCAATGATTTTTTTATAATATTAATCTTGTCCCCTATTATAAATATCTCAGCTATGAAACTTGGATTGGCAGAATCAAAAGTATTCTTGCTTCTGATAGAGGTCAAAGACATGATAAACTATCATATTATTTTGGGGAATTTACAATTCTGTTAAGCAAGTCTCTAAAAGTTTGAGCTAATCTACCTCATTCTGCAGTAGCAGCTGTCTTGCCTAACACAGCCATGGCACTATCTGCTCTTCATTCTCTGGCCACCCATAGCTATTGATATACATGTGTGGACCCAGAGGAAGATACCTGGGTGAGGCAGGTTCTTACCCAGCCCCATAATGCACACAACCTTCCTTTCTACTTTATTTAAGATACCTGTCTTTTGCCTCTCCAAATGGGAGTATAATTTTTGGTCCTGGATTCTAATTGTTTCCCTCATGATTGATGAATGATCCCAGAGAAGTCTGTATTTCACCCTTAAAAAATGATGTGGGAAATGTAAGCACAGAGAATGGGGAAAGAGAAACCAGAATAAAATGACAAGAATTTTAAGAAAATTGAAAAGTCTTATAATTTTAAACTTTAAATTTCCCAGAGTTGATAAAATGCCATTACTATTCAACTATTCAATAATATTAAAAATTAATGTTCCAACATTACAAAAGGCTGGGGAGCAAGGTGGAGAGCCAGGGAGAAGTCTCAGTATCAGCATACTCTGGCAGCTAGCATGTTCCTTCGGCATCCTGCAGAAAAAACACAAACATGCCCTCTTCTCTACACTCAGAGGGATCCCTGGCATTAAAATTTAAAAATTTTTGTGGTATATAGAGATATAATTCTCCCCTCTTTTATTGTAAAAATATTGTAAAGTTCTATGGGCCTGTTCCATAATATCTTGTCTTTGCGAATTATGAGGAATCTCAGTAATATGACTAATATCAAATTGTTACTAAAACATCTCAAATGACTGACTACAATAATCAGTTATAATATTTGTCTTAATCTGATTTGGAACATTCAGTATAAAAAAATAACAAATGTAAAAACAGTTATAACTAGAAAGCTTGAAAAGCTGTCAATGGTCATATGTATATTTTTGATTAATTTTTTGAATTGTATTTGTATAAATAATTGTAAAAGTTAAGAATTAGTAGCATTAAAAAATAAACAATTTCAAGCAATTGTAAGCCATGAGCTATATATATATTATTAATATATAAATCAAAAGTTTGATTTTTAACATTTTAAAAAGAACAGCTACAGCACCCAATTCAATTATCTATGCTGAAGCAAGGGGACACTCAGAAGAATAAACGTGTGATCTAATTATATGAGCTTTACTCCCATAGTAGATGCATTTTATAGGATGTATATATAAATCTATAACAATATAAAAACATGTATAAAGGCAAATTTTTAACAATTTATCTTTTAGATAACAATTATTAATTTTGCCTAAAACGGCTTGTCATGTAATAGATCAACCATCAATGTTTTGTAATAACCAATTTGATTGCTGTTTGAAACAAGGAACAAACATTTTCTCCCTTGAAAACAGAGGTTTAGGTCTTCCATGGGCAAGCTTAAGATGAGGTTAATATAAGATAAAGCCAATTAATATATCCTAACAACCTTTAAAAATCATTTACGTAAAAATTCTAAAAGTCCATAGTTAGGAGCAAGGCCTGTAACAACATTCCATGAACATTATACACTGAAAAATTTAAGATCCTAGCTTCTTGTATTGAAATAGAGACAAAACATTTTTTTCTCACATAAGGTAAGGCTATTAGCCATTCCTTGAGGGAAAAACCTTTTAATGAAATTGTTTTATTGCTTCTTTAAAGTTAGAAGCAAATGCTTTTATAATTATTGGAATGTAAAGCAAAAAACAACCCTTTAAATCTATATGGAGTAGACAGGCCAAATTTCAATGCCTTTATAAGTTCTACATAGCCTTATTGATCTTTCATAGATTTGAACTGCATTTTAAACCACACCTGGATAAGTCTGTCAAAGAATTTTCACCTGAAGAATTTCGGATGGCTGAGAAGCAGCTTAAAAAATGCCCAACTTCATTAGTCATTAGGGAAATGCAAATCAAAACAACCCTGAGATTTCACCTTACACCAGTCAGAATGGCTAAGATTAAAAATTCAGGAGACAGCAGATGTTGGCAAGGATGTGGAGAAAGTGGAACACTCCTCCACTGCTGGTGGGGTTGCAAATTGGTACAACCACTCTGGAAATCAGTCTGACGGTTCCTCCGAAAACTGGGCACCTCACTTACAGAAGATCCTGCTATACCACTCCTGGGCATATACCCAGAGGATTCCCCACCATGTAATAAGGATACATGCTCTACTATGTTCATAGCAGCCCTATTTATAATTGCCAGATGCTGGAAAGAACCCAGGTATCCCTCAACAGAAGAGTAGATGCAAAAAATGTGGTATATCTACACAATGGAGTACTATTCAGCCATTAGAAACAATGAATTCATGAAATTCTTAGGCAAATGGATGGAGCTGGAGAACATCATACTAAGTGAGGTAACCCAGCCTCAAAAGATGAATCATGGTATGCACTCACTAATAAGTGGATATTAACCTAGAAAACTGGAATACCCAAAACATAATCCACACATCAAATGAGGTACAAGAAGAACGGAGGAGTGGCCCCTTGTTCTGGAAAGACTCAGTGAAGCAGTATAGGGCAAAACCAGAACAGGGAAGTGGGAAGGGTTGGGTGGGAAACCGGGGGGGGGGGGGTGGGAGGGAAGGGGGCTGATGGGACTTTAGGGAAGTGGGGGTCTAGAAAAGGGGAAATCATTTGAAATGTAAATAAAAATATATTGAATAAAAAAAAGATAATTGTTCAGTGACTAGTCCTGGCAGGGAAAAAAACAAAACAAAACAAAAAAAAAGAATCATGAGCCTTTAACTAGAATGCAAACTGAAAACTGCAGCCAATAACACACTGGCAATTTTTATTGTAACTCAATTTTTTCTTGCAATATTAGAGCACAACTACAACTTTGGAAGCAAACCCAATTTTAAACAATCTATTTTCTTTAAAATCAATGGCAAACACATTATTTTTACAGCACAAGGTTTGTCTGTCAGTTCTTATGTTCAAGTGTATGATAGTGTAACTTATTAAAGAGACTTTATTTTAAATCGTATTTCTTATAAGTCCAATCTCCAGGCCAAGATTTACACAAAACACCATGCCAATTTAGAAGCATCTTAGAGGCCTGTATTTCCTGGGTTGCATCATGCCACGTGTTGTTAGTTAGGACGGCTCTGACACTGAATCACCAGTTTTAAACAAACCTTTTCTTAATGACACTGTACCTTTTAAATCATAACCAATTAATTTATAACTCTATAGTCAAGATATGTAAAACCTTATACCATTAAGACCAATTAAAAACAAGAATAAAGCAATTACAGGAATTTCATAAGTTAAACCAAAGTTTTCCCAAACCTTGAGGCTGGTGGCCTTTTAAAAGTGGCCTTTTCTCCAGCTGTGTTTGACTCCTACTTAAGAATGTGAGGCACCTTAAATTAGCTTCCTCTGTGTAAATTGCAGACTGGCAGGACTGCCAGCAGATAACTTTTTTTTAACCTTTTTTTTCCCAACATAAAACATAAAAACAACGATCATTCAGCCAATCAAAACAATAGACAACATAAATTGACACACATATGGACTGGTTTTGGTGCACCAAAGACAGACAACAGACAGAGAGGGAACTTGATGTCTCAAAGAGATCAAAATATCTTAACCTGAACTAAGGAGATCTCCAGTAAGTATCAGAGAGGAAGCAGACATTCCCCATTTTCCTCTCCTCCCCAGGAGAGTTTTGAAATAGCTTTTAACCATTTTTTTTGATACCACGTCCTAACACATGGAAAAACTGCTTTTATGAAACCTGCTTTTTGCCATATCTTTCTTTTTAACTCTAACTCCGCTTTCCCTGAGAGAAGCTTTCAGGTCTCTAATGAAGACCACTTCTTTAGACAGACAATTAATGGCTCATTTCTTATGGGATGGAAAATGTAAACTTACAGAGGAAAACTTTCTTTCATGAGCGGTGAAAGAGCTTCCTCCAAATGGCTTCTTTGCTGTGGCGGCCTTCTTCTCCTGGGGTAATTTCCCTCTGGCGAAGGTCCATACCTTGAGCACCACATTGGGGTGCCACTTATCCCGTCCCGTGGGGCCTAGTTATTCAGGGAGTCGAGGAGGACAGGCGGCCTGAAAGAGAAACGGGCAGCAAAGAAGAGCGAGGCCTAGCAAAAAGGGTGTCTTGTCAAAGCCTCTTTAATGAAAGGCAAACACCTGGTTTTGAACACACCGTGGGAGGAAGTAGGGAGGGGCTGAGGGGGATGCTAAAGGCTCAGAAAGAGGAAAGGTCATAGGGGTGGATGCTGGCTGTGGCATCCAGCAGCGTTTTTGGAATGCTGGTTCTGCCTAGACAACCCCAGGTGTTTGGTCAGGACAAGAACCAGTTGATCAGCCTTGTGTGAAGAAGGAGGTGGTTCAGCTGTAAACCACAAGGTCAGTGGACTCTCAAGGTGAGAGCTGTTGAAGGTCTGGTTTTCCACAGTTTGTGTCCCTTCCCCCCCACAGCATTTAGCTGTGACCCTCCTGGCCTGCAGCCTCCACCCTTCCCCTGGTGTTATCTCCGGCCCTTGTTCGTTGGGAACAATACAGCTGCTTTCACCTTAACTACCAAGGCTGCCTCAGGGCAGTCTCACCTGGAAGCAGGCAACCCGCTGAGAACAAGAACCAAGGAATTCACGGCCATTTGGGGGGCAGGGTTGTTTTTTAAAGACTATATATATTGGCTAAATAATAGTAAAGTCAGTCTTGATCGGCAAACTGTCGTCTCGACTCAATTCCCTTTCATCCCCTTCCCGTTTATCCCCAGAATTCTCTTCCAGGTATCCGGTTCGCATATGGCCGCGGGCGGCTACAAGTTTGATCTCCCACATTTTATTTATATGAGTACACTGTAGCTATCTTCAGACACACCAGAAGAGGTTGTCAGATTCCATTACAGATGATTGTGAGCCACTATGTGGTTGCTGGGATTTGAACTCAGGACCTCAGGAAGAGCAGTCAGTGCTCTTAATGGCTGAGCCATCTCTCCAGTCCAGTTGGCAATAATTTTATTGAGTATTTTTGCATTGATATTCATAAGGGAAATTGGTCTGAAGTTCTCTTTTCTTGTTGGATCTTTGTGTGGTTTTGGTATCAGTGTAATTGTGGCTTCGTAGAAGGAATTGGGTAGTGTTCCTTCTGTTTCTATTTTGTCGAATAGTTTTAAGAGTATTGGTGTTAGGTCTTCTTTGAAGGTCTGATAGAATTCTGCAGTAAAACCATCTGGTCCTGTGCTTTTTTTGGTTGGGAGACTGTCAATAACCACTTCTATTTCTTTAGGGGTTATGGAACCATTTAGATGGTCTATCTGATCCTGATTTAACTTTGGTAGTTGGTAACCATCTAGGAAATTGTCCATTTTATCCAGATTTTCCAGTCGTGTTGAGTATAGGCTGTTGTAATAGGATCTGATGATTTTTTTGAATTTCCTCAGTTTCTGCTGTTATGTCTCCCCTTTCATTTCTGATTTTGTTAATTTTGATACTGTCTCTGTGCCCTCCGCTTAGTCTGGCTAAGGGTTTATCTATCTTGTTGATTTTCTCAAAGAGCCAGATCCTGGTTTTGTCGATTCTTTGTATGGTTCTTTTTGTTTCTACTTGGTTGATTTCAGCCCTGAGTTTGATGATTTCCTGCCTTCTACTCCTCTTGGGTGTATTTGCTTCTTTCTGTTCTAAAGCTTTCAGGTGTGCTGTTAAGCTGCTAGTGTGTTCTCTCTCCAGCTTCTTTTTTTAGGCACTCAGAGCTATGAGTTGTCCTCTTAGCACTGCTTTCATTGTGTCCCATAAATTTGGGTATGTTGTGCCTTCATTTTCATTAAATTCTTAAAAAGTCTTTGATTTCTTTCCTTATTTCTTCCTTGACCAAGGTCTCATTGGGTAGAGCATTGTTCAGCTTCCATGTGTATGTGGGCTTTCTGTTGTTTTTGTTGCTATTGAAGACCACCCTTACTCCATAGTGATATGATAGGATACATGGGATTAGTTCGATTATCTTATATCTATTGAGGTCTGTTTTGTGACCAATTATATGGTCAGTTTTGGAGAAGGTACCATGAGGTGCTGAGAAAAAGGTATATTCTTTTGATTTAAGATAAAGTGTTCTATAGATATCTATTAAATCTATTATGTTCAAAACTTCTGTTAGTTTCACTGTGTCTCTGGTTAGTTTGTGTTTCCCTGATCTGTCCATTGAGGAAAGTGGAGTGTTGAAGTCACCCACAATTATTTTGTGGGGTGCAATATGTGCTTTAAACTTTAGTAAAGTTTCTTTTATGAATGAGGGTGCCCTTGTATTTGGAGCATAGATGTTCAGAATTGAGATTTCTTCCTGTTAGATTTTTCCTTTGATGAGTATTAAGTGTCCTTCTGTGTCTTTGTTTTGATGACTTTTGGTTGAAAGTCTATTATATTGGATATTAGAATGGCTACTCCAGCTTGTTTCCTGGGAACATTTGCTTGGAAAACTGTTTTATAGTTTTTTTAGCCTTTTACTCTAAGGTAATGTTTGTCTTTGACACTGAGATGCGTTTTCTTGTATGCTGCAAAATGTTGAGTCCTGTTTAGGTATCCAGTCTGTCTTTTTATTGGGGAATTGAGTCCAATGATGTTAAGAGATATTAAGGAATATTGATTGTTGCTTCCTGCTATTTTTGATGTAATTTTTTATGTTTTTGTGGTTATCTTTTTTGGCTTTGTTGAAAGAAGATTAATTTCTTGCTTTTTCTAGTGTGTAGTTTCTCTTCTTTGGTTGGTGTTTTCCATTCATTATCCTTTGAAGGGCTGGATTCATGGAAAGATACTGTGTAAATTAGTTTTTGTCATGAAATGCCTTGGTTTCTACATCTATTGTAATTGAAAGATTTTCAGGATATAGCAGTCTGGGTTGTCATTTGTGTGTCCCTTAGGGTCTGTATGACATCTGCCCAGGCTCTTCTGGCCTTCATAGTCTCTGGTGAGAAGTCAGGTGTAGTTATGATAGGCCTGCCTTTATATGTTACTTGACCTTTTCCCCTTAGTGATAGGATACATGGGATTAGTTTGATTTTCTTATATCTGTTGAGGCCTGTTTTGTGACTAATTATATGGTCACATATAATTATTTTATGTATTATTTTATATATTACACACTATTTTAATAGTCTTTATTTGTTTAGTATATTTGGTGTTTTCATTATTATGTGACAGGAGGAATTTCTTTTCTGGTCAAACCTATTTAGAGTTCTGTAGGATTCTTGTATGTTCATGGGCATCTCTTTGTTTAGGTTAGGGAAGTCTTCTTCTATAATTTTGTTGAAGACATTTACTGGCCCTTTAAGTTGCAAATCTTCACTCTCTTCTATACCTATAATCCTTTGGTTTGGTCTTCTCATTTTGTCCTGGATTTCCTGGATGTTTTGGGTCAGTTGCTTTTTGCATTTTTCAGTGCTTTCTATGGTATCTTCTGCATTTGAGATTCTCTGTTCTATCTCTTGTATTTTGATATTGATGCTTGGATACATGATTCCTGACTTCTTTCCTATGTTTTCCATGTCCTGAGTTGTTTCCCTTTGTGATTTCTTTATTGTTTCTACCTCCTTCTTTAGATACTGGATGGCTTTGTTTAATTCCTTCACCTGTTTTGTTGTGCTTTTCCTTAGTTCTTCAAGGTCTTCTCCCTGTTTACATGTGTTCTCTTGTATTTCTTTAAGGGAGTCAGTTATGTCCTTCTTGAAGCCCTCCATGAAGCCCTCCATCAGCATCATGACCTGTGATTTTAAATCTAAATCTTGCTTATCTGGTGTGTTGGGGTATCCAGGACTTGCTGTGGTGGGAGAATTGGGTTCAGATGGTGCCATATTGCATTGATTTCTGTTAGAAACATTCCCATGTTTGTCTTTTGCCATATGGTTATCTCTGGTGTTAGTTGGTCCTGCTGTCACTGGTGCTTGTCCCTCCTGTGTGCCTGCAGGCCTATCTCGGCATCCCTGGGTGAGTAGCTTTCCCTTGGCACTGAGTGTTGTGGCGCTGCCCTGCTCCTGGGTGCAGGTCAGGCCCTGGCAGACTGAGTCCCAAGTGATTTTACTCTTAGGTGTTTTCTGTGTTCCTGGCTGCAACAGCCTTCTCAGTTGCAAGAGAGAAGATGATGGCCTTACCTCTAATCGCGGGACTCAATGCAGAGTACATATCCCCTAGCCAACTAGATGTTACCCGGCTCCTGGGTGCAGGTGGGTCCCTGGCAGGGCGTGTCCCAAGTGTTCTTCTACTCATGTGATCCCTGTGTACCTGTCTGCACCTCTACACAGTCACAGGAGCAAAGATGGCCTTAGCAAAATCTGTTATCTCAGGTTCTCTCTTGCTCTCGCTCCTGCTTCTGCTCCTCCTGCCCTCTTTCCCTCCTGTTCTGTCCTACCTACTTCACATCTTCCCTCCCACATATGCCCGTCTTTGGTAAGGTACATAAAACAAGCGTGGATCTCAAGAAAATTATCTCACAATCCAAAGTATTCCAGCAAGGCAGAACTTTATTTGTGTTGAAGTGTGTGTAGTTGCGCTTGAGCCAGCAAGCACACCCAGTGAGTGGTTGTCTCACTGGTTTTTATTCCTACCAGCCTGGTTAATTTAAAGCTACTCAGCTAATACGAAGAATGAAATTTTGAGCACAAAGTGTAACTTTGAGCATGTTGATTTCAAGACATAGACCCTGGAAAAATCTGATTTTTTTCCCCAAATAGCTTCTGTGAAATTTTTTGAAATAGAGTTTTTCAGCTGGGTGTGGTGGCACATGTTTTTGATTCTAGTGCTTAGGGGACAGAGGTGGGTGGGTCTGTGAGTTAGATGCCAGTCGGCATAGCAAGTTCCATGCCAGGCAGGGTCATATAGAGACTCTGTCAACAAAAAACCAAACAAATGAAAATGGGGTTTGTCTTACTTACCCTTTGATAGACAAAATGGTACAGGGGTCAGAGTGATGGCTCCGTGGTTAAGAACACTTGACAGGTTGGTTTGGTTCTACCACCTACTTCTGGCCGCTCATGACCACCTGCACCTCCATTTCCAAGAGACCTAACTCCCTTCTTTGGACTCCAGTGAAATAAATAAAAAGAGAAAAGACAATACATTTTGTTTACATCTCCTACACAAGGGTGCTACATATATTCTTACAGGTTTTAAAGATTTGCTTTTATTTTATATGTATGAGTATGTAACTAAATGCATGTATGCACAACATGCAGTACCTAAGACTACCAGCAGATGGCAGTGTATCCACTGGAACCTGAGTTACAGAGGTTTGTGAACCATTTTGTGGATAATGGCAACTGTATCTGGGTCATTCTGCAAGAGCAGAAGTGCTTTTAACAGATGAGCTACGTCTTCAACCTATACTCTAATTTTAAAGTTTACTGAGTCAGGTGTCGGTGGCTTATACCTATAATGCCAACACTTAGCAGGCTCAGCAGGAAGATTGCCTGTTTGATGTTAGCCTGGTGTCTTAGTCAGGGTTTCTATTCCTGCACAAACGTCATGACCAAGAAGCAAGATGGGGAGGAAAGGGTTTATTCAGCTTACAGTTCTACATTGCTGTTCATCACAAAAGGAAGTCAGGACTGGAACTCAAGCAGGTCAGGAGGAAGCAGGAGCTGATGCAGAGGCCATGGAGGGATGTTCCTTACTGGCTTGCTTCCCCTGGCTTGCTCAGCCTGCTCTCTTATAGAACCCAAGAACACCAGCCCAGAAGTGGCACAAGGGGTCCTCCCCCTTGATCACTAATTGAGAAAATGCCCCATAGTTGGATCTCATGGAGGCGCTTCCCCAACTGAAGCTCCTTTCTCTGTGATAACTCCAGCCTGTGTCAAGTTGACACACAAAACTAGCCAGTACACCTGGACTACTAAACAGTTTTACAATAGTTTAAATTACAATGTGTGACCTCCTCTTGAGAAACAAATGGAAAAACCAATCAAATAAATAAGAACTCTGGTGCAGCTATATAGAGTGACATGGGACTGTTGTACATTTTTTTCCTCCCATGGACACAGTCTTGTTATGTAGCCCAGGCTAGACTGGACCTCATAAGCCTACTGCCTCATTTTCTTAAATGCTGGGGTTATGGGCCTGTACCACTACTCCTGGCTCTGTGTGCCTTTTTATTTTCCTAGACACATTTGCTTTTAATCTCTTTAACTATAACCCACCTTAGTGAACTATTTTTTGTGTCCGCAAAACTAAGCTACAATTTATTTTCTGACTTCAGATTTCTGGCCCTCGATACTGCACCACTGGTACGAGCCAATACTATAGTATGGATTCCTTGACAACAACTTGGAGCCGCCTTTGCGAGGCATTTCCGGAACTCGGAAGAGAGGCACGGGTCTCCATTGGGACCCAGTAACCAGGACTACATCTCCCATAGGGCCACGGAGCAAAGCCTCCGGGGACTGGTTACGACCAACAGCCTATACACAGCGGCGAGGAGCTGCTGAGGACCAATCACATGCAGGGGAGGGGGCGGGCCCTCCTGCCGGAGGCTAGATTGAGCTAACGGAGCTGTGGCCGTGGCGGTCTCTACGTCGTCTACTTCTTCAATCTTTCACTGAGGCCTTGCGCAGTAACCCGGAGCTCTGCGCTTGGGAGTTCCGTAAGAAGCGCGTGCCCGAGGCGCAGTTCCCGGCGGCCCGGTGTGTCGGCTGTGGAGCTTCAGCGATCTTGTCGTCCGGCCAGAAAACGCTGGCTGGAGCGGCCCGCGGTGGGATTCTTTGGAGATCAAGCCTTCCCTGCTTGAGGAGGACGCTTGGCGGCGTGCCGCCTGCGCGGGTGCAACCTGGTAACTCCTGCATCCAGGTCTAGCGGTTTTGTGGGTGCCTCCGCTCTTCAGGTGTTGCTCCTTCGGAGACGCAGCCCGGAGCTCGGGGGGACGCGGTCCTTGCTGGGTCTCTCTCCTCATCCGCACTCGCTCTGTCCGGCGTTGCCTTTAGCGCTGCAACTTCTAGCAACAACTTCCAGCGGCGCTCCTGAGAAATTCTGCATGCTATAACTGTATTCAGTGAATATTTACGAACGCTGTCTGCCAGAGACCAGTTCTTATGCTGGGGGGGCCAGTAAGGCAGCCTAGACAGTTGAATCACGTGGGGTTTTTAGTTCCTTTTCTACCCTTTACTTTTGGAAACTCCGGCTTTAGCTTGACGGTGGGCTGACCGGGCTCCCAGTACCCAGGGGTGGGGATGGGCGGTGGAATAGTAATCACAAATGATTTGGATATTGGTGGCACCGGCTTCCACAATGAGAAAAGACACAAAGGGAGTACAATTTCAGTTTTGAGTGTCTTAAAAACTTGGACAGAGATTCCTCTAAGACGTGTGAGGTAAGACGTAGAGACGAGAGAATTAGTCATAAGGACATCAGGTTGTACTTGCCTAGCAGGCAGGAAGCCCTGGTTTAATTAATCCCTAGCTCTGCATAAAACTAGACTCGAAGGGTTTTAAGCTTAAGGCTGTTCTCTGTAATATAATGAGTTCAAGACCAGCCTGGGTAACATGAGCTCCTGTTTGTTTATTTTTAAACAGAACAGTGAGTATGGTATGGCATACTGTGTAGCCCTAGGAGAAGGATGGATATCTGACAAATAGGGCTGGTATAATTGTTCTTGAAACTATTGGGACAGTGCCCGACAGCACATAGCTAGTGCTGTAAAACGGGATCGCTCTTTTTCATAGGGGTATGGCATAGTTATTTAGTCTTTTAGGGCTTCAGGCTTCTTCCTTTCTTTTTAGAAAAAGAGTAATTTCTTCTTTTGGATGTAGTTATTGCTGTCAGCAGAAAACCTCCGAAAAGTTAGAATAGATTGAATAGTGAGTGAACTTTTTGCAGAAAATGGAAGAAAATGGTTGAATATTTGCACCTGGTCGGCTTTCCTCCGTGGTTGAACATCAAGTTCTAGGCTCCTTACCTCCTTACCTGTGCTTAGAAACATCTCTGCTTCTCTCACCTATGTGTGGCATTACAACCACATTGTTTTAACATTCTAAAAACCCTTTGTTTCTCTCTGTGTTACTTCCTGTCATGCTGTCAAGTCTTAAGGAAGAACTAAGATTATTGAGCTTCAAGGTTGAACTGACAGCTGGCTGTGTCCTGAGCTGTGGATACAGGTCAGTGGTGGAATGCTTACCCAGCAAGTGTCAGGTCCAAGGGCTAACCTTCCAGCCGTGGTCAGGGAGAGAGTATAACCGCAGACCCTTTGTGTGAGAAAGTTTCAACTGCAGCTTTTAGTGATTTCTTGATTTCTTCCTTGTATGCTTTTATGAACTTAGCTAAGAATAGTTAGTGGAAGAATTAATAAAAGGAGTCAGTAAAGGTAACGACTAGTAGAAGAATTAATAAAAGGAGTCAGTAAAGTCAGCTCAGATCTCTTCTGGCCTTTAATAATTAGTGGGAGAATATATATATATATATATATATATATATATATATATATATATATTTCAAAAATGAGATAATCTGTAAACAGATGCCGATAGAATGTTGCAAATCACTTCAAACTAGAGATTAGAGGCCCCCAAATGAAAGAAGTATCCTGCAAGGAACTTGTGGAGCAAGATATTAAAATAGTTGAAGTGGGAAACTGCTGAGAAAGCATTGAGGTAGTTTGCTTATTGTGCAGAAAAGTATTTTTTTTTTATTCTACTCTGTTTTGTCCTGTAAAAGAGAAGTCCTTTTGCAGACCCGTGTTAAGGCCATTCTCCCCAGAGGAGCTGTGTACAGGCACATGTTAGGAACTAATTGTCTTATAACTTCTTATTCTTTAAGTTGCCTGGTTTTCATTGGTTTGCGGTGCTGGGGACGCTTAGGGATCTGCTGTAAGCCTTTGTAGATGCTAGGCAAGCGATTTACCCTGAGCTGTATCCCCAGTCTTAGATATTCCTCAGGTGCTGTCTTACTTTCTGTTCCTTTCAGCATTTGATGGGTGCTGTAACCAGTTAGTCTTACATCTATTTATCCTTTGGAATATTTGCTGTGAATACAAATGGCTCTAAGTCAAGAAAAGGAAAAAAAAAAAAAAAACCCGAAACAACGAAACTCCCAATTCCACAAACTACTCAAACTGGGGAAAATGCACTGTGAGCTCGCTCCGTGGGCTTATTCACCAGGACAGTTCTGGGAAGTCTTTTCTGTATAATACTTATTTACATGTGCACAGATATTAAGTATAAAGCTATTTCTGACCATCTACCTGGAGTTATTATGAAACAATGTATTCTTTTATTCACCCTTAAGATGTGTCCAAGAATCTGCTCTGCTTACAGTCACAGTAGTCATCCCTTCTGTATTTTTCAGCTTAGATCAGACATAGAATCCACTCTATTAAGTTGTAAAACACATGGAATATTCTAGACCTAGTGAATTGAACAAAGAAACTTTTAGGGGTGGGTTCTTTACAGAATAAAGTTTCAGTGAATACCCACACTATGCTAAGGGAAAGGACAATTGTTAGGAGGATTTGGTTTTTAAATTTTACTTATTGTTTGTGGGGTGGTTCAGGTATGTTGGTTTGCATGTGTTGACTAAAGTCTCAGGAGACCTGTTCTTTCCTCCCACCTTGGGGATGTGGAGACTCAGGCTCTCAGGTTTACATAGTAAATACATTTTCCTACTGAGCCTTCTCTTTGGCCCAAGGAGATTTACATTTAAGAGAAGGTTCTGATGGTAATTAGGAATGCTGGTCTCTAGTGATAATTAGAACTAGTAAAAGATAACCTCCTACAAGAAGAATCTGTGTCCTCTTATGATAAACTGTACATTACTCTTTAAGGATACTAAGCATATGGGTTATGAAGAATTGTATTTTATTGTTGTTTTGAGAAAGGGCCTCATGTAGCCTAGGCTGGCCTCTGAACTCACTGTATAGACAAGAATAGCTTTGAAGTCCTGATCCTCCTGCTTCTGACAGTGTTGGGATTACTGGAGTGTACCACCATGCCCAGCTAGCATCTTAGGCCCTAAGATGGCAGAATTTTGTTTTCAACTCCCACTCATTTATTATGTATATTTTTTTTATCTATTTGTATTTTCTACTTATGATTTTCTTCTCCTTAGACTCTTTCATATATACCCATATATTTATGTAGATTTCCTTGTAGATTTCAAATTTGTATGTGTGGGGGTTTGGTTGTTTATGGTGCATAGTAAAATGTTGCAAAGATGGAAATTTACATAAATGTGGTAGTTAATTGTTTCTGCCTTTCCTGTTCATTACTATTCCATTAAGAACCAGCTATATTGGGCTGGAGAGATGGGGCAGTATGCTTAGTAGACTAGGGCTTTTGGGGGAGGGGGTTCAAGACAGGCTTTCCCCGTGTAACAGAGCTCTGGCTGCTGTCTTGGAACTCACTCTGTAGACTAGGCTGGTCTCGAACTCGGAGATCCACCTGCCTCTGCCTCCTGAGTGCTGTGTGGTATGTACCACTATATCTGGTTGAGTGGGACTTATTTTAGAGACCACACTGGTAAGGTTTGTGATCTGAATAGGCAGGTGGTTATTTTCATGGAGAAGAGGACTCAGATAATGTTGAGACTTTGAGTTTACATGTCTGGGAGGGGCATTGTTAGTCGTAGAAATAGGGACATGAGATAATACAGTGAGACTGTTTTTGGAGATTCGATTGAGTATTTGGGTATTCTGGGAGATGATGTCAGATATGGATAGTTTGAAACTTGGGCCTAAGATTGATTGGTGTCTTTAGTAACTAATAAGTCTTTGGCGACTGTAGAAAGTAATGTTTGAAGAGTGGCAGAAGGGGAAGCCGTATCAGGAAGGTGAGGAGTCTGCATGTTGGAGATGGGAAGGGGTAGATTGGGGCCACGGGAGGTATTGGGGCGTTGCTGATGAAGTACTCTGCTGGTACCATATTACTGTTGCTGTGATAAAATACTGTATGGTGAAGGTAACTTACAGAAGTTTGGGTTTACTTGGGCTTACTGTTGTAGAGATAACACTGGTGTGTCCTGGTGGGGAAGGGAGCATGGCAGCAAGTGGCAGGGGACATGGCTGCAGGGGCTGGACGGTCACATTTACCTTCGACCACAGGCAGGAAGAGAGAGCAGTGTGACTGTATTCCCAAGGCCCATCCCCAGTGCCTCCCTCACTAGCTTCAGTGAGGCAGCAGCTCCTAAACTCCAACCACACAACCACCCGGGACCAAGTGTCAGATGCTGAGGCTTTCAGGGACATTCCATTCAGCATCACAGGTGCCAAGACTAAGAAATAGCACAGCTGCAGGAGGACGTTGAGGGGCTTCCACCAGGGGACGTTTGCCTTAGCCTAACCACTTGTAGAGTGGAAAGGGTAGGAAGGACTTGGTGCTAAAGTGGAACAAAGGGTGAATTAGCAGACAGAGAGGTGGGGACCTGGAGGGCGTAAGGAGGTTATTATCTCGTAGACAGCACAGGTGAGTGAGGAACCCCCATGGCATGGCTGTTACTGATTCTGGCAGTAGGTGAATGGCTGACTGTTGAAGGCCACTTTAAAGGGTAGGTTGGAGTTACCAATGTTTTCAACTGTAATGGCTTTATAGAATTACCATGAAAGTCCTGAGGACTTCTGCAGCCTGGCCTAGGCTTATGCCCCGTAAACAGTTGGTGACTTTCTCTGAACTAGCTAAGCCTACTCTACCATTGTTTGGGCATTCATGGCTCAGCAGTGGAGAGCACTGACTGCTCTTCCAAAGGTCCCGAGTTCAAGTCCCAGCAACCACATGGTGGCTCACAACCATCTGTAACAAGATCCAGCACCCTTTTCTGGAGTGTCTGAAGACAGCTACAGTATACTTACATATTATAAATAAATATTAGAAAAAGAAAGAAAGAAATGTCAGTGTTGCTGGGCAGTGGTGGCGCACGCCTTTGATCCCAGCACTTGGGAGGCAGAGGCGGGTGGATTTCTGAGTTTGAGGCCAGCCTGGTCTACAGAGTGAGTTCCAGGACAGCCAAGGCTATACAGAGAAACCCTGTCTTGAAGAAAAAAAACAAAAAAGCAATGTCAGTATTTTTTTGATAGCAGTTTTCTAATGCTGTAGTTACTCATTTAGTCATTATGTCATCATGTAAGTAAGTTCTACTTACTGAGTTGTGAGTTATGGGTCTACATCTGTCCTTTTCCTCTTGTGGACACTATGCCCTGTCTACCCCTTACCTAAATCTCCCACATCTTTCGTTCTTTGAAGTCAGTTTTTACTTTCTTTAAAGGAGAGATGAAGAAAACCCTGCAGGATGAGATTGAAGCTATCCTTCAGAAAAGGATTATGGTGCTAGATGGTGGCATGGGGACCATGATCCAGCGGCACAAACTAAGTGAAGAAAATTTCCAAGGTCAAGAGTTTAAAGATCACACCAGACCCCTGAAAGGCAACAATGACATCTTAAGTATAACTCAGCCTGATATTATTTACCAAATTCATAAGGTGAGTTATTTCCAGGCTCTTAAACATTTGTTCAAGTTATTCTATGTCTCAGTCTCACACCGTCGTGGCCGCTGCTCTAGAAAATATGGAAAAAGGACATGATATATTTGAAAAACTGGTGATTTATTTAAAAACCAAGTAAAAATTTCACGCTGTGTTGGACAGTTGGGATAAGCAAAAGACAGGGTGTTTTGTTTATTGTTTGTTTAGTTTTTAACATTTAAACTTTTGTTGAAAACCATAAATTTGTTGGAACAAATTAGAAGTTCTGTGTTTGCCTATTAATAACTTGTAAGGAAATATTGGATGGATCTTAGTTTGTGTTCTTATAAACATTCTCAGATTGGGTGGCTCAAAAAACAATTCTGTCTGTCTGTCTAACTGTCTACTATCTATCTATCTATCTATCTATCTATCTATCTATCTATCTATCTTATCTATCTATCTGTGTGGGTGTTTTGACTGTATGTACGCATGTGCATCAGGTTATATATTTAATATGTGTGGGTTTTGACTGTATGCATGTATGTGCATTATGTGTATGCCTGGTGCCCAGGGAAGCCAAACGCAGGTATCGGACCTTCTAGAACTGGAGTTTCAAATGGTTGTAAACTGACATGTGGGTATTGGGAGTCAAGCCTGGGTCTCCTGGAGGAGTGAGTACCTGACACTCTTCACCTATTGAGCCCTGTGTTCAGGCCCCAGCATTTATTTCTTATGGTTCAATAACAGTGGGAAAGTGCAACATTAAGATGCCATTAATCTGGCGTTTGCTGATGGACCTCTTTTGCTTATCACGCGCCTTTCTTCCCACTGTGTGATAGTGTACAGGCAAAGGGAAGTGCATCTGTTTCTGCTAGTGGGGTGTGCTAGGTCTAAGAGGTTTGTCTCTCTTTGCCAAGATTCTCAAGTTAAATTGTAATATGACTTTAGGAGGTATCCTTAGGTTTGTTTTCAGGTTTTTTAGCACACACACACCCATACACACACCCATACACACACCCATACACACACACACACACACACACACACACACTCTGTATATAAATTAATATACCAAATAAATTATGTATATAAAATAAATTATATAAGTGTATATGTATATATGTATATATTATATGTTTTATCAAATATATATTTAAAATTAATGTAGGTGTTTTGGTTGCGGATATGTCTATACTGTATGGATGCCCAGTGCCTGTAGAGCCTGTAAGAAGGTGTCTGATCCTCTGAGACTATGGTTACGTATGGTTGTGAGCTGCCATGTGAATGCTGGGAATGAACGCGGGTCCTTTGGAAGAAGAGCCAGCTCTTAACCTTAGAACCATCTCTCTAGCCCCCATGTGTTGCTTTTTAAAATAGGAATCCATTCCTGTTAGACTCTTGCTATAAATTGCTATCTTTCTCAGATAGCTACCATTGGTTTGTGCTTATCTCCCTTTTTTTCTCTGAGTCAGGGTTTCTCTGTATTGTGCTGGCTCTCCTGGAACTTGCTTTGTAGACCACACTGCCTCAAACTCACATCCTCCTGCCTCTGCCTCCCGAGTGTGGGAATTAGGACCACAACCTGGCCCTAAATTTTTTTACTGCACATTATATCTGCATATAAGTAAATAGAACATGTATGCTTTAAATTTAATGGCTGTATATATAAGTCACTTCTGTCATCTCTGCTAAAATAGCTGACAGAAATAAACAGAGGCGAGTTTGGATCATAGAGAAGGTACAGTTCATTGTGTCAGGAAGGCACGGTAGCGCTTGCTTGTTATATGACGTTGATGGTGTCTCACTGTGCTCATTGGTGAGCAGAGGGAGATTCCTCCCTCCAGCTCCGCCCACTTCCCAAGGCTTCCTCAGCCTCCTGAAAGTGCTACCAGTTGGGACCAAGTCTTTAAAATCTAAGTACAGCTTACATCCAGACCATAGCAATGTGCTTTACACATTGTGTTTTCATGTTCAGTGGTGCTTTGGATGGCCTCTCCGTGTCATAAAGACATACAGTGGCCTTTTCCGGGTCATATGACATATAATGTTTCGTTAGTTAGCTCCTTGATGACTGCTATTATAAATGTGCATATGTTGGTTTTCATTTTTAGTTCTGCAAACATTCATCAGCTTAGGGAAGCCCAAGGTGGGCCAGACACTTGGAGTGCGGGCTGACATTATATAGACTTACTACAGGCAGAAAATGCTTTTAATACTTTGGATGAGGAGGCCCGTACTCAGAAAATTTAAGGAACTTGATAGGCAGGATTCTCATTACTGTTCACCCACTGCTCCTTGAAATATCTATATTTTTTTCCCCTTAAGAATGGCAACAACAAGCTGGGCATGGTGGTGCAGGCCTTTAATCTCAGCAGCATCGCTGAGTTCAAGGCCAGCCTGGTGTCTGAATTTATGTTCTGTGCTTATGTATTAAAACACATGCCTTTCTGTGAAATCCTTGTACCCTCTTGCATCTCTAATCTTGAGTGTATTGTTTTAAATGTTGGTTAAAATGTGGTTGGTTGTTGGTAACAAATATGAAAGGGCATATTTGTTACCGGGGGCCGGGGACTCTTAAGTTCCCAGTAGCTGATTTACTCTCTTCTGTTTTAGGAATACTTGCTGGCTGGAGCAGATATCATTGAAACAAACACTTTCAGCAGCACTAGTATCGCCCAGGCGGACTATGGCCTTGAACACTTGGTGAGACGTTGATGTCTAATATGTGTATTAGTATTTGCTTCATTGGAGATTGGTAGTGACAAAACCCCCCAAGTGGCAGTTAGTCTGATCCCAGTGATCAGGAATCATGGTGCTGATGAGGGTAGCAGTCCATTCATTTTGCAAAGTAAGAGTCATATAACAGTGTTTTTCGTAAGTGCGACATTACTGACTGTGAGTGACCTGTACATGTAAGTACATGGCTGTGGCTGTTCCAGTACAGAAGTGCACAGTTAGAGGGTCATGAGCCACCGTGTACCAAGCCCTGTTTAGGATATCCCTGCTTTGCTAATTGCATAACTTGAGGAGCCAAGGCAGTTGAAGGGGTCGATACAGATCATAAATCTAGGAACACTTGCATGGGGTGTGGGCAGCTTCTGAAGGGTCCTTTCACTTGTTGTAGACTGCTTTACATGCATGTATCTACTTGCTTGCTTTTTCCCAGAGAGAATTCCATGATCCTTACTCAGATGAAAAAATTATTTACTTTTATATGTTTGGGTGTTTTGCTTGCATATATGTCTGTGCACTCCTGAGTATGCTTGGTATCCTTGGAAGCCAGAAGACAGTATTGATTCTCCTGGTATTCAAATAACAGGTGATTAAAAGCCACCATGTGAGTGCTGGGAATTGAACTCAGGCCCTCTGGAAGCGCATCCAATGCTTTTAACTGGTCCATCTCTCTAGCTCCCTTATCATTTTTTCCTCCCTGAAGCCAGGTTTCTCTGTGTAACCCTGGCTGTTATGAAACTCCCTCTAGCCCAGGCTCGCCTCAAACTCCTGCCTCTGTCTCTTGAGTGTTGGTGCATACACCACCACGCAGTAAGACATTCAAAGTGTTAATAATCTTGAGAATGTTCAGACCTGCTTCTTCCCACCATTGTCCAGTAAGAAAATTGAGTTTTCTTGGCCAGGAGAGTTGCCTTGGGAACTGCCAGCTGGTTCTGCAGTGCCTGAGACGGTCCTAGATCTTAGGTTTCCTGCCTTAGATGTTGGTAGTTTTCCCATTAGAATACTTTCTCTCTCCCTCTTTCTCTTTCTCTCTTTTTCAAGACAGTCTCTCCTTATATAGCCTTGGCAGGATTTGAATTCAGTCTCGGCTTCCTCAGTGCTAGGACTATATAGGCTACGACACCGGGGTTAGTGTATTTTATTAATCTGTAGAATATTTGACTGTCTCAGCTTATTTGACCAGCTGGATATGCAGATATCATCCTTACAGAGTTTGGTCTCACTCAGACCTTCTTGGTTCTTACCATAGTGTCTTGATGAGTTCAAATAAGAATTAGCTAGTTACAGATCCCTCACTGGATGGAGGAGAAGCAGGCAGACTAACCAGTGGTTGATATGTCAGGCCTACCGGATGAACAAGTCCTCTGCAGATGTGGCCAGGAAAGCTGCTGAGGAGATAACTCTGCAGACAGGTAAGGGACGTTCTCCTTTCTTTGTTGCACACACACAAGCCCTTTTAGGTTCTCAGCTCTAATGTGCAGGTTCCCCTGACATGATCTTTGGCTGGGAGCAGATAATTTACTTATTTGCAGGGCACTGCTCTATAGTATCCTAGTGAACCATTCGGTGTCTCTGTGGTGTGACGCTGTGCCCGTGGGCCTTCAGCTCAGGTTTCACTCTCTTACCCTGCTGCTGCTCATAGCCTGACTTGGTAGATAGGCTCACGATGTTCTGTGTACTTCAAACTGGAATAATTTTCCCCCTTGGAGGCACATCATTGGGTCATTAAATAGCAACTGGCTGATTTGATTTTGGTTATTATTAGAGTATTTGATCTTATCCCTCTAAAGCTGCCGTCTTCCCCATGCTCGGCTTACTGAAGGAGCAACTGCCTTTGAGCATTTTCCCGTGTAGTCTACCAATGACCTGATTGCCCTTCCTGGCTGGCGGAGGATATAGCATTAAATTCAGTCTTGCTGGGACATGGAAAGTGGTTCCTGAAATAATTAACCTGGCTAGCTGCCATCAGAACACTTGAGCTGGTGGCAGGCTCAGAGATAGGAAATCAGTAGAAGAAATAGATAGAAAGGTATTGTCAGTAGCAGAAATGTGAAGAAATTGTTAGGAAGTTACTGGCAGCATACTAATGAAGACCAAAGCAGTTTATAAGGAACTCTGTTTCAGAGAGATAGTGCTCAAGTTCGTGGACTCGCAGAGCCTAGTGCCCCAACAGAGAGGTGGTCACAGGCTCTCGAAGCAGTCCAAACACCACGGATAGGTACGTTTTCCTTACATCCGTCCATGCCTATATTCAGCACTGGAGAAGAGTAAGGACATTTGGGCCTGTAGCCTTTCCAGAGGCTACAAAAGTAATTTCTTTTCTTTTCTTTTCTTTTCTTTTTAAATTTGTCTTAGAAGAGTCCAAGGTGGGTGATTGATCCCACCTTGAACTATTGACCCTTCTACCTTTACCTGCTAGACTCACAAATGCGTGCAGTCACGCCCAGCCACAGAGTAGATTATCAGCTCGTTGACAGTCTTTTCCTGTGTAGTTGGGAAGCATAGCCTATGCTACTATGTCACTAAAGTCATCAGACAATGAGTTGTAGGACTCCTGGCTTTTGTTCTGACATGCATATGAGCACAACTTCCCAGAGTGCTATAGAAACCATTTACTTCTGGCTTAGAGGCAAGATTTTTTAAAGTCTGGACTAGAACAATAGTCATTCGGCTTCGTTCTAGAATCTTAGGCTTTATAATTGTTAATTCGGATTTAGTATTTACTTGAGTGAAAGGCCTATAGTATAATACTATAAAGCAGTTCACATTATGTTCTGATGTGAGGTGCCTTGTTATATTTAAGACCTTGTTACATTCTTAAATTTTTCTTAAGAGTAGGGACAAAAGTATGCCAACACACAGCATTAATAGAGACTGCATGCGGAAATACTTGGATTTAAAGTTTGAGAGTTCTTTTGTATCATTATGGCACTGATATTTATATGTCTGTTTTATTGTGTGATTTTCCTAGTCATGACAAATATGTTAATTTGTCAGTTATCTCAGTGATGTAAAATTAAGTACAATTACAAGTTTTGTTTCAAATGAATTCTAAAATGTTAGGCTTTTAGGACTTTTTTGGTTTCCGACTTGTATAGCCTGTATTCAAGGAAAAGTCTCCCTCACCTCCCTCTTTTCCTCCGCTGGGGGCGTTGAGCCAGGATGAGTGCCTTGTGTGTGTCAGGGAAGCACCCTACCCCTAAGTCGTAGTCGCAGGAAGTCCAGGTCAGCCTCCTGCTTCTGAGTGCTGAGATTATAGGCGAGTCTTACTTCACTTGATCCTAAAGTCTGTGGATTTATAGCAAAAGGCTCAGAGGCTTGTGACTTCATTTTTTTTTTCTTTCTCTTTTCCCAAAGGAGTCAAGAGGTTTGTGGCTGGAGCTCTGGGTCCGACCAATAAGACACTTTCTGTCTCCCCATCTGTGGAAAGGCCAGATTATAGGAACATCAGTGAGTATTCACATATAACCACAGACTTTGGGAAGGTGCGTCAGTAATGTACAAGTGAGACCCCAGAAATGTGCGACTGTACCCGTGTCAGGCTTACAGTAGTGCCTACTGTACTCACAGTAGCTGCTGATCTTACTTGAGCTTGCTTTCAGTTCTTGGTGATATGTCAGTGCTTCCTATAAAACTAACTGAAATAGTACTTGAAAGGAAGCAGGTTGGGTATCCGCGCCTGGTCTGCTATAAAATACCTGCTGTGTAGTTTCTCTCTTCCTATCCTTTAACTTTTTGGATTTGTTTTTTAAATCTTTTTTTTTTGGAGACAGGGTCTGACACAATAGTTCAGGCTAGGTGGCCTAGGCCTCTGACGTCCATGCTGCTCTCTGGTTTGTGGCAGTCTTTTCTTCTCAGCCTTCTGAGTGAGGGCATTGCCGGTGGGAGCCACCATGCCCAGTTCATATCACCTTTGACTTTATCTAAATAAACTAGCCTGATCAGGATGGTTACCATATATAAACTTGCTTTGTTAAGATTTGACCAAAAAATTACCAGTGTAGGTCAGTCTGTGAGCATTGACACTGCATAAAAAGGATTTAAAGTCCTAGAAATAATTATACCATTTGTGGTATAATTTTGTGTAGGTGACAAATCCAGGCAGGTACAGCTTTTGGGATTTCTTTCTTTCTTTCTTCCTTTCTTTCTTTCTTTCTTTCTTTCTTTCTTTCTTTCTTTCTTTCTTTCTTTCTTTCTTTCTTTCTTTCTTTCATATATATATGAAAACTTTTTCTCTCTCTTTTTTTGATTGAAAAAGGAAGTAAAAACATTTTATGATAAAATTGAAGATTTATATGGAAAATATTTCTGATAAAATAGAAGAGATATATAGGAAAACACATTAAAATTGATAATTTTCATGGAAAATTAGAGTAAAGTGGTAGACATAAAAAACATTGATAAATTAATTGAAAAATGAAATGGAAACATTTTACAAGAGAATTGAAGATTTACGTGGGAAATATTTCTGATAAAATTATAGAAAAACTTGTTAAAATTGAAGATTATCATGGAAAATTTTATATAGATATAATAATGGTAGGCATAAAAGTATTCCTAAGTTGATTGAAAGTGGAATTATAAACATTTTCTGATAAAGTTGAAGATTTACATGGAAAATATTTCCAATAAAATTGAAGAAATATATAGAAAAACATGTTAAAATTGAAGATTACCATGGAAATTATACAGATAAAATGGTAGGCATAAAAATAATTCTAAGTGGAATTATAAACATTTTTAGGTAAAATTAAAGATTTACATGGAAAATATTTATGATAAAATTTAAGAAATATATAGACAAACACGTTAAAATTGACTATTTCATGGAAAATTATATGAATAAAATGGTAGATATAAAAAGACCTTTCTAAATTAATTGAAGGTGGAATTAAAAACATTTTGTGATAAAATCAGAGATTTATATGGAAAACATTTCTGATAAAATAGAAGAAATATGTAGAAAAATATGTTAAAATTGAAGATTATCATGAAAAATAATACATATAAAGTGGTGGATGTAAAATATTACTACATTAATTGAAAGAGGAATTACAAACATTTTCTGAAAAATTGAAGATTTACATGAAAAGTATTTGTTAGTCTATGTCTTTTTATTGGGGAATTGAGTCCATTGATGTTAAGAAATATTAAGGAATAGTGATTGTTGTCCTGTTATTTTTGATGTTATTTTTATGTTTGTGTGGGTATCTTCTTTTGAGTTTGTTGGGGGAAGATTACTTTCTTGCTTTTTCTAGGGTGTAGTTGCCCTCCTTGTGTTGGCATTTTCCATCTGTTATCCTTTGTAGGGCTGGATTTGTGGACAGATGGAATATCTTGGTTTCTCCATCTATGGTGATTGAGAGTTTTGCTGGGTATAGTAGCCTGGGCTGGCATTTGTGTTCTCTTAGGATCTGTATGAGATCTACCCAGGATCTTCTAGCTTTCATCGTCTCTGTTGAGAAGTCTGGTGTAATTCTGATAGGTCTGCCTTTATAAGTTACTTGGCCTTTTTCCTTTACTACTTTTAATATTCTTTCTTTGTTTAGTGCATTTGGTGTTTTGATTATTATGTGCTGGGAGGACTTTCTGTTCTGGTCCAGTCTGTTTGGAGTTCTGAAGGCTTCTTGTATGTTCATGGGCATCTCTTTCTTTAGGTTAGGGAAGTTTTCTTCCATAATTTTGTTGAAGATATTTACTGGCCTTTAAGCTGTAAATCTTCACTCTCTTCTATACCTATAATCCTTAGGCTTGGTCTTCTCATTGTGTCCTGAATTTCTTGGATGTTTTGGGTTACAAGCTTTATGCATTTTGTATTTTCTTTGACTGTTGAGTCAGTGTTTTCTATGGTATCTTCAGCACCTGAGATTCTCTCTTCTATCTCTTGTATTCTCTTGTTGATCTATGATTCCTGAATTCTTTCCAAGGCTTTCTATCTCCAGAGATGTCTCACATTGTGATTTCTTTATTGTTTCTACTTCCACTTTTAGATTCTGGATGGTTTTGTTTAGTTCCTTCACTTGATTGTTTGTATTTTCCTGTAATTCTTTAAGGGATTTTTGTGTTTCTTCTTTAAGGGCTTCTTTCTGCTTGTTGACCCATGGTCTCCTGTATTTCTTTAAGTGATTTTTGTGTTTCCTCTTTAAAGGCTTCTATCTGTTGACCCATGTTCTCTTGTATTTCTTTAAGGGAGTTATTTAAGTCCTTCTTGAAGCCCTCTATTAGCATCATGAAATACAATTTTAAATCCAGTTCTTGCTTTTCCGGTGTATTGGGATATCTGGGACTTGCTGTGGTGGGAGAACTGGATTCTGATGTTTCCAAGTGCCTTGGTTTCTGATGGCAGGGTTCTTGTGCTTGCCTTTCGCCATCTGGTTATCTCTGGTGTTAGTTGGTCTTGCTCTCTCTGGCTGGAGTTTGTCCCTCCTGTGGACCTGTAAGCCTGTGTCCGTACTCATGGGAGACCAGCTCTCTTCTGGTAGGCTCTGTGCACAGAAGGCTGTGGAGCTACCTTGCTCCCTGGTGCAAATGGCAGCCTGAAGACTCCTGTCCCAGCTGCTCCACTGATCTTATGCCTGTGTGCTCCTAGCTGTTCCCCTCCAGAGAGAAGGTGGAGATCTCATCTCCGCGCTCACTGCTGGGAGATCACTCTTTCCTGGCGGACTGTGCACAGAAGGCTGTGGAGTCGCCTGGCTCCCTGGTACCAATGGCGGCAGGCAGACTCTTGGGATTTCATTTCCAGAATGGTGCATGCTGTGCTGCCATGCCTCTTTACTACGAGTGGCTCTTCCCAGGCTGATGTGTGGTCCGTGTTCTCTGGACTGTGTGTGACAGTGGGGAGCCTGTTCCCAAACTCTGAGTCAGGTGTAACTGCATAGCAAGCATAAAGGTGGCATATAGGTGCCTGCTATGTAGCTGGGCAGTTTTTCTTTTTTATTGGGAGATAAAGTGAGAAGACTGAGGATTTCTCAGCAGAAACAGACATCACAGGGCATTTTAAACACAGTTTACTTAGTTGTTACTGAACACTGTTGGTTGAGTCAAACGTTGTTTTCTGGTGAGGCTTCTTCTCTGAAATGAAGGAGGGTGAAATCCATGGGCTCATAACTTTTGTTAGAGTTACCTGTGATGTATTCAGATGTCATTTACTTTATTGTATTTTATTTTTATTTGGTGTATGCCTGCTTGCAAATTCAGATGCAGCATTGAGTCACCTGGAACTTGAGTTATAGGCAGTTGTAAGCTGCCTGATGTGGGTGCTGGGAACTGAACTCTGGTCTTCTCGAAGAGCAGCAAGTACTCTTAAGGACTGAGCCATCTCTTCAGCCATTAAAGCCCATTTCTTAGATGTATCTCTTAATGGATAAGATGATATATGGGAAGAACGATGTGTTTATTCTAAAGATGTGGAGAATTAAAGAGCATAGCTCCATAAGTCGGTGTGCCCCCACTGCCAGCTCATCTGGGAGACGTGCAGGCCAAGGGGCAGCAGTTTAGGAGCATCTTTAACGTGTATCTCTTTCCACTACATGTGGTTCACGGAGTGTTATCCTCAGACAACTGTGTCTAACCCTCATCAGTTCACAAATGCCAGGCTTGAGCTTGGTATACCCTGGCGTCATTCAGAAGGAGTGGGATCTGACGCGCTGGCTGTATTTGTGTTTTGCAGCATTTGATGAGCTTGTTGAAGCGTACCAGGAGCAGGCCAAGGGACTGCTGGATGGCGGGGTCGACATCTTACTCATTGAAACTATTTTTGATACAGCCAATGCCAAAGTAAGTTAAGGGGAAAAATGGAGAGGGACGATGGGGTGAAGACTCTTCTACAGTTAGAAGATAATGATAGCTGTTACTGAAGTTAAGTACATTTCTTGTGTTTGTTCCATTTTTGTCTGTCTCTGATTGACACCACCATACCTGAGTCTAGAAACCTTATTTCCTTTTCTGTGATTTATGTCCTCTGCTCTTCTTTTTTTTCCTATTGGATTTTTAGAAATTAAGAGTATGTGTGTGTGTGTCTGGGTATATGTCCGTACCCAGGTGCCCAGAGTCCAGAAGCATCTGATTCCACCTATAGCTGGAATTGTGGGTGGTTCTGAGCTGCCTGCTAGGGTTGCTGGGAATCAAGCTTGGGTCCTCTGGAAGAACAGTCTGTGTTCTTAACCACCGAACTGGCAGACACACAACTGAAAAGACTCACAGTGTTGTTTTTGTTGGAAACACGGCTGGGTAAACAAGAATATAAAGACTAGGATAGGTTTTTTTGTTTTTTTTTTTTTAATTTGGTGAAAAAATACTGAATTTTAAAGTTTTTAAATGTGTGGCATGTATTTTTTATACAGTTGCATGTGTGAGTTTATATATGTATGTATGGATTTATATGTGCATGTGTAAGGGGCATGTGTAAGATGGAAGATAAGCTTGGGGTCATCCTCAGGAATCCTCAGATCTTTAAAGGATGCTACCCACTTCCTTTAAGGTTTCTCATTGTTCTGGATCTCTCTGGTTAGACTGGAGAGCCAGCAAGCCCCAGGATCCTTCTGTTTCTGCCTCCCCAGAACTGGGATTGCAAGTGTGCACCACCACACCCAGCTTAAAGTGAGTTCTAGGTATTGAACTCAGGTCCTCATGTGTATAAGGCAAGTGTTTCATCAACTGAACTATCTTTGATGTTTAGAATATTTATTTTGTATACATGTGTGTATGTGTGTGGGTATGTAAATGCCACAGTGCATCAGTGGATAGTGGACAGTGTCAGTGGACGACTTGGGGAGTCAGGCCTCTGTTTCTACCATGTGGTCCCTTGACCAAACCTAGGTTATCAGGCTTGGCAGCAGGCACCGTTACCCAATGAATCATCCTGGAGGCTTTTTATATAAGAAGTTTCCATAATCTTTTTCATTTTATGTATTTAGGTATTTTTGCTTGCATGCATGCTTTTTATATAAGAAATTTCCATAATCTTTTTCATTTTATGTATTTAGGTCTTTTTGCTTGCATGCATGTCTGATGCCTACAGAGGCCAGAGAGGGTGTGGGATACCTGGAACTGGGATACAGAGGGTTGTGAGGTATCATATGGGTGTTGGTAATTGAACCTGGATCGTTTGAAAGAACAGCCTGTGCGCTTAACCACTGAGCCATCTCTCCAGCCCTCAATAGTTTATTATTTCTCAGTGAAGTGAACATGTATAAGAGGACCTGCTCTGGTTAGTTTTTGTCAACTTGGTACAAGCCAGGATTGTTTGGCAATAGAAAACTTGAGTTCCAGTTGAGAAAATGCTTCCATCAGATTGGACTATAAGGAAGACTGTGGTTGATATGGGAGGGCCCAGCTAGCTCACTTGGGAGGCAGAGGTAGCCAAATCTCGGAATTTGAGGATATCCTGGTCTAGGGCTACACAGTGAAGCCCTGTCTTGAAAATCAAAGAGAAACAAAACCAACAACCAACCAGTTAACCAACAACAGCAGCAGCAACAACAACAAAAAAGATTTTAAAGATTGCTTTTTTAAATTATAAAATAGGAATTTCAGTTTTGTTATTTTTGTGACAGAGTCTTGCAATGTAGCCCAGGCTGACCTAGAACTGAACTCATAGACTGTCCTCAAACTTGATGTTCTTCTACTTCAGTCTCTCATGTACTGGAGTTACAGGTGTGCACCAGCACGTCCAGCATTCAATGTTGTCCACTTAAGAACTTTCCATGACAAAGAAAAAACCCTCCATCACCAGGAGAGTTCATATTAATGACAAGCTGTGTTTCAATTTCAGAGGTATTCATCTTCAAATTAGTGACTCTAATGATAAAAGGAAGAAGAAATAGAAGATGATTGCTTGGATCTTAAAGCATGCACTTTGAAGAGTGAAGTAGTTTTACAACCCAAGCTCATGATGATTTTTCTAGTGATGCACATTTTTGGTTCATATACCTACCTTTGATGTATATGAAAGGCTGACAGAACAGGCAGAGCATTTTTATTTACTTATGTTTATTTTGATTGAAGGATGAAAGAAAGAAAAGTTAACTCTTTAGTTCTTCAAAGTAAATAATTAGCTCATTAGGTGAACTCAGCTTTTTTTTAATGGTGTTGGGGGTTGAGCCTAGGCCCTGGTCCATCCTGTTAGGCAACGGCTTCAGTGCTGATCTCGTCCCTCAGCTGAGTATTTGTTAACATGTGCAGTGTTGCACCAAGAAGGGGCATTATGGTTATGCATTTAGGGAAAATCTCCTTTCTTCAGCCTTGTGTGTATCCTACCTACAGTGGTATTGGGAAAGGATTATTATGATCAGGCAGTTAGATTGACCTTGGATCTCTCTCAGAAATAAAGATACTTTTTTTTTTCTTAACAGGCAGCCTTGTTTGCACTCCAGAAACTCTTCGAGGAGAATTATGCTCCTCCTCGGCCTATCTTTGTAAGTTCTTAAATATGTGCATGATAATCCCTCGATCCCTTTAAAAAGAAAATTCTTTACAATTAAAGTTTTTATTGTAGGTTTTCACACTCCCTGGAATGGTAGAATGATGTTATCTTTTAGAAACCTCCCTCTGTTTGCCTCCTTCCTATCAGTAGCCAGCTTCCCTTTGGAGAGAAGGAAAATGAGCCTAGAAGTGGTTGAGGAAGAACAGGCTGTTAGAGCGGCAACTCTAACATTTAAGGACTCATGTCGTCAGGGCTCCCCGAGGGAGGGACCGGCCCTGTGACCTGAGGCTGCTTGTGGGTCTCTTACCTCTGGCTCTGCCTTTTCTGTGCTTCTTCCCCAGGCACTTGGCATATATCCATTCTGATACTCACTCAGACACTCTGCTGTTGCGTTTGATTCCACAGTTTTCTCCTCATGAAAGAACAATGAATTTGTACGTTTGTTACACTTTGTCTTTGTGACCATAGTCTTTATTAGAGTGTATATTGTTGTTTTGTTTCCATTGCTAATTCAGATTTCTGGGACCATTGTTGATAAAAGTGGACGGACTCTTTCTGGCCAGACGGGAGAGGCCTTTGTCACCAGCGTGTCTCATTCAGACCCACTGTGGTAAGTGACTCTTTCTTTGGCACTTTTACCATTGGCTACGTAATGTGCCCCAGAGGGCCTTGCTTCTGTGTTCCCACTGTGCCATTTCCGTGGTGACTGGATTTCCTCTAGTCTTTCAGACTTGACTCCAGGGGCTTCAAGACACTGTCATGTTGACATCAGGAGAGCAGCTTGCATACCCTTTGGACAGTAAAATGTTTGCCTGTGAGTCTGAAGGTGCTTGAAGTTTAAGACTGTGCTTGACTGGACAGTGCTTTAGGTTATTAACAGTTTATTTTCAGAACAATGATTGCAAGTATTAATTCAAACTCTATTTGTGGGAAACCAGAAGCATCCTAGAGTAAAACAAGGAATGTTAAAGGCCAGGTTTTTATTTTTTAAGAGTGGAAGGTTATATAGACGTTAATAGTCATATACAATAAGGGCTAACATATGAGAGACTGCCATTTAGTGATTGACTGTTATCACAGACTCTGTTAGCAAAGAACATTAGAATCCTGTGTTGTTAGGAATTTACCATTTACTGACATTTGGCTCTGTGTCCTTGAATACTGGGTAAGTGAAATAGTCCACATTCAGGAGAAACACGTCACCAAGTGAGAATGTAAACCACGGCTCAGTAGGTCAGGCGCTTGCTGCTAGGCTTGGTGACCTGATTTGATCACAAGGAGCAACATGGTGGAGGGGGAGAACCCACGTCTGCACATTATCCTCTGACTCCCGGATAAGCAAGCCTCTCTCTTATTGCCTCTTTTTAAATACAAACGGTAAATTGCATGGTGCTGTACAAAAACACTGAAAGAAATCTGGCCATATGAGTCCTTGTATGATTCAGAGACTCTTTAGACATGGTAACATCTGAACTATGTTGGAAGACACAAGTCTGAGTTTGCTAAGCAGGGAGGCAGGACAGATGCATGTGCCAGAGTGACTTAAGGTTGGTATGAGAACCGTATAGTTGATGAAGAATGCCCATATGTGATGTTTTATTTGAGCTTTACTAGAACCCTTAAAAATAGCATTACTTGCTGTTTTGAAGACTGCTTGGCTGGGTAATGTCAAATATGGAGAAGACAAAGTAGCATTGGAACTAAGTTTGGAAAACATTCAAATATCCTTACTAGTGATAACACAATGATTTACAATGTTATTTTTAAAAAAATTATGATTCTGAATCTAGGTGACAGCAGTCTTGATTATTTTTCTGATGCTGTGTTAAAACACCATGACCAAGCATATTACAAAAGAAAGTATTTAACTTAGGGTTTTAGTTTCAGAGCATTAGAGTCCATGACTGTCCTGGTAGGAAACATGGCAGCAGGCAGGCATGGCCCTGAAAAAGTAGCCGAGAGTTCACATTTTGAGACAACCACTAAGCAGGGTTGGGAGTCTTAGGAAACATTAAAGCCTGTCCCCTAGTGACACACCCCCTCCTCCAACAAAGCCACACCCCCATTCCTTCCCAAGCAGTAGACCACTTGAAACATGTGAGCCTCTGGGGGCCAATCACTCACACCACCACAGCAGCCTGAGATGAAAGTTACAGATGTACTAGTAAAATAGGTGGGCTCAGGTCTGTTCAGGTATATTCAGGTGTGTTTAGGTGTGTTCAGGGCGGATCAGGGCTGATCAGGTCTGATCAGGTGTAGGTTGACCATGCTTTGGAGCTGCTTTTTTTGTTTGTTTGTTTGTTTGTTTGTTTTTTGAGTCAGAATCTCATGGATCCTCAGATTGGTATCAAACTTGCTGTGGCATAAGCAGGCTTCCTGCTTCTACCTCCTAAGTGCAGAGATTCCAAACACTTACCATCAAGCCTGGGCTTGGTCTTAGCCGTCTTAAGGGAAATGTGAGGATCCGTGTTTGCTTTAGACCAGGTACAGGCTTATTTAAAAGAAAAAACCGTGTAAAGCACAGTTTTCTATATTTCTATATTCTTTACTCCTTGACTCTACTTTTATCAGTTTTTCCCTGCTAATACCTTGCCTTGGTGTGGTTCAGTTCAGTATTATACATTATTAACTGAACACCAATCCATATTAGAGCTTGCTTTTGTACTTTCTATGTGTCTCTCCAAATATGTGGTGACGTATGCCATTATAACTTTTATGCATAAGTATTTTGTATGAAATGATGACGACTAATATCTGCTTTTTTTTTTTCCAGCATTGGATTAAATTGTGCTCTGGGTGCAGCTGAAATGAGGCCTTTCATTGAAACAATTGGAAAGTGCACCACAGCCTATGTCCTCTGTTACCCAAATGCAGGTGTGTTTAAGGTTGGGGCTGCACATGGAGAGCTCTATATTCAAGGCATGGTAAATGGGGTGACAACTTTTGATTTGAAGAATTTGTGTTTTAGGGGTATGTGTATATGTCTGTGTACACGTGTATAGGGAGGGAGGGAGAGGGAAAGAGGTAGGGGGTGTTCAAGTATATGTGCTTGAGACTCAACATGAATTTTGGTGAGAAAGAGTATTTGGGTATTTATCAGTCTACTTAGACATGAAAGAACAGTTTTGCACAACTTGAAGTTACAAAATAGGGTGTAACTTCAGGGAATTAGTCTAGTTATGTCACTAGAGTTTTGCCATGTGACTGTAGCCAGAGAAGCCAACATAACAAGAATCCCTTTCCCATTTCATTAGCAGAAAAGCTATGGGTAATATTATGTGTTGTTATGTTCTAAAGGCTAAGATTTCTAAGTTAATGGCACATAAAAATTTCAAAGATATTTATAGATTTGAAACTATCCCATAAATATTGATAATTCGGTCATAAATATTGATAATTTGGTCTGGGCTTGCTGGATTTATCAGGGAATGTTTTGAGCACTGTTCAGCTACTTAGAGCTAAAAATAATTTTCTGTATTTTTTAATCCATGTGTGTACATTAAAAAATTTAAACAATTTTATTAGTGTCTGTGTATATGATCAGTATGTATGCATGCAGTTGTGTGTTTGTCATGAGTACATATGGAGGTCAGCGTATAACTGTGGTAATTGGTTCCTCTTTCATCATGGGTCTTGAGACTTGAACTCAGGTCCTCAAGCTTGTGCAACAAATGCTTTTACTTGCAGAGACATTTCACTAGCCTCAAATGAATACATTTAGAATGCATAATAAGGGTCTGAGAGATGGTTTGGTGGTTAAAAGCACTTGTTCTTGCAGAGGACCTGGGTTCAATACCCACATGTTGGCTCACAACCATCTAAACTCCAGTTCTAGGGAGTTCATCACCCTCTTCTGACCCCTGTGGGCACGAGGCACACAGGTGGTGCACAGGCATGAATCTGTACAAAATACACAATAAATAAATAAACCTTAAAAATGCATAATATATTTACTTTTCTTTAGTAATTCCAACAGGAAACTGCATAGTCAGAGGATAATGGATAAGGTTATACTAAAGAAAGGAACATTTACTTTAGATACAAAGCTGTCACAAGCAATAGGTAAAAGTTACAGATGGGAGATAGCTCAGATACTATGACACCTTTTATGTCTGAAACACAGTTGAAATACTCTCTAATTTGAAAAGAAGACTTGTTTTTAATTGCATTGCATGTCAAATGTTCATTTGGTCAAAGGTTGTGGGAGTGTGTATCGGGTGTTTTCCACATACACAATTTTATAAACAGAATGAATTAGCTTGGAAGTAGAGACTGGGGCTCCAAATTTCTGTTTAATATGCAAAAGCAAAGTAAACGTTCTCCAGATTTTATTTTGCTATACTATATCTTATATATAAATATTATGTTATTTACTTTTGCAAGCAGTTACCATATAGAGTCTTAGAACTTTTAAAACACTTGTTATGAGAGTTTTGAATCACGGTTCTGTTCTTTCTCAGGTCTTCCCAATACTTTTGGCGACTATGATGAGACACCATCCATGATGGCCGCGCACCTGAAGGTTGGGGATGCTTTCATTTCAGCTTTGAAGAGACAGTTACTATGTTATTTTAATTAGTAAGCTAATTAACGTTGCCATCTGGCTTATTTTGCCTAAGCTGCTCTTAAATTTGCTCTGCTTATGCTTCTGAGCAGTTGGGATTATGCAGGCGTGTGCCACCATGCCTGATCCCCTTCCCTTCCCTTTCCTTTTCCCTTCCCCTTCCCCTTCCCCTTTCCCTTCCCTTTCCCTTTCCCTTTCCCTTTCCCTTTCCCTTTCCCTTTCCCTTTCCCTTCCCCTCCCCCTCCCCTTCCCCCTTCCCTCCCCTCCCCCTCCCTTTCCCCCTCCCTCCTTTCCCTCCCCTCCCCTTCTCCCTCCCCTCCCCTTCCCCCTCCCCTCCCCCTCCCTCCCCCTCCCTTCCCTTCCCTTCCCTTCCCTTCCCTTTCCTCTTTCCCTCTCCCTCTCCCTCTCCCTCTTCCTCTCCCTCCCCTCCCCTCCCCTTCCCTTCCCTTCCCTTTCCCTTTCCCTTTCCCTTTCCCTTTCCCTTTCCCTTTCCCTTTCCCTTTCCCTTTCCCTTTCCCTCCTCCTTTCCCTTCCCTCTCCTCCCCTTTCCCCTCCCCCTTCCCTTCCCTTCCCCTCCCCCCTCCCCTCCCCATCCCCCCTCCTCCCCTCCCTTCCCCTTCCCCCTCTTCTCCCCCTCCCCTCCCCCTCTCCTCCCCCTCCCCTCCCCTTCTCCCTCCCCTCCCCCTCCCTTCCCTTCCCTTTCCTTTTCCCTTTCCCTTCCCCTCCCCCTCCTCCTCTCCGTTCCCTCCCCTCCCCTTTCCCTCCCCCTCCCCTCCCCTTTCCCTCCCCCTTCCCTCCCCTTTCCCTCCCCCTCCCCTCCCCCTCCCCTTCCCCCTCCTCCCCCTCCCCTCCCCTTCCCCCTTCCCTCCCCTCCCCTTCTCCCTCCCCTTCTCCCTCCCCTCCCCTCCCCTTCCCCCTCCCCTCCCTCTCCCTTCCCCTCCCTTCCCCTTCCCTTCCCCTTCCCCTCCCCTTCCCTTCCCCTCCCCTTCCCTTCCCTTCCCTCCCCTCTCCTTCTTCTTCCCCTTCCCTTCCCTCCCCTCCCCCTCCCTTTCCCTTCTTTCTTTCTTTCTTTCTTTTTTTTTAATGTTTTTGGGTTTTGAGATATGGTTTCTCTGTGTAGCCCTGACTTTCCAGTAACTTGCTGTCGGACCAGGCTGACTTTGAAACCACCTGCATGCTGGGATTGTGTGTGCAACCATCTCCTGGCCATTTTTACTCTTAAAAAACTTAATATTAAATTGAAAAACTGTTACTCATGTTATTTGAAGATGCATTGTCCATTTCATATTCATTCTCACCAGCATATGGGTAAAAAACTGTTTCATTTCTTTATATAGGAAGATAAGATTTCTGCTGTGTTTCAGATAGCATAAAAGGTTTCCTGGTGTCTGAACTATTCTTGTGTGTCTTCTACCTAGGGCTTATGACTTTTTTTATATCTAAAGTAAATATGTTTATCCCTCTTTAGTACAATCTTATTTGGTAACTATAGGAAGCATGCTCTTATGTTGAGTTTGTTCTGGTAAGTTTAGAATTCTTATGCACTCGCTTTTCCTAAGAACAGGACTTCGCTGTGGACGGCTTGGTGAACATAGTTGGTGGATGCTGTGGTTCAACACCTGATCACATCAGGTGAGGGAAAGAAACCTCTTCGTTCTTTTTTCAAGCTTTAAAATTTGTTTTGGTTTATTTATTAACTATTTTTAGCTATAATCTTATTTTTAGAGAGTTTCACCTATATACAATTTTGAAGATACTACTTTGTACTCCTCTCCTTGTGTGCCACTGAGACAGGGTCTTGCTATGTAGCTCAGACTGGCCTGGTCCTCACTGTGTATAGCCCAGGCTGGCCTCCGGAGTCCTCCTGACTCTGCCCTCTGTCTTCTTAGTGCAGGCATTAAAGGTAAGTGCCTCCACACACCAGCTCCTATGAGATTCTTAATAATTATAAAGTTACTATATATTTGTCTTTTTGCTGCTATTAATTGAACCCGGGGTTTAAACATACTCGTCATCTACTCTTAACACCATGCCTACGTCTCCATTTTTATACATCTTGTTTTTTTGTTTTTTTTTTTTTTTTTTTTTTGGTTTTTGGATTTGGTTTTTTAGAGACAGGGTTTCTCTGTGTAGCCCTGGCTGTCCCTGGAACTCACTCTCTAGAGCAGTCTGGCCTCGAACTCAGAAATCCACCTGCCTCTGCCTCCCAGAGTGCTGGGATTACAGGCGTGCGCCACCACCACCTGGCTTTTATACATCTTTTTTAAAAACCCTTTTATTGGTTCTTTGTGAATTTCTCATCATGTGTCCAATCCCACTCATCTTCCTCTCCCCTCATACCCGCCTTCCACCCATGCAGCCTCCATTGGAAGCTGTAGTGTGGCACAGCATGTCCCAGTGTACACCCTTTTGTCTGCACTTCTTTGCCTGTAAATGTTCCTTGCAATGACTCGTTGCTCTGGTATGAGGTCTCTGGCTACACTATTAGTACTGGAACCTCACTAGGACAAGATATCCTATCATTGTCCTCTGTCATGGAGGTCTTGTAGTTTTCCATCTGTAGGGCCGGCCCTTCATGCACTCAAGCAGTTCATTGGGGGTTACTGTTGGGTGGGCGAATTCAAAACCCTGGATCTGGGCCCGAGAGGTGTCAGAGCTGGTCAGCCTGCTCTCCAGGTCTCATGCCCTTGGGGGGCCCCTTACCAGCAGCCCCACCCTCCATCCCCTGCAACCTGGGCCAGTCCTACCCTCTGAGTGTTAGAGCCGGCGAGGGACGGGCCAGCTCTCCTGTCTGCTGTAGATGACAAGGGATGAGAGAGGGGAGGAGGGGTTTCTCAACAAGAGACAGGGCCGGCTCTCCTGTGCTCGGTCCCTCAGGGCTGGCACACCTGCAGCCCTCAGATCCAGGGCCAGCTCTGTGGCATGCTCTTGAGCGGTGCAGCAGATGAGGGGCAGGGACAACGCTCCTGTGTTCGTGACCCCAAGGGCCAGCTCTCCTGTTTACCACAGTTGGAGGGGGAGAAGAGTGAGGACAAGGGAGAGAAGCAGCCAGGCCTGCAATGTCTCTAGGTTACATCTTTTGTGTTAGAGTTGAAGTATCTTATCTTTGAGTCACAGACTAACTTCATTTTTTAGATTACTTCCTCTTTAAAATGAGACATTGTTCTAGCTTGTGTATTTGTTGACATCTATACCTGTCTGTATAGCTCTTCTTTGACTTACTCATCCACATACTAATTCAGGGGCAGTAGAGTGAGCAGTACCTACAGTTCTTGATAAACAGGAACTAGGTTTTTATGGCTTATCAAACACGATTCATTAAAGTTGACAATGTTACAGAGACTGTGAGTAACTGAAACAGATTTTGAAGAGAAGAATTGTATTTATCTGTACTTTCCATGCTATGTGCCTGCTGTAGCTAAAACAAATGCACCTATTCTCACTGTCCCCACCCCCTTTCCATTGTTTCTCAGAGCTTCAGACTTCTTTTTGAAGTTTTCGGATGTTGATTAGGTGGCAAGAACATGTTATGTGTGTGTGGCTTTGTAACGACTCTGTGGGCTGGGGGAAGGGAGAAGAGGTTCGCAGCTGGCATTTGTGCAGACCCCACAGAGCTCCAGGGTCACTGTGCAGACCCCACAGAGCTCCAGGGTCACTGTGCAGACCCCACAGAGCTCCAGGGTCACTGTGTAGACCCCACAGAGCTCCAGGGTCACTGTGCAGACCCCACAGAGCTCCAGGCTCACGCCTCTGGTGGTGTAGAAAGCACAGTCAGCGATGAGAGCTTTCTGTTGCTGAGTGCGCTGATGGGTGTAACTGCTGCTGTACATTTAAGTAGGCATATCATTATGTGCATGGCTATAGTGATGCACAACTAATTTCATAGCTGGAAATTAGCTTAATTAAATCTATGCTACCCTGAATTAATGAATATAGTGCTTTCTCTTTTAATTTAGGGAAATTGCAGAAGCTGTGAAAAATTGCAAGCCAAGAGTTCCCCCTGCTAGTGTTTTTGAAGGACATATGTTACTATCTGGTAAGTCATAAGGATGTAGTTGTTTGGATATAGTTAACGTGCTTATTATAGGTGATATTTATGCCATGATGCTTATTAAGTCAAAGAGTGCTTACTTTTCTTGGCACTTAGGTAAATTTTATCAAAGAACTCTTTTTTTTTTTAATAGGCATGGGATGGAAAGATTAATTTCCAGGTAAAAATGGCTTTAAACTCCCAGAGATCCACCTTCCTCTGCCTCCTGAGTGTTGAGATTAAATGCATGTATCACTATGCCTGGATGCTTTTACTTTTTCCTGAAATGATGGTTTATTAAGACAATCTCACTGTATAGTCAAGGGTCACCTCAAACTAGCAATCATCCTGTCTTCACATTTTCAGTTCTAGGATTATAAGTATGTGCCAGCATGTCCAATCTGCAGGATACTTTTACTAACCTTAGTAGCAATGGTAAACGAGAGAAGTACTGCTTCTTTATCTGATGTGTCATCCCTGCCAGATCAGAATCACGTTGTAGAATGCCCTTAGATCACACAAGCACCCTCAGATTTAGTGCTGGTAATCCCAATTTGCCTGGTAACCTGCAGATTCTGTGAGAGGTCAGGGGCACAAGGCTCATTAGCACTGAGAAAAGTAGCAGTTGAAGCTGTAGAAGGTGATGGCTTCCTGAGTCTGTGAACAAGTGCCCTGGAATATCTGTACAATTACCCAGTCCATATTCCTAATCTTCCTCTTGCTCACACTGGTTTCTTTATATAATGCTTTGGCAAAGGATTCAAGGACCATTTTCTTTTCTTTTCTTCTTCTTTTTTTAATGACAGCTCTGATAGATGATGGTAATTTTGTGTTTCATTTTTTTAAAGGATTTATTTATTTATTATATGTAAGTACACAGTAGAAGACACACCAGAAGAAGGCATCAAATCTCACTATGGGTGGTTGCGGGCCACCATGTGGTTGCTGGGATTTGAACTCAGGACCTCCGGTAGAGCAGTCAGTGCTCTTAACTGCTGAGCTATCTCTCCAGCCCCTTGTGTTTCATTTTTATGATAATTAAGGCAGAGATGCTTGGCTGATTTGTAAGCTGAAAGGTTGTGTGAGCACTTGTCTCAGGTTTGTAGGATCATATAAGTGATCCTACATATAAGGCCATGTGTCCCCAGAGCCTGCCCATGGCTATTTGAGGAGACTGCCTCTTATAAAAGTATTAGAACCTTTTCTGTGACACTTGACAGTCTTTATGTTGCTTTTTTACCTGAGTGTAATGCATCTACATGTATTATCTGGTACTTGCCTCTGAACTAGCCTGTCCAGGGGAGATGCTATTACTCCTTAGCAAATAAGGTCATAATATGCCAGAAGCTCAGTGGCTGCCTTGGATTCTTCACAATGACTGCCACAGTGACTCCTGGATCTCTATCTGGGTCCTCCCTTATCTAGTTTGTTAGTGCTAGTTTCAGCTTCTTGTTCTCTCAGTGAAAGAGATGAAGTAAACTTTTACCTGTTGATGGAGCGAAGAGATTTGATCCATTTATCTGTAAGCTGATTTCTAACAGAACATCAATGGAGCAAAAATGGGAAAAACAATTTTTTTTTTGAGGTAGAATTTTACAGAGTTATATATGCTGGTATCAAATTTCTACAAGCTACAGTGCTGGAATTAGAGTTGTAAACCACCATGTCTGATTCAACAATTATTTTTGTTTTTACAGTATTCTTTATTTGAGAATTTTATACAACATATTTGAACATATTGACACATATTGCAACTCTTCCAATAACTACCCTTTCTACTCTGCTCTCCCTTCCTACCCAATTTTAGTTTTCTTCCCCCTCCCAAGTTTAGTTGGTGTCACGCAACTAGTTTTGAAAAGAAAAGTGACTAACACACTGTATTTCCCTCTCTTTCTGCATCCCCCTGTTTCCCTGTTTCCCTTCCCGAGCAGCTGTCGCATGCCAATGGCGTCTCAGCTCACGGCAGGGATTTGCACCCCTCCTTCATGTTCAGAGGCTGTATGGTTCAGCTCACTAGGGGTACTTGTAGCACAGAGCTCTGAAGTGTTTCTTCCCTGGATAACTGGTTGTAAGCACAGTTGCAGCAAGTAGCCTTTTTGGTGTTCAGAAAAGGAAAAGATTATGATCTGTTTCCATATTAGATCTCCTGTCCCATCTGCTCAGGTGGAAATTTTTTCTTTGAAAATATTTTGTTTCATGCCATTTGTGTGCATTTTCAAGAATTTTTCAAAATGTTTTCCCTTTTAAGGTCTAGAGCCCTTCAGGATTGGACCATACACCAACTTTGTTAACATTGGAGAACGCTGTAATGTGGCAGGATCCAGGAAATTTGCCAAACTCATCATGGCAGGAAACTATGAAGTGAGCATCCTCATGAGACCCCCGGGCATTGGCATACCTCTGGGTGGACTGCATGTCAGCTAAGTGTTGTGTTCTGGCTGCTGCCACTGCAGGGCTGCTACAGGTCTGTGAGGATGCTAACGGCATCTGGGGGTGCCGGGAGGGAGGCTGCTGGAGACTCGAAGCTGCTGCTATTGCTACATTTGGGCGTGGAGGGAGCCGACTCAGAGGGACCCAGCTTCTGGTCTTCGATTGTTAAGTTTGGGTATTTGGGAATACATCCCAGTTGGCCTCTCTGAACCTGTTCTGTGGAAAGTAAAAGCCTCTTGGCTTTTTTAAAAAAATTATATAGCATGTATATGAACATTTTGCTTATGTGAATGTATGTGCACCACGTATGTGCCTGGTGCCCACAGAGACCAGACAAGGGCATTGGATCCCCAGGAGATGGAGGTACACATGGCTTTGAAGTGCCATGTTGGTCCTTTACAAGAATAAGCATGTTTAACTGCTCAGTCATCTCTGATCCTCCCAAAGAGAATTTTTACTTATCTGACCACATAAGGTGCTTATTGATGAAGGTATTGCTGATCCTATTAAGTCAAAACAAAATGAACAAACTCTTGCCTTGAGAACTCTGAATTTTTAATCTTTGTAATACTGAAGATGAGTCACATTTGATCTACACAGTGTGCCCAAGACATCTGGATAGAGTTTAATTTTATGCAAATATGAAATTAAAAAATGGTTGTTTTTTGTTTGTGACTTAATTTTGTTTTTTAAACTGGGGAATAATGATACATGTCTTTAATCCTAACATTTGGAGGGCCTGGTCTACACAGTGAGACCCTATCTCAAAGGATTTTTTTCTTTTAATTAACTTACTGTGTGTGGGTTAAAGTGGTGGCCCAAGTCCAGCCTACCACAGGGCTAGGGCCACCAGAAGTCTGCGGGGCCATGTCAGGAGCGGGACTTGGGTGAGGTGGACTCAGGTGTACCCCATGCTGCCACCAGCAGGTGTCCAGCTGTAAGAAGCTGCAGGACAGGCTCCTGGGAGTGGGGAGGTGCAGTCTGAGGTTCCCAGGGAACTGCTGGAGCCGGGCTCATGGGTCCAGGGATGGCGGGCTCTAGTTCTTGCACATCGCCGCAGATGCTGCTGGATGCCGCAGAAGAGCCGAGAACGGAGTAGTAGAAGCCGGAGGAGGCCAAAGGGAAGGGGTGGGAGGAGGGAGTCCCTGGCTTGTTCCAATGGTGGCCGCCTTGGTGGAAACTGTGTTTGGAAACGCAGAGAGACCTTCAGAGGAAGACCTGCTCCATTGTTCGTCACAGCCTTCCTGATGAGAAGAGGCAGTCTATGGTTTTAAAGCATTTATTATGATGGTGGAGAGTCGTGATTAGTGAAACCATACCTCACTTTCTCAGGGCGGGCCTGAGGTTAAATACCTTTTGCAGGGATCAGTGTCTGGGAAGGAGAGCTTAAAAGCCCCTCAGGGCTTTAGGTACTCACTAAAATGGAGATCTGTCTTGAGGCCATGACTGATGGCCGTAGACCTATGGAGTGGAACACTGGAGCCTCCTGTCAGGAGCCTGGTGTCTAGGAGTGTGGCAAATGCCTTCCATCCCTTGCTGGATAATCTGCTGCTGGGTCACCAGGGTCTAAACCAGCTCAACCAGAAAACAGGCTTGCTTTCACAGCCCCACAACTGTGTGTGTATTTGTACTTGAACATTCATGTGCAAGCCACTGCATGCACGTGGAGGTCAAAGGACAACTTTCAAGAGTTGATTCTCTTTTTCCACATTTATGCTTTGGCGTCAGACTCAGGTTGTCAGGCTTGGCACTAACATCTTTACCAGACCATCCCACTGTCCTTTGAGTTTTAATGATGTTTTTTAAATTTCAGGATCTGAATTGATTGTTTTTTTTTTTAAATATACTTATTTTGTGTGTGTATAAAGTACACCTGTTTATGTGCATACAGAAAAGGGCACTGAACTCCTTAGAGCAGGAGTCAGAGGCATTCTGTGGGAAGCCTGGCTTGCTACATGTGTCCTGATATACGCCTCAGATTCTCATGGTTGTGCATTAAATGCCCCTACTCTCTGGACCCCCTTTCTAGCCTGTAGATTTGGCCCTCCCTCCTATCTTTGTCTTACGAACTTCTGGCTGTCTTGGTGGAAATCACTATGTAGACCAGGCTGGCCTTTAAGTCACAGTGATCTGCCCGCCTTTGCCTCCCCAGTGTTAAGATTAGCCTCAGTTTTGGAGTTGTTAAAATGTTGCTTGGCATTCCCTGGAGTTGCTTTCTTAGTGAAGGTCTTGGTTGCCTCATGGAAGGAAGCTGCCTTGGTGGACTCCAGGCCGTGAGATGACGTGTGGAAAGGTTACTAGTCGGTGCTCAGTGTTGGACAGAAGGGGACAGGCCCACTCAGAGCCTGTGTGTCTGTTTCAGTAACAACAGACCACTGGGGATGGGAGGAATTACTCTGCCTAGACATCTCCTAACCACACCTCTCCCATTCCTCCTTCAGGAAGCCCTGAGCATTGCCAAAGTCCAGGTGGAAATGGGAGCTCAGGTGCTGGACATCAACATGGATGACGGCATGCTGGATGGTCCCAGTGCGATGACCAGATTTTGCAACTTCATTGCTTCTGAGCCTGACATTGCCAAGGTGCTATAAGGGCTGCACAATCGTTACGTGCTTACCTGGCTTGCTGTTGTTTATTTAGCCTTGCCTATCCATCCACTCAGGAACTGGGCCTCTTTTTCTATACCCTGCTGTTATTTCTCATCCTGAGCTTTCTTTTTTTTTTTTTTTTTGTTATTTTTTTAAATTTTTTTTTATTCGATATAATTTATTTACATTTCAAATGATTTCCCCTTTTCTAGCTCCCCACTCCCTGAAAGTCCCTCAAGCCCCCTTCTCTTTCCCGGTCCTCCCACCCACCCCTTCCCACTTCCCCGTTCTGGTTTTGCCGAATACTGCTTCACTGAGTCTTTCCAGAACCAGGAGCCACTCCTCCTTTCTTCTTGTACCTCATTTGATGTGTGGATTATGTTTTGGGTATTCCAGTTTTCTAGGTTAATATCCACTTATTAGTGAGTGCATACCATGATTCACCTTTTGAGTCTGGGTTACCTCACTTAGTATGATGTTCTCTAGCTCCATCCATTTGCCTAAGAATTTCATGAATTCATTGTTTCTAATGGCTGAATAGTACTCCATTGTGTAGATATACCACATTTTTTGCATCCACTCTTCTGTTGAGGGATACTTGGGTTCTTTCCAGCATCTGGCAATTATAAATAGGGCTGCTATGAACATAGTAGAGCATGTATCCTTATTACATGGTGGGGAATCCTCTGGGTATATGCCCAGGAGTGGTATAGCAGGATCTTCTGGAAGTGAGGTACCCAGTTTTTGGAGGAACCGCCTGACTGATTTCCAGAGTGGTTGTACCAATTTGCAACCCCACCAGCAGTGGAAGAGTGTTCCTCTTTCTCCACACCCTCTCCAACACTTGCTGTCTCCTGAATTTTTAATCTTAGCCATTCTGACTGGTGTAAGATGAAATCTCAGGGTTGTTTTGATTTGCATTTCCCTAATGACTAATGAAGTTGAGCATTTTTTAAGATGCTTCTCCGCCATCCGAAGTTCTTCAGGTGAGAATTCTTTGTTTAACTCTGTACCCCATTTTTTAATAGGGTTGTTCGGTTTTCTGGAGTCTAACTTCTTGAGTTCTTTATATATATTGGATATTAGCCCTCTATCTGATGTAGGATTGGTGAAGATCTTTTCCCAATTTGTTGGTTGCCGATTTGTCCTCTTGATGGTGTCCTTTGCCTTACAGAAACTTTGTAATTTTATGAGGTCCCGTTTGTCAATTCTTGCTCGTAGAGCATACGCTATTGGTGTTCTGTTCAGAAACTTTCTCCCTGTACCAATGTCCTCAAGGGTCTTCCCCAGTTTCTTTTCTATTAGCTTCAGAGTGTCTGGCTTTATGTGGAAGTCCTTGATCCATTTGGATTTGAGCTTAGTACAAGGAGACAAGGATGGATCAATTCGCATTCTTCTGCATGCTGACCTCCAGTTGAAACAGCACCATTTGTTGAAAAGGCTATCTTTTTTCCATTGGATGTTTTCAGCCTCTTTGTCGAGGATCAAGTGGCCATAGGTGTGTGGGTTCATTTCTGGATCTTCAATCCTATTCCATTGATCCTCCTGCCTGTCACTGTACCAATACCATGCAGTTTTTAACACTATTGCTCTGTAGTATTGCTTGAGGTCAGGGATACTGATTCCCCCAGATTTTCTTTTGTTGCTGAGAATAGTTTTAGCTATCCTGGGTTTTTTGTTGTTCCAGATGAATTTGAGAATTGCTCTTTCTAACTCTGTGAAGAATTGAGTTGGGATTTTGATGGGTATTGCATTGAATCTGTATATTGCTTTTGGCAAAATGGCCATTTTAACTATATTGATTCTACCGATCCATAAGCATGGGAGGTTTTCCCATTTTTTGAGGTCTTCTTCCATTTCCTTCTTCAGAGTCTTGAAGTTCTTGTCATACAGATCTTTCACATGTTTGGTAAGAGTCACCCCAAGATACTTTATACTGTTTGTGGCTATTGTGAAGGGGGTCATTTCCCTAATTTCTTTCTCAGCCTGCTTATCCTTTGAGTATAGGAAGGCCACTGATTTGCTTGAGTTGATTTTATATCCTGCCACTTTGCTGAAGTTGTTTATCAGCTGTAGGAGCTCTCTAGTGGAGTGTTTTGGGTCACTCAGGTAGACTATCATATCATCTGCAAATAATGATAGTTTGACTTCTTCCTTTCCAATTTGTATCCCTTTGACCTCCTTATGTTGTCGAATTGCCGGAGCTAGTACCTCAAGTACAATATTGAAAAGATAAGGAGAAAGGGGGCAGCCTTGTCTGGTCCCTGATTTCAGTCGGATTGCTTCAAGTTTCTCTCCATTTAGTTTGATGCTGGCTACCAGTTTGCTGTATATTGCTTTTACTATGTTTAGGTATGGGCCTTGAATTCCTGTTCTCTCCAAGACTTTAAGTATGAAAGGATGCTGAATTTTGTCAAATGCTTTTTCAGCATCCAATGAAATGACCATGTGGTTTTGTTCTTTGAGTTTGTTTATGTAGTGGATTGCATTGATGGATTTCTGTATATTGAACCAACCCTGCATTCCCGGGATAAAGCCTACTTGATCATGGTGGATGATCGTTTTGATGTGTTCTTGGATTCGGTTGGCAAGAATTTTATTGAGTATTTTTGCATCGATGTTCATAAGGGAAATTGGTCTGAAGTTCTCTTTCTTTGTTGGATCTTTGTGTGGCTTTGGTATCAGCGTAATTGTGGCTGTCCACCTGGAGCAGGGGTTGGAGAATGGGAGGGCTTTAACTTGGCTGTTGACCGGCACCTGGGAGAAGTAGGCTTCAGGAGACTGAGTTTTGTCCCTTGTGGGCGGTCTGAGAGCTGACTATCATATCTCAGAGGGATGCACACACTGCCACACTGATTCTCTTCCCACCGTGGAAGGTGGAGCACAGTCAGGGCTTCCCTACTGCAGTAAGAAACCTTGTGGGGCGCATCCGACTGAGACAGTGACATATAGCGGGTCGATCAAGGTATCATGTCTTTGTTTATACTTGCTCTCTAAAAGCTGGAAGTTAGGGGTTGGCGAGACAGCTCAGTGAATGACCGTGTGTGCTGTTCCCGTGGGGCCCCGGGTTAAGTTCCCTGTACTGACTTCTGCACACTCCCAGCTGCCTGTTAGCACAGCTCCAGAGGGATCCAGCTTCCCTGCCTACCTCAGGCACCATCCTTCGTGCACACAGACCCCAGACAGACACAGACGCGACACGTATGCACAGTCTGTTTATTTGTTTTTGAGACAGGGTCTTAACTGTATAGCCCTGGCTGGCCTTCAGTCCACAAATATCTGCCTGCCATTGCTGTAAAAAGTAAATGCTAAAAAGATGAGAGTCCCTTGTATCTTGTTTACAACATTCTGCAGTATTCAAGCTAAACTTCATCTCATGTTTCGGTCATTACATGAAGTTCTGTGTGTTCTCCTTCTCAACCCGGTCTTTGAGACTTGATCTGTAATGCTGTTGTGCGCGCGCGCGCGCGTGTGTGTGTGTGTGTGTGTGTGTGTGTGTGTGTGTGTGTGTGTGCATGCACGCACGAATCTATGTTGGTTTTGGTTTTGGTTTTGGTTTTGAGATGGGTGTCTACTGTAGTATCCATGGCTGGCTTCAAACTCATTATGTAGCCAACCTTGAATTCCTGCTGGATCCACCCTGATGGACTTCTAAGGGTTTTTATTTGTTTGCTTGCTTGATTTTTGTTTTAAAGAAATTATTTCCAGAGTTACATATCTTTAGGTTGAGGTGTCATTTAAAAAACAAAAAACAAAAAAGTAAGCCTACCAAGAACTTTAAAGGAGCTGGAGATGTGGCTCAGCAGTTAAAAGCACTGATTGCTTTTCCAGAGGTCATGAGTTCAATTCCCAGCAACCACATGGTGGCTCACAACCATCAGTAATGGAATCTGATGCTCTTTTCTGGTGTGTCTGAAGTATTGCCACAGTGTACTCATATACATGAAATAAATAAGATAAATCTTTTTTTTTTTTAAAGAACTTAAGAGAAGCCTGTAGTAAGCATTAAATTATATTTACCTACCTTTCATTTGTGTACTAAAACTTACTAAAAGCCCTACCACTTTTCTGGGAGTAGCCCTTTGAGACTGTCAGGTTCAGAAAAGCTCAGTGCTCTGATCAGAGTCCATCTGAACCAGAGCTTGGGGGTGGGGTGGGGCTGGGGGCTGTTGGGAAGAAGCCTGCCTCTCCCTAGAGCCAAGCACATTGCTGGGCTTTTGGTGCTGGCTTCCTTCCTCATCTCCAAAGTGAGATGCCCAGTCGGACCCGTGACACTCAGTCCATGGGTTGTGATGGTGAGTCGCATTCACTGTGGAGGTTATTGTGTTAGTGTGTGTTAGTGCTCTGATTGCTGCAACAACTGACCTTTCTTTCCTTTTTATCAATTATTAAATTTGCTGGGGGCCAGATTTTAGGATAGAATATAAAAATGTGCTGCTAAGCAGGGAGGCTAAGGAAATCATAGTTGGAGACCAGTGTGGGCTACGTAGTGAGACCCTGGGAGCCTGCCTCTGCAGACCCAAAGTATGAAGAGTACATCTTGAGCAGCAGAGTTAAAACCCTAGACTATCTGCAAGCTTTTCCAGACACTGGCCTGGTAATTACTGCCATTGCATTTGACCCTTTTCCAGTAAAGCTCCTTATTGCTAGTTCTTAAGGAAAAGCAAAATTGGTAGAGTTGCCCCCCCACCTGCTCCCACTCCGAGACAGGGTTTCTCTGTATAGCCCTGGCTATCCTGGAACACACTCTGTAGACCAGGCTGGCCTTGAACTCGGAAATCCACCTGCCTCTGCCTCCCAAGCGCTGGGATCACCACTGCCTGGCTTTTTTGTTTTTGTTTTGAAATGGTGTCTTATATTCTACACTGGCCTGGAAATCAGTATGTACTTAAGGATAGCCTTGAACCTCTTATTCTCCCACCTCTATCTTCTATTGCTACGATTATAGGTTTGTGCCACTAGTGTGTGAACTGAGAACCTCTTCAAGAACTCTACTAATCATGCTATTTCCCTAACCACACTCTACTACGTTTTAAAACAGTTTAATAATCGTGTGTGTGTTTATGGTATTGGGAAACACTACCAGGGCCTCGCAGGTGTCGGGCACTCCGTTGCTGAGACAGACCTACCCCTTGCCTCCTTGTTCTTTCTGCTGTGCTGTGTTCTAGCCTTTTTGTTACTTGTTTAATCGTTATCTTGGTGAGCCTGGTGAAGCTGAGGACCTGTGTGCCTTAGAGGGAGGCAGTCGGTAATGACTGACTGCCCTACAGAACAGTCCTGAGTCAGCCATCCGGCCAGGCTCCTTTCTGTGGAGCAGTGAGTCGGTTCTTTCACGACTTGGAGCAGAGGCTGGAATGGACCATGGGCTCTCATGTTCATCTTAGGTGTTTAGTTTACTGTTTTGGAGGGAAGAGGATTAGATATGGTTTTCCTTTCTAATACTTGTGTGTGTGTGTGTGGTGTGTGCATGCTCAGGAATTTGTTTTTATAAAGAAAAGTTTTCATTTGAGTACTTTGGCCAGAGGGTCATGCCCAAAGGGCAAGAGATTCCACGTTAATATGCGTCAGGGTAGAATGCTAGAGGAGGTGTTTGCCTTAGGGTGAAGTATTTGGAAGTGTAAACGGCAGTGCCTCTTGGATTCCTTGCCTGTCCATGCTCTTAGTCTCCTGTGAGCTCATCTTACTCTAGATATTTGAACTTTAAGCTTAAGTAAGTATATTAAAATCCTACTCCTCACACCTTAAATTTGTTTATTGTTCCTTAAAGAAGAAATAGAATGTTTTTGGAGCCCCTGCAAGGGGACTTGTGGTGACCTGTGACCCGCCATCTCCCTGTCCTGCCTCAGGTGCCCCTGTGCATTGACTCTTCCAATTTCGCTGTGATTGAAGCTGGCTTGAAGTGCTGTCAGGGGAAGTGCATCGTTAACAGCATCAGTCTGAAGGAGGGGGAGGCGGACTTCCTGGAGAAGGCCAGGAAGATCAAGAAGTTTGGAGCTGCTGTGGTGGTGATGGCTTTTGATGAGGAAGGACAGGTAAGTGGTTTCTGTTGGGCTGACCCAGTTGTGTTACCCAGGTGGGAAAGTGAGAGAAGAAACAGGTTGAAATAGCTATGTGAGTATACGCACACACATGTGCATATGCTTATCTTTGTGTATAAATTGACACACACATACTTAATATATTTCTGAAAATTTGATTCTTTACATCTTTTTGTTTTCAATAGGGAATGGTTGAATTATTCAGTAAATTACTGAGACAGACAGCTGGTTATACATTTGGAAGAAAAACCAAAAAAGAGTCCCGACTGTGCCTAGAGTATGGCACCAGGCAGGCAGGCAGGCAGGCATGGTTCTGGAACAGTAGCTGAGAGCTTACTTCTGATCACAACTACAAGGGAGGGCAGGGCCGAGTGAGAGGGCACACAGCCTGGGAAAGCAAGCCCTCACCCGCTGACACAGCTCCTTCAACAAGGCCACACCTCTTCATCGTTCCCAAAGCATTCTTCTCAGTGTTGGCTGAATATTAACATTACTGAGGGCGTCGAACATTACTGAGGGCGTCGAACATTACCGAATTGCTGGAGCCAGTCTCAAGATGTGATTCAGCTGGTCTCAAGTACCATTACTATGAAACAAAGAAGCAAAAGTCCCTCAGAGCTAAGAACCCTGCCTAACTGAGGCTCCGTCATCTCATTCTTCTGAGCTTCATATGGGCCTGTGAAATCCCTAAGAGTAACAGGCTTACCAGCATGTGTGTTTCACAGTGCCAAAAATGATGCAGAATAGTTCCTGCTCTCTACAGTGGCCTCTACTAGGCCTCACTCTGAGGTCCATTACTTTACTTGGTGGCCAGAACCTAGATCCTGTTCTTGGGGTAGAAGATACCATGAGAACAATATGACAAGGGTCTACCTAGGTAGTTGAGGACTCATAGTATAGCTGTTCTAGCCCTGAAGTAAATTCCTATCCTAGGAGCATGTCCAGGATGTTTTTGGTGGAACAATACCCCACTCTATACATTATGCACGCTGTGCTAATTGACTCTGATAAAAATTATCAAATTGTGCCTTCTTTATTTGCCAATCAAATGAGGATACTGAAGTTATCTAGCTCCCTAAAGTAGAAGTATCTGTTAAAAACAGTTTTTCAGTGGACTTTGTGTTCTCTTCCTAAGAGTGGGATCCTCCCACCGTGCAGGCGCCTAAAGACTGAAGACCGACGTACATATTTGAGTGGGATTTATCATTTTTCGAGAACATCTTTTTCCACATTAAGAATATACCCTCATAATGACTATGCATCCTTACGGAGGGATAGTTAGCACAGTGATTGCCCTCACCTGTCCTGTCCTGTCCATACTGCCCTTTCCTCTACACATGCACACAGAGCTTGTAACATAGGAATAGGAAATTCACACTGTTCTGTAATGTCAGTTTTTCTCAGAATTCCATACTGTACTTCTGACGTTTTCCTTGCAGAGGGTGCTTTATAGCTTTTGCTGGTGTGTCCTTGTCAGCATCACCCATTCTGTGCTCAGGAGCCACTGAGTCAAGTAAGGGCCATGCGCCAGGTGTGTGACCATGCACCAGGTGTGGCCATGCGCCAGGTGTGACCATGTGCCAGGTGTGACCATGCCCTAGGTGTGGCCATGCATTGGGTGTGGTCATGTGCTGGGTGTGGTGGTTCCTTTTGTCCAGCAGTTTAGGGGCATGGGCAGGTGGGTCTCTGAGAGTTCTAGGGTAGCCCGGCAAGTTTCAGGTCATCCAGAAGTTCAGAATGAGCCCTTGTCTCTAAATAAATGAAAAAATGATCATGTGAACATGTATTTGTGAATGTTACATAAAAATGACTCCTATTCCAGGTGGGATGGAGCAGGATGGTCACAATTCTGAGTGGCATCAGACGAAAACTTAACAACTATTGCTTTCAGGGTCTTCCATTTACTACTTTTGGACTGCAGGTGACAGTGGTTAACTAGTACCATGGAATATAAAAATGTGGGTAAGAGAGGACTACTGTTTTTTCTTCTGCCCACCCCCAGAGCACACTGGGTTAACAATACTCAAAAATTCAGAATGCAAATTGATGGGTATGCTGTTTGGAGGTTTGATCTGAGGACAGCTTCTTTGACAACATTGAGAAACACTGAGTAAAAGTAGCACTCAGTTGGTCAGTCTGTCAGTCACCTACTCATTCACCCACTCACTCACCCATCCACCCATCCTCCCACCCTCTCACCTTCCCACCCACTCACTCACCCACTCACCCACCCACCCACTCACCCACCCACCCACCCACTCACCCACCCACCCACTCACCCACTCACTTACTCACCCACTCATCCACTCACTCACCCACTCACCCACTCACTCACTCACCCACTCACTCACTCACTCACCCACTCACCCACTCACTCACCCTCTCACCCACTCATTCACCTACCCACTCACTCACCCACTTACCCACTCACTCACCCACTCACCCACTCACTCACTCACCCACTCACTCACTCATTCACCTACCCACTCACTCACTCACCCACTCACTCACCCACTCACCCACTCACTCACCCACTCACCCACTCACCCACTCACTCACACACCCACCCACTCACCCACCCACCCACTCACCCACCCACTCACCCACTCACCCACTCACTCACCCACTCACCCACTCACCCACTCACCCACTCACTCACTCACCCACTCACCCACTCACCCACTCACTCACTCACCCACCCACTCACCCACTCACTCACCCACTCACCCACTCACTCACTCACTCACTCACCCACTCACCCACTCACTCACTCACCCACTCACCCACTAACCCACTCGCTCACCCACTCACCCACCCACTCACTCACCCACTCACCCACTAATCCACTCACCCACTCACCCACCCACTCACTCACCCACTCACCCACTAATCCACTCACCCACTCACCCACTCACCCACTCACTCACCCACCCACTCACCCACTCACTCACTCACCCACTCACCCACTCACTCACCCACCCACTCACCCACCCACTCACCCACCCACCCACTCACCCACCCACTCACTCACCTACTCACTCATCCACTCACTCACCCACTCACCCACTCACTCACTCACTCACCCACTCACCCACTCACCCACTCACTCACCCACTCATTCACCCACTCACTCACTCACCCACTCACCCACTCACCCACTCACTCACCCACCCACACACTCACCCACTCACCCACCCACTCACTCACTCACCCACTCACCCACTCACTCACCCACTCACCCACTCACTCACTCACTCACCCACTCACCCACTCACTCACCCACCCACCCACTCACTCACCCACCCACTCACTCACTCATTCACCCACCCACTCACTCACCCACTCAATCACCCACTCACCTACCCACTCACCCACTCACCCACTCAATCACCCACTCACCCACTCACTCACTCACCCACTAACCCACTCACTCACTCACCCACTAACCCACTCACTCACTCACCCACTCACCCACTCACTCACCCACTCACTCACCCACCCACTCACCCACTCACTCACTCACCCACTCACCCACTCACTCACCCACCCACTCACCCACCCACCCACTCACTCACCTACTCACTCACCCACTCACTCACCCAGTCACCCACTCACTCACTCACCCACTCACCCACTCACTCACCCACCCACACACTCACCCACTCACCCACCCACTCACTCACTCACCCACTCACTCACCCACTCACTCACTCACTCACCCACTCACCCACTCACCCACTCACTCACCCACCCACCCACTCACTCACCCACCCACTCACTCACTCATTCACCCACCCACTCACTCACCCACTCAATCACCCACTCACCTACCCACTCACCCACTCACTCACTCACTCACCCACTCACTCACTCACTCGCTCACTCACCCCTTTATTGAACACACAATCTGACAGGCCCTGCTCTGGGCTCTGGGGCTACACTAAGACTGATATTCTAGCTAGTGGAGATAATAATAGATGATAAAATAACCAAGAATAGTAAGTTGCCAAACTAATGTATCTGGAAAGAGATGCCCGAGGAAAGGAGAAGGCGGGAAGGGTAGAGGTGTGCTGACTTTGAGAAGGTGATTAAGGCAGATTCTGAAGGGACAGCTGACTCCATACTTGTTAGCTGTGAAATACAGTTAGGCCTTGTATGTTCTGGGAAGTGTGACAGAAGATGGAAAGGCTCTGAGGTCGCAACAGCATGGCAGATTTTAGGAACATCACAGGGGAGTGAGGGGAAAGGGTGGAGCGGTGGTGAGGTAGAGGCCCTGGCTGAGGAGCAGGGAGGATGAGTCTTGCCGGAATGTGAGGTTTGCTTTTTTTAGAGTTCTTCGAGGGAGGATGATGATCATTTGTAGGGTTTTGTTTGTTTTTAAGATTTTATTTATTTTACATGTATGAATGTACATGATTGGCAAGCAGTGTCCAAAGACCAGAAGGAAGAGTCTAGTCTTCTGGAATTTAAGTGGGTGATGGGAACCAAACTTGGGCCTTGGAAGAGCAGTAGGTATTCTTGACTGTTAAGCCATTTTTCTATCTTTGTTTTTGTTTTGAGACAGAGTCTCATTATGTAGTCCTGGCTGACCTTGAACTCAAGGAACTCACTTGTCTCTGCTTTCCACAGTGCAGAGTCCAAAACTAATTTGTTGTTGCAACTTGAGACACATGGTAACAAGCATGTGGGTGTGGGGAATAAGTACACGTCCTGCCGTGCAGGAAGACCCTGGAAAGCAACAGCAGTGTTTGTGTGAGTGGCAGGCAGGCAGGTCGGGAGAGGTGGGCACTTAGAGGACCCTTTCCCGGCGTAGCCCACAGCGGCATGGCGTAACTCAGGGTGCCTCTTGCTGCCTTAATTCTGCCTCCCTAGCTAACGTGATAAATTGCATGTCTGATATTCAGCTGCTTATTTCTTAATCTGTCTTTAGCAGAGTTTGATTTTTAAATCACATCTATCTTTAGAAAGCTACTTTGTTAATATATTATGTAGGAATGAAAATTTTACATAAGTAGTAAAATTATTATATTGCAAATATAAAGTCTTTAACTGATTCTGTTCTTTAATAAATTGATGAACACTTAAGAGGTTTGATATTTGCTGAATTTGAATAAATTCAGTCATTGAGATTTGAGTGGTTTTGATGACTGACATATCCCATTTTTATAGATAATACTTTGCTTTTGTAAATTATATTCCTGCTTATTTCTCAGGCAACAGAAACAGATGTTAAAGTCAGTGTGTGCACCAGAGCCTACCATCTACTTGTGGAAAAAGTAGGCTTCAATCCAAATGATATCATCTTTGACCCCAATATCCTTACCATTGGTACTGGAATGGAAGAACATAACTTGTATGCTATCAATTTTATTCATGCAACAAGAGTCATTAAGGTAAGTCTGGATATTTGCTGTCTTTACCAAAGACACAGCTCAAACTTATCAGCTTGGTTTAGTGCATGGTTTCAACTAACACATACTGATTTGCTGAGAATAGTAACATTCCTATCCTTAGCAAATTGTTTTCTAAAATGTAGGAACTGTATCTTTTATATAATGCTATTTTAATTGTGTTGTATGACACGCACGAGAATAAGGCATATAGTCTATATAAGAGATAAATAATTATAAAGTGTAGAGTAGCTTCACTTTTCTGAAGTGGCATGTGCTTTTTGCTTGTGATTTCCCTTTTTGAAAATACCCTTCAGTCCTGATGGTAGTGCTTTGTATGTTCACAAGTGCAGGACAACTGTGGTGTGCTTAGTTGGATAAGCCTATTCCGACATAAGTCAGGGCTGCTGGCCATGAATTCAGTGTTAATATTTAAGATGTACACATCAAATAAGGAGTCTTTAAGGATGTATTTGTTTGTATTTATGTCTATGTATGTGTGCCTGGTTGAGTTTATGTGTATTACATGTGTGTTAAAGTGTCAAAGGAAGCCAAAGAGTGTTGGATTCCCTGGAAGTAGAGTTAGAGGCTAGTGAGCTACTTGATGTGCACACTCTTGTCCCTTTACAGGAGCACTGTGCACCCTAACCACTCTACCATCCCCCATAGGACGCCTTTAACAGACACTGTCCCTTTACAGGAGCACTGTGCACCATAACCACCCTACCATCCCCCATAGGACGCCTTTAACAGACACTGTCCCTTTACAGGAGCACTGTGCACCCTAACCACCCTACCATCCCCCATAGGACGCCTTTAACAGACACTGTCCCTTTACAGGAGCACTGTGCACCCTAACCACCCTACCATCCCCCATAGGACGCCTTTAACAGACACTGTCCTTTTACAGGAGCACTGTGCACCCTAACCACCCTACCATCCCCCATAGGACGCCTTTAACAGACACTGTCCCTTTACAGGAGCACTGTGCACCCTAACCACCCTACCATCCCCCATAGGATGCCTTTAACAGACACTGTCCCTTTACAGGAGCACTGTGCACCCTAACCACCCTACCATCCCCCATAGGATGCCTTTAACAGACACGCAAAACAAGGCTGTATGTTGATGAGGCGATGAACGTATGACCAGAGCAGCCAGCTGCTATGTCAGGAGCAGGCCTTCAGGGCTCTGGTCTAGTCTACCAAGGAATCTCAAGAATGCCCTATGTCCACGTAGCATGATTCGGCCTCTGTGAGCTTATTCAAATCATAAAATGCTATTTGACCTCTTTTTTCTTTCTTTTTGACAGAGGGTCTTACTGTGTAACCTAAGATAGTTTAAACCTCTTGCCCAATCCCCTCTCCAGTGCTACCAGGCCCACATCAGTCTCATTTTAAGTTTCCTCTGTGTTGTTGCTATAGCTACATTTGTTTGTTTTTATTAATGTATAATATGCGACTGGTTCCTGAATCACAGCTAACCATTCTACTATTGACAAATAACTGGTGTGTTGAACATTTTGTATTAGGTTGGTGCAAAATTAATTGCAGTTACTGATAGTGAAATTTTTTGTTTGTTTTTTGAGACAGGGTTTCTTTGTTTAACAGAGTTCTTTCTGTCCTGAACTTGCTTTGTAGACCAGGCTGGCCTTGAACTCAGAAGTGTGCCACCATACTCAAATCCCATATAGTGAATTTTAAATTATAACTAGGCTCAGACATATCTTCATTAAACAGAATAGGAGCCATTATAATCAATTTGGTTTTGCCAATGAGAAATAATTTTTTATTTTTAGCATAAAGAAATAAGTGTTTTGCAGACTGGCCAGATGGTTCAGCAGGTAAATGTGCTTGGTGTCAGTTAAGCATGATGATCAACAATAGGGGGGTGAGAACTGACTCCACAAGTTGTGTTTTGACCTCTTGACACATTCCGGCTTGGCTATGTATTCCTCCAAATGAATAAATGTAATAAACATGTTTTTATAGTCAATGCTTTAGAATTCAGTAACTCTTGGAAAGAATTTTCTCTGTGCTGATGATTGTGGATATTTTTTTCCCTGCAAAATGCTATCAAGATTCTTAAAAAATGGCAATATGTTTGAGTAAATCATTAGCAGAAACCCATGAAGCAGGACTGCACATTAAATTCATCAAGAATGCATTTCAACATTAAGGAACAAATGTAGACATTGTGAACTTATTATTACCTTTGCATCAATCTAACAAGGTTATCACATATGCCTAAGTTAGGCACACATGCCCGAGTTACTCTGTAGTGTGTGACTCGGAGTAGAATGGACACTGAGACCTGCACCTGGAGTGGGAGTTACTGCTCTTGTTATGGCTAATGCTTGGTATTGTCACAGGCACCTCAGTTGCCCTTGTTCTCTATTTTGTCAAGTTTGTGATGAGATAGAGAGCTTGTTCATTTAAGTTATTGAATATTGCAGCTTTGAAAGGATCGCATGCACATTTACAGATGTATGCACCTTTCTGTCTCGTTTCCCCCCTGTTATTTATGCAGCAAGTATTTTGTGTAACTTTCACTACTATGCATTACCATGGTCATTATAGAAGTAGTCAGAGGTAAAATAGGATTTTGTATTTTTCCTGCAGTGTTTATAGTCTATCAGGAAAAGCTATTTGTGCTGCTATTTGTGACATTGTAAAGGTGGAGGGTTTGTATGATAAAAGAGGAGCCAGAGCAGGTGGCACAGTAATGTGGCAGACCGGGCTTTGCCCAGTAAGCTCAGAGTTACTTTTGACTTTCTTGCTTTTTACTTTTTCTTTGTACAAAGTTTACAAGGTATGGCTGATGGTGACTTTTGTAAACTAGGAGACTTTTTTCGTACTTTTACGTTCTTGCCAGGAAACATTACCAGGAGTCAGAGTAAGTGGAGGTCTTTCCAACTTATCCTTCTCCTTCCGAGGCATGGAAGCCATTCGAGAAGCAATGCATGGTGTTTTCCTTTATCATGCGATCAAGGTATGGTGAAACCAATTTTGACTTAGGTGCTGGGAAGATGTCTCTGTGGGCAAAGTGTTCACTGCACAAGCCTGAGGACTTGTGTTGAAATTTCAGAGCTTGTGTGAAACTTAACTGTAGTAGTAGCTCTCACTATAGAATGAGAAATGGAGACAGAATCCTTGAAGGTTGTAGCACCAGCTAGCTTGGCATGCCCAGTGGCAAACAAGAGAGAGATCCTGCCTGAAGCAATGTGAAAGACAGGAAAGACCCAACACCAGAGTTGTCCTCAGACTTTCATACATGTGCCATGGTGTGTGTATGCATCATAAGTGCTCACACAAGATTTTTCAAATAATTGAAACACAAATGATGGCACTCTAACTTTGACTTAGAGTAGGGCTTACAAAGTGAGTCCAGCAGGACAACTGACCTGCTTCTGTCTTCTTTACATGAAGTTGAAGTGGAACAGAGTGCTCTCACCCCTTTAGTTAGGTCCTGGTCTAGGGCTGCTTTTAGACTGCAGCAGAGTTGAATAGTGACTAACTATGTTATAAAGTTGTTCTCTGATCCCTGACTTAGGGTATTGGTGGATCCTCATTTTCCTTTTTATTGCCTTTAGTTTGGTATGGACATGGGGATAGTCAATGCTGGCAACCTCCCTGTGTATGATGATATCCATAAGGACCTTCTTCAGCTCTGTGAAGATCTCATCTGGAACAAAGACTTGGAGGCTACCGAGAAACTCTTACGATATGCCCAGGTAAAGGAAACAGTGTCCATGGGTGTCTGTGCTGCCTTAGAATTCCCACTCACTGGCAGGTCCTGGGCCTTTGCTATAGAATATGAGCAAATGTGGAATTGAATCTCTGGATCATTAATCATCATCACCGTGGTTTTCACAGCTCTAGGGAAGCTGGGGCAGTAGGACAAGGAGGGAGAGATAGGCCTTATCTAGGCTTCTTTAGTATTCTCAACCTAGATTTCTCTAAGTTGATTTTTAAATTTGAAATATCTCACATTAAGTTCTAGAAAAGTCATAGCATATAGCAGTCAAAAGAAAATCAAAATCACTCACAATCTTACCCCTAAAGTTAACCATTGTAGGATGAGGTTTTATTACCATTTCTAGTCATTTTAAAATATGTACACTTATATGTGCACATATTTTTTTAAAAATGATTTTCCCTACAATATATTATTCTGATCAGTTTCCCCTAACTCCTCTTAGATCTTCTCTATTTTCTCTTCTATACAATTCTATACCTTCTTTTTCCCTTTCTTCAGAAAACATACTACTACTGCTACTACTACTAATAATAAAGAATAAAGAAAAAGAACAAGAAATACACACTCACATACACAAAACCCATAGATACACAAAACTGGAAATTATAATATACAAATAAAAATATGTTGTGGGAAATATTTAAGAAATGGCACCATCCCGCGCTATACCCAGCTACTCTCTTGCCCGGTGACCCTGCCGCCTCCATGCTAGCCCCATGCGCTGACCGACCGACCGATCGATCGGATTCTTTTGCTGTAGATTCTGCTCACATTCCAGCCATCTGACCCCCCTTCTTCTTCCCCCCTTCTCCCCCAGCGGTCCAATTTCCCATAACCAGGTAAAACCAAAACTCCAGAGGCTTGGAATTTAGAAGTCAGATTTGTATCAGTAAATTCTCACCCCACAAAACACCCACACAATGAACTCAGAGCCAATTGATATTGATACTGATATAAATTGCCCACCTGGATTGGACAAATTGTCCTGTAATTATCCATCCCTTCTATCATATTCTTAGCGGCCTGTGGCTTTCTAAAGCCATGCAGAATCTGAATTGTCTTTCTCTTCCTTCATCTTCCTTCTCTCTGTCCCCTCTCCTATCTCTAAAATTCTCTGCCCATCTTCTTTTCCACTGCCTAATCACAGGCTTCTTGTTGTATTAATATTTAAATTAATTGGGGGAAAATTATGCTACATTTCACCCTTTCTGTCTAAATAAAACTTTCTCTCAAATATAAATTGAGCACAACTATTCCATTTTGTAAATTATAAAGTATAAGATACACCTAACATCCAGTCCATCATCTTTGACGACTAGATAGAATACTGTTATCTATCCTAACATAAAAGACTTATAAATCATATGTTATGTCCTAGTTTAGCTTGTATACTATCTGAAAATTATCTTCTCAATATGTTTTCTCAATCTTAAATAGCCTGGGTTGGCTATGACCTTTTAACCCCATCAGAAATCCAAAAATGACCAACATCTGAAAATATATAGGAAGCCTAACACAGCTTCCAGAACTGAGACAAATGGTACAAACATCTGTCTACCTATACAGCCCCAGTAAGTCAGGAAGATAGAACATGTCTTCAGCCTTCTGGCCCAGGATCATCTGACAGACCTTAGAAATACAGGAATACTAAGGACTAGGCTATTCTGTCTCTGCAGAACTAAGCTGTCCTAACCTGTAACCGTGTCCTCTCAAGGACGGTACAGGTCTGCAGGAGAGACAGGCACTTTCTGCCCAGTGGTGACCTGGCCACAGTGCACAGCCTCACCTGGAGGGGAGATGCTCAACTGCTTCTTTGAGTCCACAAATGGGGAGCTGTTAGGAGCAGATATGACTCAACAATGAAAGAATAAATAACATTAAATGTCACATTCTGTGGATTTCTGATGTTTTTGAAAACCAATATCTTTGTAAAGTAATTTAGACTGTTGTCTGTTAACTATTCTCAGCTATTTCTAATTAAATATTTTGAAAACACCCTAGCAATAGACTCAGAGCCATGAATTTGTTATGTGGCTCTTAACTCACAGGCTTAATAATCTCAGATCAGTTTATAATAATAGTTATAGAAGGACTGGGTCTAAGTCCTGCCTTGATTCTATATCAAAACAAATTCTGTACCCATGAAGAAATTATAACTTCAACTTAAAAGATTTCTACCAAGTGAGTTTATGGCTACACGATCAGTTCTATCTAGCTATATCCTCTCTGTCAAGTTCTGATCATTTCTAAATTCCCCAGAAAGACAACCTTAACCACCTCCAGCCTTAAAGCCCAGGGAACTGGGACGGTGACTCTTCATAACTTCTTCAAGCTGAATATGGGCATTGCGATATCTTGAAGTAGGGTATTGGTAGGGAAAATGGGGGATTGGTTGGCCTTAAGAAGGCCACACCGACGATTGTTTTAGTCTCTGATGTCTGTGTCCTGCCTGGATCCAGCTGAAAGTCCGAGAGATCAGGAGTTCAAGCAGGTCAGTTCAGCATGTCTGCCGTTGAGACTCACCAAGGCTGGATATTCTGTAATATACCAATCTCAAAACAAAATCTTAGTATCATCAGGAAGACTTTTTTGTTTGATTCTCTGGAAACTAGTCCTCTGGGGGTCTCCCCTCGTCACATCTGATCCATATAGCTCTGGAAGGTGTATAGACACTAATCACCTTTTCTAAAAATGCAAAGACAAAACCTTTTTCCCAAATGAGCACTGAATTGGGTTGTGTTGGCCATCTATTGCTGGGCGTGGGGCTTGCCCTTAAATGTGGTTTATTTACCCTGTGAGACTCCATTGGAGAAAACCAACTTTTCTCTCGCAAACAATTGCTAGTTGGAGATAACCTCTTGGTTAGGGATGGGAGCTGTGTCCAGTTGCCCGCTAAGTGCTGGCACCCCATCTGGCTTGACCCTCTGCATGCTGCCTGAGTCCGTGTCAGTCCTGTTGTGTCTGGAGGACCCTGATTCTTGGTGTCATCCATCCCCTCTCTCTCTAACACTCATCCCAATAGCTCCCTAAGCCCTGTGGGGAGGGGTTTAATGAAGACAGGCTGTTTAGGGACCGAGTATTCCAAAGTTTCTAACTCTCTGTATATTTTTCAGTTGTGGGTCTCTGTGTTAGTTCCCATCAATTATAAGAGAAAGCCTCTCTGATGATGGCTGAGTGAGACACTGATCTGTAAAACAGAAAAACAGTCCTTGGTTTTCTCCAGGTTTGTTGCCTATCATCCCAGCCTCAGGCTCTTGGCCACCTGGTCTGCCTGAGGCCTGGGTTCTATCTAAATGAGTGGGCCTCACGTTGATCCCATCCTCAGGTCTGTGGGCCTCTCGTTGATCCCATCCTCAGGTCTGTGGGCCTCACGTTGATCCTTTCCTCAGGTCTGTGGGCCTCATGTTGATCCCATCCTCAGGTCTGTGGGCCTCACGTTGATCCCATCCTCAGGTCTGTGGGCCTCACGTTGATCCCATCCTCAGGTCTGTAGGCCTCACGTTGATCCCATCCTCAGGTCTGTGGGCCTCACGTTGATCCCATCCTCAGGTCTGTGGGCCTCACGTTGATCCCATCCTCAGGTCTGTGGGCCTCACGTTGATCCCATCCTCAGGTCTGTGGGCCTCACGTTGATCCCATCCTCAGGTCTGTGGGCCTCACGTTGATCCCATCCTCAGGTCTGTAGGCCTCACGTTGATCCCATCCTCAGGTCTGTGGGCCTCACGTTGATCCCATCCTCAGGTCTGTGGGCCTCACGTTGATCCCTTCCTCAGGTCTGTGGGCCTCACGTTGATCCCATCCTCAGGTCTGTGGGCCTCATGTTGATCCCATCCTCAGGTCTGTGGGCCTCACGTTGATCCCATCCTCAGGTCTGTGGGCCTCACGTTGATCCCATCCTCAGGTCTGTGGGCCTCACGTTGATCCCATCCTCAGGTCTGTAGGCCTCATGTTGACCCCATCCTCAGGTCTGTGGGCCTCACGTTGATCCCATCCTCAGGTCTGTGGGCCTCACGTTGATCCCATCCTCAGGTCTGTGGGCCTCACGTTGATCCCATCCTCAGGTCTGTGGGCCTCACGTTGATCCCATCCTCAGGTCTGTGGGCCTCACGTTGATCCCATCCTCAGGTCTGTGGGCCTCACGTTGATCCCATCCTCAGGTCTGTGGGCCTCACGTTGATCCCATCCTCAGGTCTGTGGGCCTCACGTTGATCCCATCCTCAGGTCTGTAGGCCTCATGTTGATCCCATCCTCAGGTCTGTGGGCCTCATGTTGATCCCATCCTCAGGTCTGTGGGCCTCACGTTGATCCCATCCTCAGGTCTGTGTCACTGCTGTACAAGGGTGCCACCCACATAGATCATGGGACTTGTAGCTGGTTTGCTGATTACTGCTCTTTTTTAATAGTATGCAGAGTATCTTCCAGGATTATGAACACTAGTAGAGGTGAAGACTCTAATCAGGCACCATAAAAATGTTCACTGTGTTGTTATCATCATCTTTTGTGTGTGTGTGTGTGTGTGTGTTTAGGGAGTAAACCCCCAGCATTTGAATATGCCAGCCAGATAAGGGCCCTACCACTGAGCTATATCCCCAGTCCCTGTGTTTTGTCTTTGCATTATGAACATCCTTTTAAATAACTGATTAGAAGTAAGGTGGTCTAGGTGTGCTCCCTCTTACTTAGGAAATGACTGCTTCATTCTGAATGTTTTCTACTGAAAGTTCACATTTTAAAATATTTCTTTGTTTTTTTTTTTTTTCCCTCTCTTACCAATTACTTCAGCCTGATTCATGCTGAACGCCGCCCTGGGGTCTGGGAACTTGAAGGATAAGATGCTAATTCTTTACTCATTGCAGAGTTCGCTGTGTACCATTTGTATCCACTTCTTGGTCTTCATTTTACTTCAGACTCATGGCCAAGGAGGGAAGAAAGTGATCCAGACAGATGAGTGGAGGAGCGGCTCCATCGAGGAGCGTCTGGAGTATGCTCTCGTGAAGGTGAGTGAGTGCCCGAGCCGGACCGGACCGGAAGCCGCCTGCGGCCCCTGCGGCCCCTGCGGCTCCCCGGTGCCACTGCAGACGTAGCTGGAGCTGAGATGCCCTCGACTTTTGACTGTCGATTTTAACCTGAAGATGTCTGTTGCCAGTGCCCTCCGCTCATCTGAAGTGTCTCAAGATGTCTTCTGTTTTCATAGATGGGTGTGGCAGATGCTCTGGCACTCCGTGGCCGCAGTGTACAGGATAGGCCTACATACACAGCAAGGACTTGCCCAGCCCAGTTGGTAGTTCTGAGGTCAGGAACCCTCCCTAGTCCCTGTAGTGAGTCCGAGATATTTCACAATGTTTTTTTGGCGCTAGAATTCAACTTTTAATTCTTCTGAGAGTCATTTATTTCAGTTTGTCAACTATTCGTTTGTATCCTATAATTCTCAAGGATTCTGGGCTTTGGAGGAAGGCTTCTAAGCCATGGCCAGGCAAGTCATGGAAGGAAAGTTCCTTGGTATTTTGTTTTGTTTTGTTTTTTGTTTTTGTTCATTTTTTTGTTGTTTTTTAACTTCACCTTTTTTTTATTTAAAGATTTATTTATTGTATTTATGTGAGTGTATTGTTGCTGTCTACAGACACACCAGAAGAGGGCATTGGATCCCATTACAGATGGTTGTGGTTTTTCTTTTCTTTTTTAAACATTATATATATAATGAGTACATTGGTGCTGTCTTCAGACCCACCAGAAGAGGACATCAGATCCCAATACAGATGGACATGAGCTACCATATGGTTGCTGGAATTGAACTCAGAACCTCTGGTAGAGCAGTGAGTGCTCTTAACCTCTGAGCCATCTCTCCAGCCTTTAACTTCACCTTTTAACAACCTTTATAGTGTTGAATCCTATTCTAGCCAAGTAATGTTATGGTGAGAGAAGATACAGATTTATTATTTTTACTTATTTGAGACAGGACCTTAGTATGTATCCCCGGCCAGCCTTGAACTTACTGAGATCCTTTGCCAGTACCTCCTGAATGCTAGAACTAAAGACACGCACTACCATACCTCACTGAGCAGGTACCGATTTCATAGACGTGTGTACCTGTTAGTACATAGCCAGTGGCTCAGGCTTGAACCCAGACCCTCACACGTGTCAAGCACACACTCTGTCACTTGCTCTGTTCCTAGTCTTCATTAGTACCTCATTTTTTCCCTGTGTACTTATTTCCTGTTATTAGCTAGGCACTGTAGATAAATAATATCACAGTGGTTGTCAAAAAACATGAGGTTGGTACTTTTGTGATTCTGTAAGTGAGGAAGCAAAAACTTAATAAATTGCCCGTGCTGGTGCTGAGAACAAGGACTCAGGCAGGCTGGCTGGCTGACTCTGGGGCGCGCGTCCTTACGCATCCCTGTGAGTCATTCTTTGTGTTTGGCCCTAATACAATTTTCTGTTTGCTCCCTTCTCACTACTTTTTCTCTTTCTCTCCTTTTTTAAGGGTATTGAAAAGCACATTGTTGAAGATACTGAAGAAGCCAGGTTAAACCAGGAAAAATATCCTCGGCCTCTGAATATAATTGAAGGGCCTCTAATGAATGGCATGAAAGTGGTTGGTGACCTTTTTGGAGCTGGAAAAATGTTTCTGCCTCAGGTTGGCAAAATAGAGAGAAATTTTAACATTTCCTTTGTCTATTTTTCAGTAAGTAGTGCATTTGAGTATTTTCTGAGGTTGCAGTGTAGACCGAGCTTGAAAGCTTTATCTGGTCACCCCTTCTCTGGGTACATCTAGGAACCATCCCTTGTCAGTCTGTCTTCACAGCGTCTACAGAAAGCTTGAAGACAGTCTTAGCACCACAGCCTGTATGTTCTGTATTTCCACACTGCCAGGGCCATGCAGGACGTGACCATGGCTTAGGACTCGTGGACTGTGGCCCAGCAGCTAGCACAGCTGTGGTTGGTGTACCTTGGCTGAGGCATGACCCTGGCGACTCCATGATCTTACGGAGTTCTGTTCTGCTTGCTCCCCTCACACCCTCTTAATCTAAGATTTGTATGAAAACTCTAAGGGGGCTTCCAGTCCTTTCCTGGGTAGAATCTCTGGCACTCACAACAATAGTGCTCGATACCATTCAGGCATTGCTGCTGCAGCAGATTAATGACCCGTCACCACCCTAGGAAAGAGTGTGACTACCAGCCTTAGAAAATATGTGCAAAAACACTGAAGCTAGGTTTAAATGTTTTTTGTACTGACTCTGATGGAGAGAATCTTAGGGAGCAATTTAAAGTTCAGAAATGCACTCTCATTGGTTAAGCTAGGGACCTTTATGGTCAGGGAAGGAGAACAACAGCCGGCAGCCCTGCTGACGTGTCGCTCACTGAGACTGGACTGGTGATCACCATTGGCTTCTTACACCCATTTTTGTCCTCAGCTTCTTGGTATGACTTAATAATTGCTGACGAGTAGATATGCCTTTTAAGGATTTAAAGTAGATATGACTGATTTTTATATAAAAGTTCAGATTTGTGATTCTTTTAAGATTCTTACAAGATTACTTTTAAAGATTGGTAATAAAATAATTTATAATTTCTTTGTAACTGCAAATTGCTGCCTGCCAGTAAGAGAAACTGGCTGAGGAAACCACCTTGGTAGTTCACACTTGGTTAATCTATAGCAAGTTACTTCGTTACAAATGTATGTGAATTCTTGGGAATCATTTGTTTCATTCCTTTAGTCGTAATGTGAACTCTTGTAAAGGTATTGGGTAAGACATGGGTTTTTCAGTCATTTACTAGAGAAAACTAATTTGTCATCACATTATGATTTTATACTGCTTGAGAGGTTTTGCTGAGATATATAAGCCATGAGAGAAAGAATAGACTTGTTGGAACTTTGTTCCTTCCACCCTCCAAGTGTGTATGTGTATATGTGTATGTGTAAAGTTTATGTGTGTGTATGTGTACATGTGTATGTGTAAAGTTTATGTTGGAATATGTTGGATCTTTGTTCCATTCATCAAATCTGCGTGTGTGCGTATTTGCAAAGCTTGTCGGGTGTGTGTTGGTGCATGCTGGATCCACCACTGTGTGTGTGTGTGTTACATATGTGTGTATGTGTGAAGTTCTTGGTTCCTGCTTGCTGGGGCCTTTGCTCCATTTAATCCATTTGCTAGTATGTATATGTCTGTCTGTATGCATGTACGTATGTATGTATGTATTCATGCATGCATGCATGGATGGATGTATTTGTATCACTTACTGAGTAAATGTAGCATTTATGTATGTATTGCTTCATTTACTCGGTGTGTATATGTGTGTATGAGTTTTCTCTCTTTCCTTTTCTTTATCACTGGCCCCAGATTAAAGGAGTTCAGAGTTTTTCAGTGGCCACAGGGAGTGCCAGCCCCAGTAAATTAAGCTTTGTTCCCTCAGAGAAAAATCTGCTGAGTAATTTCTCTAATCACTGGCTGCCACTCAGCAACCCCCTTCAGTATCTGACTGCCTGTCAGTTCCTCTCAGCACTGACTTCTATCTGCTGCCTGCCTCAGTTTACCCCCTGGATGTCAAAGCTAGCCATTGTCACCATACCACCTCTTACCTTAGTGCCCACCTAAGATAAATGTAATGTTAATACTAATATTTGACTTGACAAGCCAGTGGTTATCTTTAAGAATGCATATTTTAAAAATATGTTACTCTTTTAAGTAGTGGGACTTTAAATAGTATTTTTTAAATAAAGGCAGAATTCTTTATTAATTAGCAAGTACTTAAAACTATCATTTAGCAAATCCTTGCTGAGCATCTAGGTTAGGTGTTCTGAAGTATGTAAAAAGCTTAAAGGGCCTCTTTGCAAACCTCAGTTTTAAGTGAGTTAAAATCCTCAGGATTTACAGAATGCTGGGATGAACTGTGTTGAAGCATGAGACTTAAGAGATGCACACATAGAATTCAGAGACGGTGAAAGGACTCCAGGCAGAAAAACAGCAGTCTGCCAAGCAAAGGTTGAGAGACAGAAATTATAGCTCATGGTTTCTCATTTATTGTCATCCCCTACCTCACCCTTCTCCCTTCTCCTTCTCCTGCTCAGTGGAGACATCTGAGAAGGTCAGATCAGACACGCCTCATGGCCGACGTCAGCAGCCATGGGATGGTTTGCTAATGATGCCCAACTTTGCTTTTGTCCAGGTTATAAAGTCAGCTCGTGTCATGAAGAAGGCTGTTGGCCACCTGATCCCTTTCATGGAAAAAGAAAGAGAAGAAGCCAGAGTACTTAATGGTTCGCTTGAAGAAGAGGCAAGTCATTTAGTCCAGGCCTGGAGCCTTTTCCTGAGCTGGGCTGGAAGCTTGTTTTTCTGAGGTTGGGAACCTCATCCGTAAAGCTTATGTAAGGGGTCAGCAGGGAAGAGCACCTGGGTCTCGAGAGCCGCACAGGAGTGACCGAGGGATTCCCGGTGACCCTCAGGCCTGCTCACCTGCCTCCCTTTGCAGGACCCATACCAAGGTACCATCGTGCTGGCCACTGTCAAAGGGGACGTGCATGACATCGGCAAGAACATCGTCGGCGTGGTGCTGGGCTGTAATAATTTCAGGTCAGTCGAGCTCTCGGTTCTTCCAGGTCCTTTGTGTTTACAAGAGGGACGTAAACGTTGTACTGGGTGAAAGGGCTGGGGTCAGCATGGCCCTGGGTGAAGGGAACACAGCTTTTTGTTTGTTTGTTTGTTTGTAGGTTCATAATTATGTATCTCTTGTGTATTTGTTAAAGGACATAGGGAATGGGAAGTGATCTCTAGGGGTCAGGCAGCCAGGGGCCTCCTGGGAATCTGTACTGGACGTCGTCTCTAAGACCCGCCATGCTTTTCACGGCTGGCGTGTGTCCTTCTCCACTCAGCGACTGCTGGGTCACACCGGCTTCTCAGGAGAGCTGTGACAAGGACTCTCCAGGAAAGGGCTGTCTTTACTAGTCTTTGCCCTCTGTGTCTCTCTGAGGGACAGAACTGGCAGAACAAGCTAACATATGTCTACGTATCAGTAATGGGTTTATTAGAGAGGCTAACGGGCTGTGGTTCAAGTAGTATAACAGTGATGGTTTCCTGTGAGAGGCCAGCGAGTGAGACAGGGTGTAAGGAAGTCAGTCCGCTGCTAGAGTTCCTGGGAGATGGAGCCTGAGGAGCAGCTAGTCTCAGTCCACTTTGGAATCGTAAAAAGGAGTGAGGGAACATTTACAGAAAGCAAATGCCTCCTTCTTCTCTGTCCGTCTAGGAGGACCGGCACTAAGAAAGGCTGGCCAGATCGCGGAGGAATCTCCTGACCGCAAATGATCTAGCCACGAAAAATCTCTCACAACTATTCCCAGCCACTTGGGTTTTAGATACTTCCAAGTGTAGTAAAGGTGACAGCGAAGGTTAGCCATCACAGTGATGATGTCATACAAACGCTTCCTTCTTTATGTCCATTCCTGTAGGCTGCCACCAGAAAGTATGGCCTAGATGAGTTAAGATGGGGTGGAGGGAGAAAAAGTAGGAGCAGCAGTAATAGGCCCTGTGAGTACTACTTAACTTCAAGTAGAAGAAGAAGAAAAAACAAAACAAAACCAGAACAAACAAAACCTCACAGCTGGGTGCTGGTCTGGTCGGATGCTTCCATCTGGTGGTAGGATGTGGGAATTGCAGGGGCAGCCGTCTGGGAGAGAATGCGTTTGTTTTCCCTTTCCTGCCTCCACCTCTTTCTCCTATTTTTAGTTAACAAGAAATATATATTCCTGAGTTACTTGTTTATAAAGTGCAGTATGACATTAAATATATACAATGTATGCTGATCTAGCACTTGCTGCCTTATGTATCCTTACTGAAGTGGAGGACTCAGTCTTCTCAGTTCTCCATAACACAGTAGGTTGTGTAGAGATACCTGCACTGCTGTGGAGCATGAGCGCGTTCCTTCTGCATCCAGCGCTTTCTTCCCCTCCCCCTCCTCCCCCTCCTCCTCCTCACCCTGTTCACCTCTGTTAGTTACTATTCAACTTTCTCATACTTCAAGGTCAACTCTCTAAGTTTCTTCACTTGAGAGAGAGAGAGAGATCATATTTCTGTGTCTGGATTGTTTTACTTATATAATGACCACCAGCTCCATTTATTTTCCTACAAATGATAGATCTCATTCTTTTTTATGGCTGAGTAGTATTTTATTCTGTGTGAATATTGCATTTTCTTTACCTATTTATCCACTGATGGAGGCTTAAGTTATCTTGGGTATATATACAGTTTTACTTTTCTTTGTGGTTTCTTCTGAAGAGGAAAATAACAAGTTTTGTCTCTTTATTTTCTAAATTCGTTGAAATTTAAAATAATACTGGTTATCATTAGTAACTCATGTTTTGTAACTTTTTTTTCTGAATTTGAATCCCAAGTACAAGGCAAACCTAAAGCTCTCTCTTTCTCTCCCTAACCCCAACTTTTAAAAAACTTTGTCTGTTTGTACACATACACGAGTGCTTGTGGAAGTCAGGTGACAACTTGGCTTAGGAGCTGGCCATGCCCATCGAAGTTCCAGGACTCATTTCAGGATGTCAGACTTGGTGGGTGTCAGGCTTGGAGGGTGTCAGGCTTGGTGGATGTCAGACTTGGTGGGTGTTAGGCTTGGAGGGTGTCAGGCTTGGTGGGTATCAGGCTTGGTGGGTGTCAGGCTTGGAGGATGTCAGGCTTGGTGGGTGTCAGGCTTGGAGGATGTCAGGCTTGGTGGATGTCAACGGCTTTCCCCTGGAGCACCTTAGCTTGCCAGCTGTCAGCGCTGTTCCAAACACTGGGAAAGAACCTTGGAAGGTTAGCACTCTTCATCTTCTTTTTCCACATAGGATCTTACTGTGTAGTCCAGAGTGGCCTTGGCCTTGAGACATGGGCATTCACTATTTACCGTGAGGAAGGAAGGGGTAGAGACAGGCCTCGGGGAGTGGGAGGGGACAGGGAGAAGTGAGAGCGGTTGTGGGGATGGAGATGGACACTTGTGGATTTTTAGCATCATGATTTAGGATCTGCCTCTGTTTCTCCTCTCTATATCTACCTAGATAATACTAAATTTTTTATCTCCAAAATGTAGCCCCAGTGCCCCTGAGCTGTTTCTAGTTGTTTGGTTTTAATGATCTCTGTGGCACACTGGAAGTGCCTCAACTGTACCACACTTGTCATGCAGGAGCTTGTATTTTTCAAGTATGCCATGAAATTCATCTGTATGCCCTGAAGATGGTGTGGGGCAGTTTTGGTGCTAGATTGGTACTCTAGACTGGAAGTGTCTGCCTTTGTGATGTCCCAAACTTACAGTGTGTAGAAAATTATAAATATTTCAGTCATTTACCAGCAAGGTGTATTGAAAGCAGGATAAGAAGTTGCAGGTCGAGGTTGCTTCCCAGTCCCCGTACTCACTGTCCCCAGCCTGTCTCACTGACCACTGCTTGTCACTTCTGGTTCCTTCTTTCCTAAGCATCCTCAAACAGGGAATCCCTCCAGGCTCCACCCTTGGGCTTCTCTATCTAGAATGGTGCTTCTAGATAGAGCCCTTCCCGTGCCTTCTCACTGGGCATCTTGGAACCCTTGGGCATCTCATTATGTCTGGAGGAGGGAAGGTTTGATCTAAAGTCCTGCATTTCTAGGGAGTTGTCTGGTAGCATTAGTGCTACAGGGACAAGAATGTGGGTAGTTAGGCCCATCGACCACATAATCTATGCAGTGTCTTGACCCTCTGTAATCTACCATTGGTAAGGCCCCAGTGAATTCCTGTGGCTTCCTCTTCCTAGGCTTCAGACGAATGCTTATGTAAGTGTTTAAAGGGCTCCATTTATATTGAAATTGCAAACTAATATTTTAAAATAGAGTTAGTTTCCATCATCTTAAGACCATCTCCCTAACTCACCTGTTTCACAGTACTCCTTCCAAACCCCTGGGTGTTGTTCCTCTTACAGTGTTTGCAGGGTATGACCAGCCTATCTCCTGCACTGCTCCTGTCAGCGAAATCACAGTCTCTGAGAAATACAGGCCACTTTTCAGTTGGGCTTAGTTGAAAAGCGTGGGTTCCATTGTGTGATGGCGGCCCTTGACCCTGAGTTTGGAGAAGCCCCTCTGCTGCTGTGGTGTGTGCTGTGTAGTTTCTTTCCTTTTCCCACAACCTTTTTTCCTGTTTCTGTTTAACCTCAGCAATCACCTTGAGTTTTCCCATGTGTTTAACAGCATGAAAGCAACAAGATAAAGCAGGAGAGAACAGTGAGAGCAAGATAATTGTCATTGTTCTGATGACTTTTAACCACATTTAAGAGCATATACAGGGCTGGAGAGATGGTTCAGCCATTAAAAGTTAGCCTCACAACAAAAATGTCAAAAACATAATATAGTGGTATAAAGGATCAGCTTTGAGGTGCATATTTTTTTTTGTCTTAACTTAAAAGCTATTTGCTCTTTTGCCTAGTTTTATATTCAGCAGTGTATACTTAGTCATCTTAAACAAAAGATCTTTAGTTACTAGATTTTCTTTAGTATGTTAAAAATAAAAGTAACCGAAGAGAATGTCTGTCACCACCCCCAGCATGTGTTTGCTATGGTTAATACTGACAGAGCCCAGTGTACTTTTTGGCAGCTTGAAATTGTCTCACTTTTTGTTGAGGGTTCTATAGTGTTAGTTAATTAAAAAACAACACAAACTTCTTGTAGAAGGAATGTGGGAACAAGATACAAATCCATTCGTATGAGAGAGCATGCAGTAACAATGGCGGGCAGGCAGGCCGCTTCCCACCGGTGTTCATTTAAGACAAGGTGCTGCTGTGCAGTCCTGAAGCAGGGTCCCAGAACTGGCTAGACCCAGTCTGGGTTCTCATTCATGGCAGTCCTTTGGTCTCAACTTTTTAAGTTTTGGGATGAACCATCACACCTGTCAGGGTTTTTGTTGTTGTTGTTGTTGTTGTTGTTGTTTTGTTTTTTAGAATTATTGACAAATAAATGAAAAAATACATGCTCCAATTTTTAAATCATTTAACAGATATGATAAAGTTAAAATATGTAAAGGAAACACTCTCAGCATAGCATAGAAGAGTTATAGGTAGACCATCTTCAGAGTGTTCCTCATTTCTACGAGTTTTAGGATATGTACTGCTCTGAAATTCTTTGGCATTAGTTCCTTCTCTGATTTTTTAGAGTTTTTACTTGTATGTATGTGTTTGTCTGACCGTGGAGACCAGAATAGGGCATTGCATTCCCTGGAGCTGAAGTTATAGGGGTTTAGAGTCACATTACAGTGCTGGGATTTGAACTATGATTCTCTACGAGAGTAATAGCAAGGGCGTCTTAGCTGTAGAACCAGTTCTCTACTCCGTTTCCTGTTTTGTCTCAGTGCTTGCTCCCCAACTCCCCAATGTATGCCCACCAGCGCTGTCCTTGTGTCTGAGCACTGCTAACCTCTCCTTTGCCGTAAGTACATGTTCTACCAGCAGCTGCTTCGCATGTGCAGGGCCTGCTTCTCCCGGTCAGCTCCCACTGGCTCCCACTGGCTCCCACTGGCTCCCACTGGCTCCCACTGGCTCCCACCAGCACACGTTTTGACCTGACTAGATAAGGTAGTAGATTTTGTCTTAGTTTCTGGTTCATTTCCCAGTTCTGTTGCCGATTGACTGAGTGATGGGACCTTGCCTTGTCTGATCCCTGTTTTCATTAAAATAGGTCTGGAGGAGTGTTTGTGCATAGAATTCATGACACAGAATCGCGGTGAGGGCTTAGAGTGTGCTCAGCAATCGCAGCATAGTGGAGACCATGCAGGTGTCCGCCCATAGGTGATCAGGGACACGGATGCAGTGGACCCATCAGCTCTCCCACTGTAAGAAAGGCTTGTCTCAGCTTAGAGTTTTAGAAATTTCAGCCCCTTGTTGGCTCCGTTGTTTTTGGTCCTGTGGCAGCACAGCACATCATGATGAGAAATGTCAGGTAAAAGCCTCATTATACCTGTGAAAAAGAGGGGGTCCTACTTCAAAACATAAGTATAACGGTAAATAAAAATGCCATCTGGAAACCAAGCTTGCAGAACCCTGGCCTTTGGAGGGACAGTTCAGATCTAAACTGTAGCATGTAGTGTATTTATACAATAGAATATTATTCTCCCTTAAACGGAAATCTCCTGTGGATGACCTTTGATAGTGTGATTTCAGTTACACGAGGGCAGCATTTGGTGGCTGAATTAAAATGTTGAGTCCAGCTTCGTCTCTCATGCACACTTGTTAATTTTCTCACATCCTGTTTCTTGCTTCAGAGTTATTGATTTAGGAGTCATGACTCCCTGTGATAAGATACTTCAAGCTGCTCTGGACCACAAAGCAGGTACTGTGCCACAGTACTCTGGGTGTAGCATTCAGCATCACTCTCCTGAGAGTCTGTCTGGAGGAATGGGAGAGCCCGGCCTTCTGGGCCCTTCTGTGAGAGGGACATCGAGCAGCAGGCTCCAGTCAGGCTGTTGGGGCTTGAAGGAGGTGTGCACGTCTGTGGGCCTCCTCCTAGCTCCAGCGGGGGTGGGGGGTGGGGGTTGGGGGAGTGAGGGGTGGAGGGGTGGGGGGACAAAACAGTTGTATAGTTGTTTTTATGGTCAAGCCTGAGATAATTATGAACTAGAGATGATTTTTATTGTGTGGCTTCCTAAATGTGTTACAAATATGTTTCTACAAATTTAAGTTAACACCTTTTACTACCCCAAGCAAACAATGGATTCCTAGAATTAGAAATTGACATGTTAGGTTTTCTGATCTTCAGTACAACATTTAAAAAGTGTTTTGTTTCATTTTCTCTTTTTTTCATTCTCACTGGCCAAGTTTTCTGTCTCTTTTGACAATAGATATAATTGGCTTGTCGGGACTTATCACTCCATCCTTGGATGAAATGATTTTTGTTGCCAAGGAAATGGAGAGGTTGGCGATAAAGATTCCATTGTTGATAGGAGGAGCAACCACGTCACGGTGAGTCGGCTGTGCTCTCTGTGCTCACTCTGGGTCCACTTTGGACAGAATTTGTTCTTGTTCTCCCTTTCCTTAGCATGCTGTCTTCTTGTAGCACAAAGTGTCCGAAGGCTTCTGGAGCCTTCTGCAGACTGCGAGCTTCCGTGGGACTCCCTCCCCTTGCCTGTCCTCTCATCTCCCAGGTGGCTTCTAGGAGTTATAATGTACTGAACCCTCCAAGCAGGAGTCTTGAAGGTGCTCCAACCTTGTAAGGTTTGGAGATAGACTAATGAAAGTGAGGCAGTCAGGTGGAGGAGTTCCTGAGAGGAGGACTTGGGGACACTTTCGAGCGGTCACATTGACTCACAGGCGGTGTTTGACCGAAGCTCTCCCGGTCATGGGTCATGGTCATGGTGAGAGGCGCTAGGCTTTTGTAGCATTTTTTTTTTTTTTTTTTACATCTCAGTTAGTTGATGGTTGGCAAGGTGGTTCCACAGTGTGAAGTTTGTTTGTTTGGGTTTTTTTTTTAAGTGTAAAAAGGAAATTCTAGTCTGGTCATAAGACTCTAGGACTCCTCAGAGAGTCAGAGATTTATTTTCAGGAATTGGATTGTGTGACTGTGGGGCCAGAAGGTCTGGAATCTGTAGGCTGGGGTTTCAGGCAAGCTGCTGTTGCTGCCCCGAGTCTGAAGACAGTCTTTCTGATACAAAAACAGAACTTTGTACTGAGTCTGGTACAAAGATAGAAGTTCTTTGTACCAGAAGCAGGAGTTAATGAGACAGACGGCTTAATATTTTTCTGAAGTTTTTTAGCTATTGCTGAGGTTAATCACATTATAGAGGATAATCTACTGAGTCTACAGATTTAAGTGTTTATTACATCTAAAAAATATCTTCAGAGCAACATTTGGACTACATGCAGTACCAAACTGCATAGTGTGGCATACCTCAGCCCATATACAGAATTAGCCATCTATTGTTTGTAGTGTGAATGGAGAATTTCCACAAGTAGCAGAATGTTTTCATCTTTACCCATTGATATTTTTCATACTGCAGTGACTTGACAGTTCAGCCATCGTTGCTGGTGTTAGAAACCTGGACTTCTTCCCCACTAGGAGTTTACTTACTATCACGGTGGCAGAATGATTCTTACAAGATCTGATTGAACACCTGTAAAGAGGATTTGAGTTTGTTTTCTTTTGGTACTGGAATCTGTACCTAGGGCCTTGTGCATAGTTTACATAAAAATACTTTAATTCTAGACTAGGCTATGATAGGAAATAAAAGATTATAATATACTTTGGCTGAGAGAACGAATATGAAAATACCTGACTTGGGAGAAGGAACCACCAGGAAACACATGGTGTGACTCTGTAAGCCACCGTCTTCATTGTCTTCCCTGGAGGGAGGCTGTGTGTTCCCAGGTCTCACTTTGGTTTTGTATATTTTTTAATGAAATTGTCCATACATAGCCTAAACTGTTGCTCTAAGCACCTCACAATCAGGATGGTATGTTTTAATATGTTTAATGTGATATTTAAAAATTAAAGGTTGTTCTTCCTAGTATCTATATGTTAAAATTTGGCAGTAGAAACTTGGGGCTGAGCAAATATTAGTATGAAATATTATATTACTTCTGTGCTTTAATTAATTGATTCACTTTTGTGATACTAGGGACTGATTGAACGTAGGGATTTCTACATTGTAGCAAGAGTTGTACTGCTCAGCTATCTCCCTGGCCTCTTTCTGTCTTATTTTTTGTTGAATTTCAAGTCTGGAGTTTCTTTTTACAATTAGAATGTAGAGTTGAGGCCAGTTGTATAGCTGTCTCTCTCAAAGAGGAGGCAGCAGTCAGACCTGTGTCCTGTGTCTTCGGCCTGGTTCCTGCTTCCCCAGGGTGCTGGCTGGTCTCCCAGCTCATCTGGAGGAAGAACCTTGACCTTGATGACAGTAGGGAGGGACTGCCAGGAACTGACTGGTTCCTCCTTTTGGTCAAGCAGCTCTGGCAGATACCTGTGAACAAACCTACCTTATTTTGTCAGACTCCCATGGAACCTAGGTCTATCAGTTCATATCATCTTACCCTGTTTTCCCATCTTGGGATGGGAAAAGTCTTTCTTAGTTTATAGGGGAAATTTGAAGTTCAGCCCTTGTAGTACCTTGAAGTCTCTCTTGAAAATACTGTACAAACATATTATCTCTAATGGGTTTGAACACGCGTTGTCTGAGCAAGGAGTTGTCAGCATTGATGGATATGCTTTTCTTCTTGACCCTTATTTTCAGAACCCACACAGCAGTTAAAATAGCACCAAGATACAGTGCGCCTGTAATCCACGTCCTAGATGCATCTAAGAGTGTGGTGGTGGTGAGTGTGGGGGCCTTCCTTTATTTTAAGTGTGCTGTACAGAGAGAACACACAAGGAAAGTATTAAGAGCTAAGGTATCCCCAAGATCCATTTTGTTTTGGCCAGTTTTACAAAAGGAATATGAAAGAGCAAGCTAAAGTTGCTGGTGGCCGCTGCAGAGTCTGCCCTGCTGGAACATGCTGTGCTTCAGGCATGCTGACAGAAGTGGGCGGCAGCTGAAGGATGGCACAGGATGCCTTCCTCCTAGACATCTGACCAGGGTGACGGGCGCCCTCAATCTAATCTACAGATATAAGAAGATTTCTTTGACTATTGCTAGAATTAACTGGAATGTAGGATTTTTAAAATGACCTTGTTTTGGATATAAGAAATTGATAGGGCTAGCTGACTTAACCAGAAATCAGAACAGATATTCAAAATCCAGAGTAATAGATAATTTCTTAATTAACTTTACAAAAACCTTGCCTAGGTGTCTTTCCCATGTTCTCTCGTAAATTCTGATTGTCATTCTCATGTGTTTGCTGAATAATAAGCTACAACAGCTGGGAGACATCTGAGAGACCACATGGTCCTTCAGTTTCCAAGTTAGTCACCTGGAAACTCAGTCAGTGTAAGACAGAAAGGATCTCAGCAGCTCCTCTGTCCTTAATCACAGTTGTAGTTTTCAACGAAAGAGCATGATTTGACAAGAACAGAGAGTTTTGAAGGAGAAGAAATCTACTGAAGGACATGGTAATCTGGGAGACTCAAGGAACATCATGCAGACTGGATGACAGTGACCACAGGTTCTGAGCTGTCTTCTGAAAGGAAAAATTTCAGATCTGTTATTTATTATATGGAATATATATTGTATTTATATGGAGTTCATACAGTAATCATTATTACCCTGAGTTGACTATATCACGAGGCTTCTCTGGGGCTGGGGTGGGGGATGGGTGGTCATGGTAGTACAGTGTCACAGTGTGTATGGAGGTCAGAGACAACTTGTAGGAACTAGTTCTCTTCCCCTCCCATGGGTCCTAGGAATGAAAGTGAGGCTGTCAAGCCTGGTAGCAAGCATCTTTGTCTGCTGACCCACTTTGCTGCCTCAGGGTTGTTGAACTTTATCTTGCATTTCAGTGTTCTCAGCTGTTAGATGAAAATCTGAAAGATGACTACTTTGAAGAAATACTGGAAGAGTATGAAGATATTAGACAGGACCACTATGAGTCTCTCAAAGTAAGTGATAATAGCAGGTCTTGCTCATTTCAGATCACAGTGATCCGTGGTTTCTCATGGGCTTTATTGACTGTTTTGAGAAGTCCTTTGAGAGAGGTCTATTTCCTAGTTCAGATCTGAGTTCTTCAGTATCTACGCTCCTGATTGTTTTTTTTTTTTATTGTTGTTTTGTTTTTGGTTGTTGTAATGAATTTTAAGGAAGTTATGGACCTACTTATAATCCCAGAACTTTGATAGGGGCAGGAGGATCATGAGATTGAAGCCAGCCTGAGCTACATACCAAGACAATGTCTCAAAACACTTGAGACTTTTTTTTTGTATCAAGCCAAACGTTCTGGGTGTTGAGTAGGTGCTAGGCTCTATGCCAGACACCAGGCCTGCGAGAGAGAATAAAGCATGAGCTTACTGACATCCTCAAAACGTGAGCTAGGTCACTCCACAGTTGTATTCTCACTCGTTCTTGACGGGAAAATGGAAGAAAATAGAGCATTAATCAGGCACTCAAACCTCTCCTCTCCTTACTGGTCCGAACTCTTCTGCCATTCAGAAGCTCCAGGCTTCAGGAGCTCCATGATTACTCCTGAAGTCATGGCGGTCTATCCTACACCCATGTGGGGTCTTAGGAGTTGCTAGGAATGTCAGTGAGAGCACAGACAGCAGCCTGTGCCGCTGGCGCTTCTTCCCGCTCTCCTGTCGTCTGCCTGTAGCTGACATTTCTTCGGGTCTACCCTGGTCTGATCTCAGGGTAGTTATGGTGTGCAGCTAACCCCATGACCACTTGTGTCCTGAAAGAACTGGTCCGGCCTGCAGGGTCAGACGTAGAACCACAGTGTGAAAACACGTGTCACAATGTGAAGCTCGAAAACACGTGCCACTCTTTACTGTCTCCTGTTTTAGTGGCAGCGAGAAGCCATAGTGGGTGGGAAAGGGTAGGGATTTTCTTTTAAAAGGCTTCAGTGTTGTTCATTTGGTTATTTGTCTTGTTTGCAAAAACTTGTATACTGGCTTTCTTAGTTACGTTTTTATTGTAGTGGTAGAAAAGCTAAGCGGTTCTGACTAACTGTTTTCTTCCACAGGAGAGAAAATACTTACCTCTAAGTCAAGCCAGAACACACGGTTTCCACATTGACTGGCTGTCTGAGCCTCACCCAGGTCTGTGGCTGCTGCTGGGTACAACTAAGTCTGGTCACTGACAGTGTCTAGGATGTGTCGTAGTACTTGTCTACAAAGGAACATACAGTGAGCAATTCTCAGTTGTGTGTGATATGGGCCACCCTGTTGATGGAAAGGAAAGTGGATGGGACGACCTACTGAGTGTCACCGTCGTGCCCTTTGGATGACTCTGTAACAAGCGTGGTTCTATTGCGTGGGATTTCAGATAGTAGCTGGCGTGATTGTCAGGACTCTGTATCGGGTGCATCTTCTGTAGCCTGCGCTGTGCTTGGCTGGGCTCCTCCACTGACCTGAGCTGCATGCAGGCCGAAGACTGACTCGGAATGTCTGCAATATAAAATAGCTTTGCACTGCAGGTCTTGAAAAACTGCAGCAAAGCTGGATCCCTCTTTACTTGTTCTATCTCTGCAGGCTTCCCTTTAATTTCTGCTATGTGGTTTCTTCCTGTTTTATTTCTAGCTACTCTTCTTACCTCACATAGGTGTTCACTAGGGAATAATGTGCTTAAGATGTTTTGACAGGCTCAGAGAGACATGAGATACAAATGCAAAACCAAGACAGGTTTATTAGTGGAATCCCTATTTTCAAGGTAATGTCTGGAATCGGCTTTCAGGGCTCCTGACATCTGTGTTCTACACATGCTCCGCAGAGTTGAGATGAAATTGCAAACGTAGGTGTGCTCAGTTCTAATTTCATTCCTGCTGGGTTCCGTGTGGTTTAGTGGAAAGAGTGCCAGACTGGGAGCTGGAGGCCCGAGTGCGTACCCTCCTTGGCCCCTGGCACTGATTCACTGCTGTGACCTTGAGTGTCTGTCGTCTACATTTGACAGGCTCTGATGTGTGAAGGGGGATTGCTTTATGGAAATGTTCAAAGGGTAAAATTAGATACTAATGTGAAAACCTTTGAAGAACTAGAGATCACCACAGCAGAGTGGTCCGTGCTGTGGATCTTTCCTTACTGTTTACCTTTTGCTCTAAAAGTTGGTCGAGAGGCATCAGGGCAAGTTTCGGATCCAAAATATATTTTGCTAGAACTGCTTCTGAGAAGGGCTGTGGTGCCTGGTGGTGGTGGAGGTCCTTCTTGGGCTGCCTTTTTTAGCCCCCAGATGATGCAGCACTAGGCGCTGTCTACCCTACTGCCTGAAGGATCCAGGGCTGCAAGGTATGGCCCTGCCATGTTTTGAGGATATCCCAATTTTCCTCAGAGAGCTGTAGGAAGTGAAACCCATAAGCAAGGAGAGCTTTCTCTCTAGGGCTTGGGAAGTAGACAAGCAACCCTAGGATTCTGGGCCCTCTCAGCAGCTCCATAGCTGCAGGTCGCTGCGTGCCTTTAACAAGAGGCCTCTAGTCTGGGATGTCAGTGGTCTCCTTCAGTTTCTCTCCTAAGAGGACTACACATACTTTGTAAACAAACAAAGCTATTTGATGGTGGTTAAAAAGAGGGGAAGATGGCAGAACAGATGGGGAAGAGTCACTGCCGGGCAGGAAGGCAGAGATTCCAGTGAAGAGCTCCTCCGCTCTCCTCTTGCTTCCTGAGAGGCCGGTGTTCTTCAGAGCAGCTGCTAACAGTGGAACAGCCAGTTCTTAGATCCCTACTCACAGGGAGACATGGGCACTCAGAGTTGGCAGTAGCACTGGTACTTTGGCCTCTGGCCCAGTATCCATGTGGCATTTTGTCCTTGGTGTCCTGAAATGGCTGGAGCACAGTCTGCCTATAGAGGCCCCAGAATCATGTATGTTATGTTTCAGACTTGGATGTAAAGGACAATTTCTGAACACCCTTCTATTTCCATTATACAATCTAAGAAATGACTTATAACTTCCTTTTAAAAAAATCAGATATTTATTCATAGTGGCAGTCCTGTGTTTGTCCCTCCCCTGCAGAGTAGCCACAGTTTGGAGTTTGGGACCTCATTTCAGAATATGTCCCTACATTGTGTGTGTGTGTGTGTGTGTGTGTGTGTGTGTGTCTGTCTGTCTGTCTGTCTTTGTCTCTCTCCCTGTGTGTGTGTATGTGTGAGAAAGAGAGAGAGAGAGAGAGAGACAGTCAGACAGACAGAGAGACAGAGAGACAGAGATTGAGAGAGACAGAGATTGAGAGAGAGAGGATATGCAGGCAAGGCTTGTAGATCATGTTTGTAACCCCCATATGAGTAGTGTACTCCACAAGCCCTTCTGCGGTGGTCTTTAGTACTCTGACCATCTGTGTACTCAGGGGTGTGGGACTAGAAGGGTGAGGGAAGTCTCTAGTAGTCAGTCAGCTGCATGGGAAAATTCCTTTTTCACAATAATTTAAAGTTCTGCTCTTGTAAGACAACTCCTACGGGTGACTGACGGGAGGGAAGCCGGTGTGGCAGTGAACTTGAGAGTAAGGAGCAGGGAAGGACACGTCAGTGATGTCAGTGTGAGTGCGCCCCAGCTGCTGTGCCAATGTTGACAGCTGCGCCTCTTTCCTCTAGTGAAGCCCACGTTTATTGGGACCCAGGTCTTTGAAGACTACAACCTCCAGAAGCTGGTGGACTACATTGACTGGAAGCCTTTCTTTGACGTCTGGCAGCTCCGGGGCAAGTACCCGAACCGAGGATTTCCCAAGATATTTAATGACAAAGCAGTAGGTTAGTAAGTCCTGCCTGCCTGGTCCTCAGGCCGTGGTGGGGTGGCTCTGAGAGGACTCTGAGAGGATGCACTGAGTGTTTGGTTTGTACAGGATGCAGCTGCTTCCATATCACTCCCCATTCAGCTTTCACAGGAGCATTCAGGGTTTGCTTGCCCTGTCATGTCAGGGAAATTTGGCCTTGTGTTAACATTCTTTAAATAAAATTTCGTACTTACATCAGTTACACATTGGTCTGTGCTGGGCACAGAGGCAAACAGAGGCCTGTGACTTGGTACCTGATTCGCGGCAGTGGAGCTGACAATACTCGCTTTGTCTGGGCTGATGCTGCACTGTGGGCTCAGCCCAGGATCTCACTCACATAAGAGGGGCTAGAATTCTGACAGGAGATTAGAGTGGGGTTCCTGGAGGTACCGGTACTTGAAATGTTATTGAAGATTCCATGGGGATTGTTGAGCCTGCGTTTGGGATAGAAACCAGGAAAAAAGGATATTTCTGGAGTCTAACTTCTTGAGTTCTTTATATATATTGGATATTAGCCCTCTATCTGATGTAGGATTAGTGAAGATCTTTTCCCAATTTGTTGGTTGCCAATTTGTCCTCTTGATGGTGTCCTTTGCCTTACAGAAACTTTGTAATTTTATGAGGTCCCATTTGTCAATTCTTGATCTTAGAGCATACGCTATTGGTGTTCTGTTCAGAAACTTTCTCCCTGTACCGATGTCCTCAAGGGTCTTCCCCAGTTTCTTTTCTATTAGCTTCAGAGTGTCTGGCTTTATGTGGAGGTCCTTGATCCATTTGGATTTGAGCTTAGTACAAGGAGACAAGGATGGATCAATTCTCATTCTTCTGCATGCTGACCTCCAGTTGAAACAGCACCATTTGTTGAAAAGACTATCTTTTTTTCCATTGGATGTTTTCAGCCTCTTTGTCGAGGATCAAATGGCCATAGGTGTGTGGGTTCATTTCTGGATCTTCAATCCTGTTCCATTGATCCTCCTGCCTGTCACTGTACCAATACCATGCAGTTTTTAACACTGTTGCTCTGTAGTATTGCTTGAGGTCAGGGATACTGATTCCCCCAGACTTTCTTTTGTTGCTGAGAATAGTTTTAGCTATCCTGGGTTTTTTGTTATTCCAGATGAATTTGAGAATTGCTCTTTCTAACTCTGTGAAGAATTGAGTTGGGATTTTGATGGGTATTGCATTGAATCTGTATATTCCTTTTGGCAAAATGGCCATTTTAACTATATTGATTCTACCGATCCATGAGCATGGGAGGTTTTCCCATTTTTTGAGGTCTTCTTCCATTTTCTTCTTCAGAGTCTTGAAGCTCTTGTCATACAGGTCTTTCACATGTTTGGTAAGAGTCACCCCAAGATACTTTATACTGTTTGTGGCTATTGTGAAGGGGGTCATTTCCCTAATTTCTTTCTCAGCCTGCTTATCCTTTGAGTATAGGAAGGCCACTGATTTGCTTGAGTTGATTTTATAACCTGCCACTTTGCTGAAGTTGTTTATCAGCTGTAGGAGGTCTCTAGTGGAGTTTTTTGGGTCACTTAGGTAGACTATCATGCCATCTGCAAATAATGATAGTTTGACTTCTTCCTTTCCAATTTATATCCCTTTGACCTCCTTATGTTGTCTAATTGCCCGAGCTAGTACCTCAAGTACAATATTGAAAAGATAAGGAGAAAGGGGGCAGCCCTGTCTAGTCCCTGATTTTAGTGGGATTGCTTCAAGTTTCTCTCCATTTAGTTTGATGCTGGCTACCGGTTTGCTGTATATTGCTTTTACTATGTTTAGGTATGGGCCTTGAATTCCTGTTCTTTCCAAGACTTTAAGCATGAAAGGATGCTGAATTTTGTCAAATGCTTTTTCAACATCCAATGAAATGACCATGTGGTTTTTTTCTTTGAGTTTGTTTATGTAGTGGATTGCATTGATGGATTTCCGTATATTGAACCAACCCTGCGTTCCCGGGATAAAGCCTACTTGATCATGGTGGATGATCGTTTTGATGTGTTCTTGGATTCGGTTGGCAAGAATTTTATTGAGTATTTTTGCATCGATGTTCATAAGGGAAATTGGTCTGAAGTTCTCTTTCTTTGTTGGCAAACAACCCTATTAAAAAATGGGGTACAGAGTTAAACAAAGAATTCTCATCTGAAGAACTTCGGATGGCGGAGAAGCATCTTAGAAAATGCTCAACTTCATTAGTCATTAGGGAAATGCAAATCAAAACAACCCTGAGATTTCACCTTACACCAGTCAGAATGGCTAAGATTAAAAATTGAGGAGACAGCAGGTGTTGGAGAGGGTGTGGAGAAAGAGGTACACTCCTCCACTGCTGGTGGGGTTGCAAATTGGTACAACCACTCTGGAAATCAGTCTGGCGGTTTCTCCGAAAACTGGGCACCTCACTTCCAGAAGATCCTGCTATACCATTCTTGGGCATATACCCAGAGGATTCCCCACCATGTAATAAGGATACATGCTCTACTATGTTCATAGCAGCCCTATTTATAATTGCCAGATGCTGGAAAGAACCCAGGTATCCCTCAACAGAAGAGTGGATGCAAAAAATGTAGTATATATACACAATGGAGTACTATTCAGCCATTAGAAACAATGAATTCATGAAATTCTTAGGCAAATGGATGGAGGTAGAGAACATCATACTAAGTGAGGTAACCCTGACTCAAAAGGTGAATCATGGTATGCACTCACTAATAAGTGGATACTAACCTAGAAAACTGGAATACCCAAAACATAATCCACACATCAAATGAGGTACAAGAAGAAAGGAGGAGTGGCCCCTTGTTCTGGAAAGACTCAGTGAAACAGTATTCAGCAAAACCAGAACGGGGAAGTGGGAAAGGGTGGGTGGGAGGACAGGGGGAGAAAAGGGGGCTTGCGGGACTTTCGGGGAGTGGGGGGCTAGAAAAGGGGAAATCATTTGAAATGTAAATAAAAAATATATCGAATAAAAAAAATAAATAAAAGAAAAAAAAAGGATATTTCAGAAAAGGAAAGTGAGCAGCTTTGGACACGAGTTCCCATGTCAGGCGTTGCAGATTGTCCCCATGACACAAGGAGACTTGTTGTGATAAAGAAGTGAATAAATCAGTAAATTATTCCCCTCAGTTGTCTTGGGTAGCTCACCCCCACCTAGAAACATGGAATCACAGCGTGAAGAGGCCATGAGATTTGACGGAGAGAGCCCGGGAAAGCAGACACTTGTCAGCTTCTAGAGGGTCCTGGGCGTGTTAGGGTGCTGAGGCCTGAGTACTTATGGGCAGTCAGAGGACTGCGCGAGGGGCTTCTTAATTGTGCTGTCCTTGTGCTGGGAAGGGACCGTAGGACTGTACTTCACACAGGTAGGACAGCACAGTGGTGCCCACTGAGAGCTAATGGGAACTGAAGGAAGGTGTCCCAGAGCCGGTAGAACACCAGGTAGGAGGGTGCCGACCATGGCAGGTCATGTAAGAGGATTTAGGCCACTCGTCACTGTTCACCCTGTCTCGTCCCCAAATATCGCTGGGAAGTTAATGGGTTGTACGTGGAGCATCAGTTCTTGCCTACCTTTTGACAAGAGGCGCCATCGATTTAGCTTCTGGATTCTACTAACTGGGAAAATATAAACACATTGAGCTAGACGAGGCGCACTGTGGGGGTTCATTTCATGGACCTACTATCTACTCGGTTCTATGCTTCAGGCTGTGCCCATGGCAAACCCAACAGCCTTTGTGGGGAAGGAGAAGTGGCAGTGTTTTGAAAAGAATCGTTATTTGCAGATTACTATTGGCATCTTTAAATAAATTCTTATTATATATTTTTAATAGGTGAAGAAGCCAGAAAGGTATACGATGATGCTCAGAATATGCTGAACATACTAATTAGTCAAAAGAAGCTCCGGGCCAGGGGCGTGGTTGGATTCTGGCCAGCACAGAGTGTCCAGGATGACATCCACTTGTATGCAGAAGGGGCGGTGCCCCAGGCCGCTGAGCCCATAGCCACCTTTTACGGACTGCGGCAGCAGGTATGCAGTGTGTGTGGACAGCCGGGGCAGCAGGTATGCAGTGTGTGTGGACAGCCGGGGCAGCAGGTATGCAGTGTGTGTGGACAGCCGGGGAAGCAGGTATGCAGTGTGTGTGGACAGCCGGGGCAGCAGGTATGCAGTGTGTGTGGACAGCCGGGGCAGCAGGTATGCAGTGTGTGTGGACAGCCGGGGAAGCAGGTATGCAGTGTGTGTGGACAGCCGGGGCAGCAGGTATGCAGTGTGTGTGGACAGCCGGGGCAGCAGGTATGCAGTGTGTGTGGACAGCCGGGGCAGCAGGTATGCAGTGTGTGTGGACAGCCGGGGAAGCAGGTATGCAGTGTGTGTGGACAGCCGGGGCAGCAGGTATGCAGTGTGTGTGGACAGCCGGGGCAGCAGGTATGCAGTGTGTGTGGACAGCCGGGGCAGCAGGTATGCAGTGTGTGTGGACAGCCGGGGCAGCAGGTATGCAGTGTGTGTGGACAGCCGGGGCAGCTGGTATGCAGTGTGTGTGGACAGCCGGGGCAGCAGGTATGCAGTGTGTGTGGACAGCGGGGGCAGCAGGTATGCAGTGTGTGTGGACAGCCGGGGCAGCAGGTATGCAGTGTGTGTGGACAGCGGGGGCAGCAGGTATGCAGTGTGTGTGGACAGCCGGGGCAGCAGGTATGCAGTGTGTGTGGACAGCCGGGGCAGCAGGTATGCAGTGTGTGTGGACAGCCGGGGCTGCAGGTATGCAGTGTGTGTGGACAGCCGGGGCAGCAGGTATGCAGTGTGTGTGGACAGCGGGGGCAGCAGGTATGCAGTGTGTGTGGACAGCGGGGGCTGCAGGTATGCAGTGTGTGTGGACAGCCGGGGCAGCTGGTATGCAGTGTGTGTGGACAGCCGGGGCAGCAGGTATGCAGTGTGTGTGGACAGCGGGGGCAGCAGGTATGCAGTGTGTGTGGACAGCCGGGGCAGCAGGTATGCAGTGTGTGTGGACAGCGGGGGCAGCAGGTATGCAGTGTGTGTGGACAGCCGGGGCAGCAGGTATGCAGTGTGTGTGGACAGCCGGGGCAGCAGGTATGCAGTGTGTGTGGACAGCCGGGGCTGCAGGTATGCAGTGTGTGTGGACAGCCGGGGCAGCAGGTATGCAGTGTGTGTGGACAGCGGGGGCAGCAGGTATGCAGTGTGTGTGGACAGCGGGGGCTGCAGGTATGCAGTGTGTGTGGACAGCCGGGGCAGCAGGTATGCAGTGTGTGTGGACAGCCGGGGCAGCAGGTATGCAGTGTGTGTGGACAGCCTGGGCAGCAGGTATGCAGTGTGTGTGGACAGCCTGGGCAGCAGGTATGCAGTGTGTGTGGACAGCCTGGGCAGCAGGTATGCAGTGTGTGTGGACAGCCGGGGCAGCAGGTATGCAGTGTGTGTGGACAGCCGGAGCAGCAGGTATGCAGTGTGTGTGGACAGCCGGGGCAGCAGGTATGCAGTGTGTGTGGACAGCCGGGGCAGCAGGTATGCAATGTGTGTGGACAGCCGGGGCACTGCTCTGACTTTCAGATTTGCAAACTACACTAACTGTCAGTGGGAATTAAATAAGAAATGTGAGCCTTTTATTTATCTGTATCATTTCATCCAAACAGCCGTCCATAGTTTGTGAGGATGGAGAGAAGACACGGACATAGGTGTAGGGTTCACTGTAGTGTCTGCAGATAGACAAAGAATAGTACTGTTAGCCCAGCTGTCATATACTCGCGTTCTCAGTCCTTCAGTCTCCTTAGCTCTGAAACTAAGGGCCAGGTGCGTTACCAACAATTGCTTTTCATCTGCGTATGCGATTGAAAACTGATATGTGGCTCAGGTATCCGCTAAAGAGGGAGTGAGACAGCTATAGTGGGTCTGGCGGGTAGTGCTGGTGTCAGGCAGCGGATGTGTCTGTTTCTCAGAGGAAGGAGCATGGGCAGAGGGAGCTGGCATCCAGTGAGCTTTGTATGCAGAAGCAAGCACACTTAGTGCACCCTGGCTCTGCTTCTCTTTGTAACCTGTCTCTGCAGTGCACAGCTTTGTTTTTTTGTTTTTACCTTACCTTGCCACATACAGACTTTAGCTGTTGTAGACGTGATTGCCTCAGGCAAGCAGTGGAGCTGGAATTTAATAATTTACAGTAAGTTACTTTTTTTAGTTTTGCTAACATTTTTAGTAATTTAAAATTGGTAATTTTGCCTTTTATCATAATGCAGTTCATAATGATACTGAATATCATTTTAGGGTTTTAGTAGTAACATCAGGGGAATTCTTAAATTTGAGCCTTAATCCCATAAGGAGTTCTATGAGAACAATGAAAGCTTTACTCTGTGCGCGGGTGCAGACAGCACAGCATAGCGCAGGCAGTTCCACTGCTGAGCTCTGGCCCTGGCCAGGGAATCAGGAGCTTTCCTTTCCTGGTCGTGGAGGCCAGAACCCTCCGCTGGGCCCTTCCTTCATCCTCCAGCCCTGGGCTTCTCTCTGCTGTGTTTTCACTTTCGGAGTGAACTGAATCCTGTTGTGTTGGGGGAAGTCTGGAAGTGCTGTCTAAGGGCGTTGCACAATGGAGTCTCATCCCGCCCTTTTAGTAGTCCCCAGAGAGGGAACTGGACCGTGGCACATACTACCTGCTTGGCTAGGCACTAAAAAATGATAGCTGAGCTCTCCCACTGGGTGGGAGCCTTTTGTTCAGAGAGCTCTGATTGCCATCTCTTCTAAGGCACAGTGGGACCAGTGACCTGTCTGTCTTGTGCTGCACGGTAGCTCTGTGTCCCTCTCTGGCTTTTTTATTTTATTTTCTAAGTCACAGAACAATAGAGTACTGCTGGAAAATGGACTCTCCATTCACCTCTGTCCCTGGGCTCTGGGACACTTCTGTGTGTTTTGATCATTTGTTTATTCTCTGCCTGGGGTCAGGCTGCATTTGATCTCATGTCTGTCAAATGGCATAGAAGATTCTGGGTGGACTATATGATTAATTGATCAGTCTAGAGCAGTAGCATATATCTAGGAGCATTTGTCTCTAGGAACTGATGGGAACCTGGTGTCAGTTCCTGGATCCTGCCACTGGCTGAGCCTCTGGGGTCAGACTTTGTCTCAGATTCTCTGCATGTGGAATGGAGCCTGTGGATCATGTTTCATGGGATTGCTGAGGGCTAAATTAGGTCCCTATAAAGAAAACAATGTTTAGTAAGTATTTAGGAAATACTAGTTACCAACTATTAACTTTTAATTGACTGTAATATGTGTAAGACCTTATTTGTTAGCTCATAGCAGGGAAGGATCAGTTACCAGCCGAGAACAACATAGTAGAAGACAGGACAGCACCCAGCTGTAGGCTCTTGACCGCTGCAGATCGGTAAACCTCAGCTGTTGCTGCACACTGCAGGCTGTACCTCTATCAGGCTCACTTCAGACTGCGCTGAAGGGAAAACAGCGCCTGCGGTGTTCAGAAGGGTTTGGTCAATGTGCACATGAGCAAGTTTCCTGACTACATGCGCTGCATGATGTCAGATATTTTTAAAAATCTCATTTCATTTGTGTCTTAGTCTGTTTTCTGTTGTAGAGTGGAATACAGTAGAATATAGTTGAATTAAGACGGGAGCTTTATAAAGAAAACTGTTTATTTCGGTTCATTGTTCTGTAAGTTAAGAAGTCTAAGAACAGGCAGCCTTAGCTATTGAGAACCAGTGCTGCTGTGTGGCATAGCAGAAGTCAGAAGAGGGAAGAAGGCTGAGCTCTAGCAAGAGCGGCCCGTTCTAGAGAGAGAGGTTAATCACATCACGAAGGCTCCACCTCATACACTGCAGATCTCTGTGCCCTGCATGGCTGTGTTAAATAATCAGGGTTTACTGTATATATACTCAAACCATAGCGTCTTGTTTATTGAGCACGTATTTATCCCATACGCACTGTGTGCCAGGAGTGCTGGGGCAGAGCTGAATGAAGCGGGCACACACATCCTATGTGATGAGACTTACATTGATAGTTCCTTACCGTAGCTGGTGCCACCACGGCCATGCTAATGGCTTCTCTGCCTATTGCTTGAATTTTAAGGCTGAGAAGGACTCTTCCAGCACAGACCCCTACCACTGCCTCTCAGACTTCATCGCTCCTCTGCATTCCGGGGTCCGTGACTACTTGGGTCTCTTTGCCGTTGCCTGCTTTGGGGTTGAAGAGCTGAGTAAGGCCTATGAGGATGATGGCGATGACTACAGCAGCATCATGGTGAAGGCACTGGGGGACAGGCTGGCAGAGGTAAGGCATTGGCAGAATATATGTGGGAGCTCCCATAACAATGTCAGAAAACCTAGCAGCCATTAGAGTCTCTGCCTCTTACTTGAGCTAGATGCTGCTGGCTTTAATGTGAATTGTATTTTAAAAGCCGATATCTCCCAAATGCCACTCATGTGTCATCTTTTGAGCAAAGAGAAACCTTCATTGCTACCTCAGTTAGTTGTTGCCCCTAGCGTCTTCACCTTATCTCTGAATTAGTCTTCCTTTAATTATGTGATGCTGTCCTCGCTCATTGAGCGCATCATTTATTGATAACCCCCAGAATTAAAGTCAGATTTCTTCTTCAGAGTCCTTCTCTCTAGTGTTGGCAACTTTTGTAGTATTACCTTGCTGCATGTGGAGTGGGGGAGCCCAGGCTGTGGGAGTTCCTGTCTCCTTTCTTCTCAGCGGGCCATGGAGAATATAGCTCTGCGGTCCTAGTACTCTTCTGGTGAAGGTGTGGTCCCATTGACTTCAGAAAAATAGCCTAGAATTCTCAGATTACTAAATACGATAGCTCAGAACTCAGACTGAGCTCCTAATGAAAGTGCAGAGTTCTTCCTAACCATGGCTCAGTGTGGAAAGCGGTTCTGTGCCACTGTGAGGCTGGGCTGGAGGCCACGGGTTGTTCTGATCGGTTGTGCCCCTCTCTCTCCCGTGCTCACAGGCCTTTGCTGAGGAGCTCCATGAGAGAGTTCGCCGAGAACTGTGGGCTTACTGTGGGAGCGAGCAGCTGGGTGTCACAGACTTGCGCAGACTCCGGTATGAGGGCATCCGGCCAGCGCCTGGTTACCCCAGCCAGCCTGACCATACTGAGAAGCTCACCATGTGGAGACTGGCCAACATCGAGCAGGCCACAGGTGTGTGAGGGAGCTCCTGGCCTTCCTCATTGAGCACATACACTTACCAAAGACATAGGCAGTTCAAGTTTTTATAAAGTGGAAGAGCTTGGAATGAAGTCATCTCTCATCCATTCTTTCTCACGTGGATCTGTTCTGGCCTTTTACTTCTAAATTGCAACATCGTACTTTTACTTAAATATTTCAGACTTAGCAGTTGAATCTAGTTACTCCTGCCTGGTGCTAGATGGGGAGTTTTGTGTTCTCCTTTCTTGCCCCGCCTTTCCTGTCTAGCTTTCTGTTCTTGGTATACGCTAACCTCGGTCCTGTCAGCGGTGTGCTCTGCCTGCCCAGGCCTGCACTGCTTGCTGACGGCTCTTTCTGGGCTCTGGACTAGCAAGCCGCCAGCCTCGCACACTCCGTCTCAACGTCCTGCACTTGTGACTAACATTCATGCTCCTGCAGCCATCATTCCCCTGTACATTCTCCGTGGGTTGAGTCTCAGAGTTGGAGACTTAAAGTTGACCTGTGTGCTCTTGGGACAACAGCCTCTTCGTCTGTGGTTCAGGGTAGAGTCAGTCACTGTTCTGAAGCCGTGTGTTGTCCCACCTTCGCTGCATAGCTAGTGTAGTTGAGAGGACTCAGGCTGAATCACGGACTCAGTGGAATTAATCAAAGTTAGCTGTCCAAGCTGGTGAAGTCGAATCCCTATCAGAGGAAGGCAGTGTGAGTGGCACTGGGTGTGGGTCTGCAGGAACCACTCTGGGGGTTGCAGCGTCTGGGTGTGGGCCGCATTCCCGCCGAGCTAACTGGAGATCTTTAGAATGTACTCCGCCTTTGTGATTGTGTTTGTGTCCATAGAGTGACTGGTGCAGTTTAACAGCCATGAGGACACCTCCCCCTCAGTGTTCTTGTGGGCGTATTCCTCATCCCTGCAGTCACAGACTTCACAGTCAGTGGGGAGCTGTGGGTGATTCTATCACTCCAGGGTTAGCAGTCCTGCCTGAGAAGGCTCAGGCTTAGGGACAAACCGGGGCCACTAACCCTGATATCACAGACAGCTGGGAAAGGACGGAAGTCTTCCCCAGGCTTGCTGCCGCTGGGTGTGATATGCATGCCCTGGATTTGGATTTTACCTGGCAAGACTTTGCTCGACCTTGTGATCTGAGCTTCTTATTGTGTCTTTGTAGGAAGTTTACTTGATGCTTATTCAGAGTCTGTTAGTCCCCTGTGCAGGCAATGATGGTTTCCTATGGTTCTCCTCAGGCATCAGGTTGACAGAATCCTTGGCAATGGCCCCTGCTTCAGCAGTATCAGGCCTATACTTCTCCAATGTAAAGTCCAAATATTTTGCTGTGGGGAAAATTTCCAAAGATCAGGTAAGTATGTGGCTTCTCTCCATAACTGTCTTTAGATGGACCCGTAGGACCCATTTTAAAAGAAAATAAAGTGGTAGGGTGTGGTGTGTGTAAGTTCATCCCCTCTTGTGCCTTAATTTGATTTCATGAATAAACTCAGTCCAGTCTATGTCTTAATTTAATTTCAACCCATTGCCCTGATTCTTCCCATGATTCAATCTTCCCTCTCTATCCACAATCCATGTGTACACACCACAAAACCAGCTTCTAAGCTGCAAATATTCACCACGTTTTTTTGCCTTGAGAACAGGCAAGTAAGCAGACAGAAAATGATCTATCGCTGTTTAGCTCAGTAGATTGCTATTAAGACAAGATATTTCAGGTACTCAGTGTTTATTGGCAAAAAAACTATAGAAACTCAGATCAGAAAATCTTAGCACTTTGGTTTAACAAGATACTTCTTTCTATCTTTTGCAGATTGAGGATTATGCTTTGAGGAAGAACATGCCAGTGGCTGAGGTGGAGAAATGGCTTGGCCCCATTCTGGGATATGATACAGACTGACTTCTCTCTCACACTCCTTTACTCCTTTCTGTTTTTCTTTTAAACTTTTATGTTTGCTGACCCCAAGGGGGTATAATCCAGTGTGCCTTAGAAATAGCGACAAAAGAGCCTTTGTGTCTGCCTGCCCCACCCTGCTGTGAGAAGGCCCCACCCTGCTGTGCGAAGGCTGTTGGTAGCATGTAGTGTAGAGCCTAGGTCTTCTAGGGTCCTGGAGAATAAGCACTTTTTCAGGGACTGTAAATGAGAAGCATCCAGGTACCAAGGCTTATGGTGTCACTGGGCCCTCAGGAATGGGACAAGCAGAAGACATCTGCATCTCACAGCAGGACACCCAGCTTTCCCCCATTGTTGCCTTTGACCCAGGAAGGCACTTGTTCCTGGGTTTGTCTTGTCTGTTTTTTGGTTGGTTTTGTTTTGTTTTGTTTGTTCTTATTGGCTGCCTCATATATTAAAAGATTCTGAAAATAAGTTGAATAGGAGAATAAATAGAGAAATGTAACCCTGGAGCAAAGTATCACCGTGAGAGCTGGACAGACAGCTATTTGCCCTGGTGTGGCAGTAGGCAGTCACGTTCTCCAAGCTTTCTTTGTCTGTTGTAGTTTCATAGTCCCTTGCTCTAAGGCAGGAAATGGAAGAAAGAAAGTGACTACCAAAGGCATTTAGCATCTAGCTGTTCTCAGAATTGAACAGGTTGTTAGCTGAGCCCTGATGTCCTCCTGGGCAGAGCTGGACCCATGGATGGCTTGAAGCCACTCAACTCTTTGTCTACACTTGACTCCAAATACTTATATTTTAGATATACTACATTGCCTTGTTCTTTGATATTTCTGGAGAAATTGTTCACAGCACAGGCTCTGAAGGCCCGGACTCAAACTGTAACTTTTCTGTGTAGCTCCTGTATGGCAGAAGCCAAGCTGAGACTTCCCCACACTGTTCATCTGAAAAAAAACGAGAACAGTCGTGTTAGTCTGTCTCATTGGGGTGAGGTTTAAACAGGACTATGTGTGCATGGAGACGGTTCTGATATGCACAGATATTTAATAAGTGGGGGTTCTGTGGAGCTCTTAGTCTTAGCTCTGCGGTACTCACAGGAAGATTGAGAGGTAGGTTAAGGGAGCAGGGAGAGTAGGGAAGTATGTATGGAGTGTGACTGACCTCCTGGGATTAGAACTCCAACTTAGAGTTTACACCGACAGAGGAAGAGAAGCCACCTCCTCTTCTGTGTCATACACCATCAGGACTCAGCTCATGTGAGGCAGACTCCGTCCTTGCCTTATATGTTGTACCAAGCTACTTACAACAAGCACACTTCCCGGTATATTTGGAGGCAAAAAGAAGAAAATGATAGTTGGGTAATGAGAATCCTGCATGTGTGTAATCTTTCCAAGTTTATTTTCATAGAAGCACACACTTTTTGTATCATTGGCCCTTAGAGTGAAAAGAATTATCTACTTTTCTTTAAGGCATCTTGACCTAGGTTATAAATGGGACTCACTAGCTGGGGTCTTTTAGTTTCAGGTCATATTTCCCTGGCAGGTATGTTCTTTAGGCATTGGGACATTGATCTGTGAGAAAGACTAACCATCACATAGTTTACGGCATTCCATTTGGGGAGTTCCTAAGTCTTCTTATTCCCTTGCCATTCTTCCAGCTGACTCCCCAAATACGTCATTGACCTAATCCCATGACATCTTTTTCATCTTCTTCCTCCTAGTCCTCCTCCTCCTTCTCCTCTCTTCTTGAATCTTCCTTCTTCTTGCGTGTTTAGGTATATAGGATACTCGCTAAGAAATAAAGAAGAAAACCTGAAAGCATCCTTCTTCATTTATTTTAGGTATTTCAGAGAATCTGGGCTCAAAGACTAACATTCTAACTGGGGTTGGGGGTGGGGAGCTCTGGTGTATGCGATCGAATGCACCTAGCACGTTCCCTCGCTGTTGGTGTCTGAGATTCTGACATGAATTCATTCACACTTGGGGCTTGCATATTCATTAGGGCTGCATAGTCCCCCCTCACAGTTTAGAATTGTATGTAGCCAGAAGTGCTACCCTATGTCTGTAATCACAGGATTGGGGAAGTCGAGGCAGGAAGATTTGCATGAGTAATAGGCCATCCTGAGTTTCATAGCCTCCTCAAAAACAACATCAGGACCAGCAGGCTGGCTTGTGAGTAATGCACGGGCTGCCAAACCTGGCCTGCTTCTCCCTCTGAGACCCACATGGGAGACGAGAACCAATACCAGAGGAGCGTCTCCATTTCTCTGCTTGCTGTGCTACCACTGGCTGCACTAGGAGCTGGGGATAGTAGTATCGGTAGCCCCTCTCCTGTGGGCTACTTCACCAGCAGGTCTCCTCCATTTGTAGTGAGAACGCATGGGAATAACTTTCTGTTGATAATCAGAGTTGATTCTCTGATGAATACTCTCCTCACACACACTATGCTTCTGTCATGTACCGGTTATTTTTCTTGACTCTCAGTTAATTGAGTAAAGTTGGGAGGTATGTTTCTCATCTCTTATCACTGGTGACTTCTTAATTCTTAGAACTAGAGACCTTCCTCGGGGTTATTTTCTCTTTGCTGTGGACAGTGTTTTACCCGTATTCCCTCCCTTGTGGTAATTGTTTGTTAGCCCCTATGGTCATCTCTCACCCATGTTTTTCTTGTTTTTTTCTTTTACCTGCTTCAGTTCTTCCATTAGTTGCTTTCCCAGCCTGTTGTTTCAGAGGTTGACCTCATCTGTAGTACTCCAGGATCCTCCATCCTTAATCCTTGCTCCTTCCTAAGGTTGCCACCCCAGCTCCTGAAGGGGTACACAAGGCATTTCACAGTGAAGAACCCAAACCTTGCTTCTGTGTGTCTCCTCTGCTCTCTAGTAGAAAGACTAATTGGTGCCACCAAATCAGCAGGTTGCAGGCCCACCCCATACTGTCCTTCTTTGGAATAGTTAGCGCAAGAATTTGTTTAGCTGGTGGTGGAAGTATTCAGGGAAGGTCCTGGTTGACTCTGGTTTAGGACCTGAAGAACAGAGATGGCGCAGCAGGAAAGGAACAGACGATGAACAGTAAATAGAAACATTAAAGGTTATAAAGATGCTAGATCTTTCCAAACTGAGCTGTAAAGTCAAGATTTCCAGCAACAATACCAACTGACATCATGATGAAGATAAGTAGATAATTCACTGGAGCAGCAAAGGATCAAAAGTGGCCAGATGCTTCCAAAGATGGAGAGAGATTTAGTGCACCAAGCTTTCCTGCACAAGTAGTGTCAGGTGTAGTACAGAAATGGCTTTAATCAGCGCTACCCAAAACTAAAGACTTTTGCCAAACAAATGGATGATTTAGGCTAGAAAACTTTAAGTAACTAATAAGGCATTAGTGACTAGAATGTATACAAATTTTCTATTTTGAAAAGTATAGAAAAAAGAAAGGCTTTCTTAGGCTGGTAAACATGTTCTGTGGTGATGAGAAGTGTGAGATCTGGGTTCACATCTCTAACATTTGCAAGGTGAGGCCCACAGTTCCAGATCTGTAGGTAGTGACATGCATGTTACATATCATGTGCTGATAGGACAGTTATACTTCACAGATGTGAACAAGGCCGGAACTCGAAGCATGTTCAGCCATGACAGTCTAATCAGGCTAGTGACAGGAATAACTGAAGTTCTGTTCATGGGACAATGGTTTTATAAGATACCATGATGCAGTAAACTTGAGTGGACTACAGCCACACTTGGCGATAAAGGTGAATCACAGAAAATAGAGGGCAAAGCAAGTCTCTTGAGTCTACTTGATACTGTTTTATTGAACTCAGAGTGAATGAGATCAAAGAATGTATATGGTAGTTATATGTGTGATAAAAACTTAAAAGGCCAAAAGGTCACAGAAATCCCAAAATTAAGTTTAGTGATAGATAGATAGATAGATAGATAGATAGCCACCCTTGTGGGGTGGGGATTACAAGGGGCCAGAGAAGAGCACAGAAGTAAATTGTGAGTAGCTGCTTTAGTTTCTGGGTGGGAGGGCTATGGCTGTTTACTACATACAGCATTTTGTACATTTTAAATATGCTATATTTAATGTATATTTAATATATTTTAACCAATAAAGATAAAGTGAAATGGTATCCTCAAATCTGGTATGATGACTTCATATGCAATGATGTATCTATCAAACACACTTTTGGAAGAAAGGAAGAATATTCTAGTCAGAAGAGCAGGGATGAGGGCAGCGGGGCAGGAGGGATGCATTTGCGCACCTATCATCTTTCAGAGCTTGACTGTTGGTGGAGGAGGGGGTGGTGCCATACACTAAGAGACAGGGGAAGGAGAGGTGAGTTTGGAAAGATGGGATGTGACCAGGCTGAAGTGCAGCTTTGGAACCTGATCCACCTATTGTGTGTAGATTGTCTGATATAGTGCTTGGTGCTCAGTAAAGGCCTGCAGATCCTCTGATTCCAGTTGTACTTTGAAGTCCTCAAATGTAATTTTCAAAGACAGCTCTTCGTTCAGCCCTTGCTTTTAAGTGTGACAGTGGTAGTCACCCTTTGTCCTGGGAGGATGTGTTCTGTGACCCATGGACACACGCACTGTTTTGTGTGCATGTGTTCTTTACTACACATTCCCACTTTTAATGTTTTTCCATCTTAATTATTTATTGTGATTCTCACTTCTGCTGTTTGAAGCACAACAGCAAAACTAGTATAAATATCTATTGCTTTCTTGACAGCTTTAGAGACAGCTTTGTTCTTATCTTAGACCTCAGCATATAATTTTTTTTCTTACGTTGGTGATTTTGATTTTTCTCTTTTACTTGAAAACAATCTGTGCAGCTTTTATTTGACACACCTGAATTGCTCGTGCGGCTACTCTTACTTTTTTTGTGCAATGTCACAGGAATTGATTGGTAGCCCAGACAGCTACCGAATGACTAAGGTTGTGTAGCACCATGTAAAATGCAGATACCCTGGACAAGGGTCTGTCATGTCCCCACCAGGACGAGGTTGAACAACATGAGAGTTCATCCTGTTACTCGGAGTGGTATCTAGTTTAAAACTTAGGATTTGTTTATTTCTGGAAATTTTGACTTAATATATTTGAACGGTAGTTTCTTGTGGGAAAGTGAAATCTTGGATAAGAGGAAGAGGACTACCATGCAGTGTGGAGACTCATAAAACAGGCGAACTATATTTTGCTAATAATGGATCTTAGCCTTGAGTGCACATATTCTATAAAACAAATGAGTGGACTCATAATGGAGATCCACACAGCAGCCTACTAAGCTTGATGTGACTGAGAAAGTTTATTTTGAACTTACTTGGACTACTCCGTACCTTCACCTACGGAGCAACTCAGGGAAGTGAGGTTTTATTTTATAAGGTGTGACCTCAGTGCCCACTAGTCTTAATATACGATGCTGTTTTATTTACTGTGTCCATATTTAAAGGGAAAGTGAAATATGGCTGTCTTGGTAGATAAATATGTTAGTTAAAAATGTATGTCTAATACATGCAAGGTCCTGGTTAAATCTCCAGCAGTAACAAAACATTGTCTAACCTCTTATGGTAAAAACTACTCTTTAAGATGAGTATGGTGGTGCTCACATTTAGACCCAGCACTCAGGAGGCAGACGCTGGCTGATCTCTAAGTTCGAGGTCAGCCTAGTCTACATTGAGAGTTCCAGGACAACCACGGCTACACAGGAAGCTGTGTCTTGGTGGGGGTCCGGGAGGCATTTCTCTTTAGGCAGTAGTCTGTCTGAAGCCTTTTTCTAGTCCTCCCCAGACTTCTCCCATGTTTCCGGGTGAGCACTAGCATCCGTTTAAAACCACGGAGAAAGCTGAAGCACGTGCAGCAGTCCACAATGGCAGAGTCAGGCCCAGCCTCTCGCCTGCGGTCCACAATGGCAGAGGCAGGCCCAGCCTCTCGCCTGCGGTCCACAATGGCAGAGGCAGGCCCAGCGTCTCCTGCTGAGTCATTTCTCTCCACTACACAGTGAATGAATTAAAGTTCCAATTAAAGGGCTGCAAAAAATCTTGGTGGTTAAGAGTACTGGCTGCTTTTCCAGAGGACCTGGGTTCAGTTCCCAGCACCCACATGGCAGCTCACAACCATCTGTAACTCCAATTCCAGATGATCCAATTCGCCATTCTGGCCACTGGGCACTAAGCATTCATGTGCATACAGACAGGTGTACACAGACAAAACATGCACTTACTAAAAAACAACAACAAAAAAATCACAAGTAACGGTTGGAATCAATCATGAATCAATGAATTCACTGTCCTTTCCCCAAGTTGGCAAATACACAGTAGAGGGAAGGAAGGAAGGAAGGAAGGAAGATATACTTCTATTACTTAGTTCATTTCAGTTTTGCATAGAAGTCTGGATTAAATTCTGTTGTAATTAGAAAATTAAAAGCTGCAAATGAGTTGAAAGCCAAATCACATTTAATACTGTATTATTCCTAACAGGTCAGATGAGCCCAAGAGAAAGACCCTGTGAAACTTCTTCATTTAATTAAAAGTAACACTGGGAGAATCAGAGCAAGCCTGTACTTAAACATTAGACAGAGAGGCACGGAGTGTGGTATGCAATAGCTAGTGTCAGAACCAGAGACTTAGCAATCTTGCCAGGCACGCAGTAGGAACATGCCTGTGTGTGCCTGGTAAGTATCTGATGAGTAAGATTGTACAGGATAAGCCGGGTGGTGGTGGCGCACGCCTGTAATCCTAGCACTCTGGGAGGTAGAGGCAGGTGGATTTCCGAGTTCGATGCCAGCCTGGTCTACAGAGTGAGTTCCAGGACAGCCAGGACTACACAGAGAAACCCTGTCTCAAAAAAAAAAAAAAAAAAAAAAAAAAAATCCAAAACAAACAAATAAACAAACAAACCAAAACAAAAGAAAAGAAAAAAGATTGTACAGGACTGTACCAGGAAACCACATAGTGTTCTCTATGCAGTCATTTGCAAGACTTGCTGTGTTATCCAGTGCACACAGGCAAATCTGTTCTGCCATTCAAGGAGTTTATTCAAAAACCACAATTTATCCGAAACTAGGAATAGGGATGACTTATGAGTGCTGCATTATTCTTGTAGTATCTTTTGAGTCATGAAAAATTTATCAAAATTCTGTATAACTGTGGTGTCACATACATTTTACCATATGAATTATTGTAGGGGAAGGCTAGCCACCCAAGTATGATAAATATGATCTGTCTCTCTTTAACTGAAATACAGATTAAGTACAATTCTTTCCCATTATGTGCCATAGTTGAGTATCTTCTGCTGCCGTCATCATGCAGTAAAAGAGTGAACACTAAGCTGGTTTAAGCTGGCGAGGAGGGCACCAAAGCATAGAAGACGGTTTGTCAGGGCAGATGGAAAGTTGCTGGAGTGGAGTGGTTACAAGATGAGGGAGGGAGTTGTGACAGTGGGCCGGTGCAGGGTAGGGCTGAGTCATTCAACTCCATCTGAATTGAGGGGGAAGGAAAGGGCTAATTTTGCATGGTTCATGTCGGATTAGCAGGACTATCTGACTCGAGGAAGAATAATTACTGGGTTTTATCATGTGAGAACAAGGTTTTGAATGTCACCCTCATTTTTTACTAAGGATCTATGATTGAAGGCATGAGATTTTGGTGGGAACAAGAATAAATTGTATCAAGTATTTAGTAATTTGACCAGCAAACATGTATGAACCTGTTAGGGAAGAGCAGGGCAAAGAAGTGGAGACAAGACAGCCCTAAAATTAGGGAGAGGGGAAGGAACTTACATACGTGTTTCTGAGGCAGCATTAGAGGGATCAAGCATTGCTTCTGCATGGAGTAGGATGAGGATGCCCATTTCATTTGCTTGTGCTGTTACATACTGTTCTGATCTCACAGACTCATTTCTATTGCCCCTTCCATCTTCCCTTCCAGAAGACTCACATAGCAATGGTGTCATCAGGCACAGGACATGCTGGTGAGGCACATTCCTTCGACAATTGCTCTGGCTGAGATCCTGAAAAGGGGAAATGTCCTCTGTAATGAGAAATGCCAATCTCATATTCATTCCTTTTTATGTTTATTCATCAAATATTTATTGGTCCACATTCCTATATTAAAGCTGACACAGAGGGCTCACCAGATTAAAATTTCCAGGTCTCCTGAAAGGCACTATTCTCCAAAAGTCTGTACTAAGGATTTAAACATCAACCTAGTTAGTTAGCTTTCCTGTCTTGGTATTTAACCTGGCTTGAGGCCAGAATGCAGTGCACTCCTGTAAAAAAAATACAGTAAAATGACCTGATAACATAACTCGAGCAGAATAGAAATCTACCAGCTCGAATTTGAATTGTTATCCCAAAATCAGATTAAAAATGTGCATGTTACTCATGCACACACATTCATGAGTGTCACAAAATGCCAATATTTGAGGAGACTAACACACACATGAGTGTCACAAAATGCCAATATTTGAGGAGACTAACACACATAGACTGCTTCATGTCTCAGCAAGAAAGGCCTACAGTCAGCCAGGGGCAGAAATACAGTGCAGAACTGCTTCATGAGTGCCGATGCAGGAGTAGCTGGCAGGCCTCCCTGCCACCTCCCCACCATGACCCTTGAAAACAGAAGTGCTCAGGTGTCTCCTCCCCTGTAGATTACCAACCTGTGTTTCTGAGGAGTATTTCTGGATGAACAGCACCTTCTGAAGAGAATGAAATTTAACTACACACTGCTGTCTAGAGATCTCCAGATACAACAGCCCTTCCTCCATCTGTGTCTTCCTTCATCCTTACTTCCAACAGCATACTTTTTGAGCTTTAGTAAGTTCTATGATGTCAATAATTTCACATCAACATAAGTTTTTTCCCCCAATCTCCAGGACTGGAGGTTGGTTCCAAGCAGACATGTCAAGCAGCTTGCCATTACACGTAAGTCCAGCTCCAGGGGACTTTGCAGGTACTTGCACACATGTGGTATGCACACTATACATATAAGTAAAATAAAATCTTGAAAAACTTTAAAACCTCTCAACTTACTTTAAAATTACTTTTCATGTGTTATTTTTGAGTAACCTATAGAAAGAATATCACTAGTACCCCTTCCTATCTATCTGTTGCAATTTGAGTGTTTCTCTTAAATTCTATGTTGACATTTAGTTGTCATTGTAACAGTAGTATTAAGGGGTAGAGATAGCCATGGAAAATTGAAATCCCGGTTCTTGGGAGACTGAGCTAGAAAAATGTCCTGAGTTTGAGGTTAGCCTGGGCATCAGAGTAAGGCACTGATTCAAAGGGAGAGTGATTGGCTATGTAACCCTGCACTCACAAATGGATTAATGCTGTGATCAAGGGGTCTGCCTAGTTATCTCAGGAATGGGTTCCTGACATTTTTGTGATGCTTATTTAATAACAGCTTCATCTAAGGATTGTGTGTCCTGGGTTCAGGGAGAGTCCTGCATCAGATTTGTATTGTCTTCCTAGGAGACAGGTATGTGATTAGCTGCATTGTATCAACAATACAATATCCATTGTGTAGATCATAGACTAAGGAATAATTTAACCAAACCTTAAAGCTTTGATATTTAATAAATTAATTTTGTAATTCTGATGTTGCCACAGAGTGATTTCTCTCAAGCATGTGAATTAATAAACTGAAAACCTGGAAGACATTTGACATCCTAGAGCCATTAAAACACGAGTCATAGGAAGAGATCAAACAACAGTGTTCACGGGAGCTTGGAAGAAATGATGGGGCACTTTGAGGGCACATGTCTCCAGTGGAGGAAGTAATTGGGGGGGTGGGGGTGGGGGGGATGGGGGAGGAGTGGGGGATAAGGGGGATGGGGTGGGGGTTGGGGGGGGTGGGGGGGATGGGGGGTGGGAGTGGGGTGGGGGTGGGGAAGCAGCTTGAGAACTGCTCAGAAGTGAGCCTGGAGATGTGGTTTCTGATGAAACCCTAATGGGTGAAGAACTGCCTCTTAAAAGTGAAGGACACAAAGAGTGATTTCCTGGGGTGAAACCTAGTGGTAAAGAACCCTGAACGCTGGGGAGAGAGAGAGAGAGAGAGAGAGAGAGAGAGAGAGAGAGAGAGAGAGAGAGAGAGAGAGAGGCAGAGACACACAGAGACAGGATTTGTAACATTGCACATACTTAGTTGATGAAGCAGGCTCAGCATTCTGACTTGTATTTCGACAGACTGTCTCCTAACCATGTTGCTCAGGCTGAAGTGAGGTTCACAGTTATTGTCGCACTGAAGATACTTAGAATGAACAACATGTGTAGCACAGCATAGCTCCAAACTCTGGCTCAGATGACCTTTCTGCTTCAGCCTTCTGAGTGTGGGACTGTGCACATGTTTCCCTCCACCTGATGACCCTTTATTTTGACAGGTTCTCCTGACGGTAAAATGCTGTCAAACTATGTCACATGGTATGGAGAAATCTGTCATTAAAGGGCGAGCAAGCAATGCAGAAAACTTCATTGTTGATTTATTGTTGTCTTATTTTAAATCGTCACAGTCCCAACTTTCAGCAACCTCCTCACTGCTAAACATTAACCATCAACACTGAGGGGTCCCCACAGCTAAAAGGCCCAAATGTACACATGGTTCTTCCTACCTGTTTTGTTTTGTTTAGCAATAATGCCCCACAAAACCACAAGTCTCACACCAGAGCCCATAGGCATACTGAGCTGGCTGTGGTAGTGCACACCTTTAATCCCAGTACAGAGGAAGCAGAGGCAGGAAGACCTCTAAGTCCAGGCCAGTCTGAACTATATGGAAAGTTCTGAACTAGCCTGGACTACACAGTGAGACCCTGTCTCAAGTAAAAAGAAACCATAACAACTAAAGTAATGTGGAAGCAACTGAAGACACTCGATATTAACCCTGGCTTCCACGTGAATGTGTCCGTAAGTGTACATGCACCTTCACATGCATGTGTACTCATAACACGCACAAAAGGTGACAGTTCAAACACACACACTTATTTAAATTTTGTAGTAATAGTAGATCTCACATTAAATGGTCTTAGACCATTGAAAACACACACACACACACACACACAAAACAAAATAAAATCAGTGTATATCAACAAGAACATGGGTAAGCAAATTGTGGAATATTCATACCATGGGATATTATTCAGTAATAAGAATGAATAACTTGTAGACACGGCCACACAAATGCCACATCTGTTGAGCCAGATAACCCAGACAGATGTGTAGTGTTGCGATTTCATTCATATTACGTTCAAATATAGGCTGAAGTATTTATTCCATGGCACTCAGAGCAGTGACTGTTGTAGTTGTTAGGTTTCTAACACCATGAACAAAAACAACCGGTGTGTGTGTGTGTGTGTGGGGGGGGATTTAGTCTATCATACAGGAAAGTCAGGGCAGGAATTCGATGCAGGAAATGAAACAGAGACCATGAAGAACCCTGCTTACTACTCCTGGCTTTCTCACCCTGATTTATTAAACACCTAGGACCACCTTACCAGGTGTGACACCTCCCACATCAGTTGATAATGAAGAAAATGCACTACAGACTTGTCTACAGGCAACCCAGTGAAGATATTTCCTCTTTCCAGATAGCTCTAGCTAGTATCAACCTGACAAACAGCCATCCAGGACAGTGAGTCAGGGGGAGGGGGGCAGTAGGAAGGTAATTTCTGAGACTGGAGAAGTCCTCTATAAATTTGGCCTGAGGTGATGATTCTATGAGAGGTGTATTCATCAGACCTCAGTGGACAGTACATGTTAGATCTCTGCATTGTGTCGTATGTAAGGGGGAATTGTAGCCTTGACCGATATTGAAACCTAGTTAGTAAACTTATGATTACAGTAGTTGGGGCTAGCAATTTATTATATATGCTTCTTGTTATTGGAGAATGTAGTTATAAATATGAAAATGTAGAGAGTATAGCTGGAGCCTGTATCTTTTGGTATCCCTGCTGTAATCTAAATTTTAAGAAAACTCCCAGAATTCAGGACCATTTTGGATAAATGGACATTGATCATGAAATAGATCGGAATTTTGGTAGCTGTATCTTTTGAAAACTGTTATTTCTCATTTAATGCTATTAAAAGACCACATCATAGGTATTTAATAGATTTTACTTTGCTTTGAAGTTTCCAAAGAATGCTTTTAAATATTCTTTCCTACAAAAAGAAATTGGGGTTTTGAAAACACTCATAGAATGGAAGAATTCTCTGTAAAGTCTGCATTGTCTTGCTGTTTACACTTTAAGCCTCTCAGCTATGGGTCTGTTTCTATAGAGTACAGGCAGACCCCAGAAAAGTAATTTTTCTTGCTTTGTGGAAACTTCTTTATCTGATGGAAAATGGTAACTCATCAGACTGTGACAGAAAGCACCTTTTCAACTCTCAGTCAATTTGATCAATATGCATCCATCAAATGAAGGATCTGGAGTGATAACCTCAAACACCCTGCTCGGCAACAAGGTATTGATTCTGTGTTCGCCCTGATAGACGGAGGCACACAGGCAACAGGTGAGGGCGGGGGTGGGATGAGGGTGTGGGGGTGTGTGGGGGGGGCTTGCCCCTGCCCTTTTCTCTTGCACCAGGCAGGATGTGGCTGGAAAGCACCACTGTGGGTTTTTCTGAAAATGCAGCTCCTTCCTGTCACCGTCTCCAGAACCTCATCCTGGCTGGGAAAAGGCTCCTAATCTTTCCTTGAGGTTTTCAGAAAGCAACTAACAATGAAGCATAATTACATTTATTCTGGTGAATTTGAGAGTCACTGTGATTGGAAATATTTTGAGGGTAGTATTAGTTACTTAAACCAAGGAGTAAGAGTAGCTAACAGTATGAAGGAAGTGTGGAAAGGCCTTAATTTATCTTTGGGATTAAAGTCTTTTTAGAGGCTTTAGAAGTATTGATTCATATTAAACTGATAAATGTGCTAATTAGACTAATTAAGCCAGTCCAGCAGACCTCTCGTTAGCTGTGCCACCTCAGTGGCAGAAGAATGATGATTGGTGTTGGTTAAGGACCCTGGAGTCATCATCTGGCTAATGACTGGGCTAACCTCAAACAGAAGCTCGTCTTGGTGGCGTCCTTCTCACCGCCCCCGCCCCACTTGATGTCTAAGGCTTCAATACCTTTGAGAGATGTCCTTGGCACATTGCCCTAAGAAAGTCAAAGAAATGAGCTGAGCTTTATTATGGCCCTTGTAGCATCCGGTCAAAATTAGTTACTTAGTTCCCTCACCTTACTAGCCTGTAACTTTTTGTAAACAAGGTCTTATTTATTATATAATTATTAGTTATAATTAGTGATAACTGTATATAACCTACTATTTTAGCTAACTCAGAGCCATTACCTTCTAATAAGTAAAAGTGTAGGCTGCTGCGAACAAAAAAAATAGATCTTAATTTAATGTGCATCCTGAGCATAAGACCAGTACAAAACACTGACATTCAAACAGTAGTGAAACAAAGGTGGCTCTCTCTCAATTGCTCATGACCTAGCTTTTTTGAGAAATATCCACTACTGGAGGAGAGCAGACTTATGGGTAGGCATCCTTCTGGTTGCCCCTCAGGTTGTGAGATCTCACCAGGAGCTCCAAAGGAAAAGAATTATGTGAGTAACTCCATTTGACAAAGACTCAGCAGAGACACAGAAAATAATACTTAACAGTCTTGAGTTACCTGTCTCTGGATGCATCTGAATTGCTTGGCTAGCATCCTTTCATTGAGTGGATATATGAGCTCCGAGGTTCTGCAGAGGGAGTGTGTTCTCCTTTAATCCATCTTTCACAGTAACAGAGGTGACTGTCTAGATCATCTGAGGATGCAGTATCACCAAAAGAAGCAATGAGAGCATTGCTCTCTTGTGTGCTCAAGCACATAAATCAATTTCCAGCTTCGTTACTCGGGACTCTGCTCTTCACTGTGAAGAGAGACAGAGCCACAGAGTCAAAAATCATGGAACAAACTTATAGCTTTAGTCCGATACCTGGAAATCTATCGTTCTAGTCAGAGAAATTGTGAAGAAATAGATTCAGGCAAACAATGGACAAGAAGACCTCTCCACGGGCTAGAGGATGTAATTTGGCTGAGTACTGTATACTTTACTTGAGTTACTGAGACGAGACTAGAGCTGCTGGTTCCACGGCGATTAGTGCACAAAGTGCCCAGAAGGTGTGATGTTGTAATGAAACTGTCTAGCTGCTTTACTGTTGATCAGTGTGAATTTTTCAACATCAAAGCAGTTTTCTTTCTTTTTTTTGAATAGATTCCCTTCTTTCTAAACTGGCATTCTGTAAGGACAAGCCCATATTCAGCTCACGCACCAAGACTGTGAAGCCCAATGATGTCCATCTTCTGATGGACAAGTTCGAAGCTGGCATCAGTCAGGCACTGCTTGCCGCTGGAGCTGGAGATGAACTCAAATCTCAAGGCACAGCTGTGGGAACTCAGCATCACTGTGGCCAAAGAAATTGAAGTTGGTGGTCAAAAAGCTATCATAATTTTTGTACCAGTTCCTCAGCTGAAATCTTTCCAGAAAGTTTGTGAATTGGAGAAAAAGTTTGGTGAGAAGCATGTCGTCTTCAGTGTGCAGAGGAGGATTCTGTCCAAGCCAACTTGGAAAAACTGTAAGAAAAACAAGTCAAAGTGCCAAGACGCTGCACACTGACAGCAGAGCAGGAAGCCACCCTCGAGGACTTGGTCTTTACAAGTGAAATTGTGGGTGAGAGGGTCTGTGAAACTGGCTGGTGGCTGGCTCGTAGAGGCTCACTTAGACAAAGCACAGCAGAACATTGTGGAGCATAGGGTCGAAGCATTTTCTGCTGTGTGAACGAAGCTCACAGGAAAGATGCTGACTTTGAATTCCCAGGGTTTCACTTATAAAGAAACTGACTGAATAAAGGCTCCCCTGTCTCCCCTCAGAAAAGAGCAGACCTCCAAGAGATGACAACCTAATATGGCAAAACAAAGTGCAATAAGACAAGGCAGAAACCCCGACATCGAAGCTGGACAAGGCACCCAACAGGAGAAGTGAGTCCCAGGAGCAGGCAACAGTGTCAGAGAGACCCAGGCTGGCTTTGTCAGGAGTCCCACAGAATCACCAGGCTAACAGCCACAACACACACAGAGGACTTGGGCCAGACCCCTGCAGACTCTGTGCTTGCTCTCCACTCAGAGCCCACATGAGCCCACTCAGTTGACTCAGTGGGCCATGTTCTCCTAGTGTCCTCCATCCCCCCTTGATTCCTGCCATCTTTCCTCCTCTTCTGCAGGGTTCCCCAAGCTCTGAGGGGAGGGACCAGATGGAGACCTCCAGTTTAGATTCTCTCTCTGCAGAATGTCTGACTGGGTTTCTGCACCCAGTCTCATGTGCTGCTGGAAGAAGCCTCTTTGATCACTACTGGACGAGGCACAGATCTATGAGTATAGCAGAATATTTTTTTTCTAGTTTATCACTGTGAAAAAATACTTGAGGAAAATAACTTAATGGAAGAAAGGTTGATTTGGATCATGTTTTCAGATGTCTCAGTTTCTATTTACCTCACTCTACTGCTTTCTCAGGCCTCTGACAAGGCAAAAATATGAGTGGAAAACAACCTCATGATGAGCAGAGATGTGTTTGTATGTGTGTGTGTGTGTCTAATGGGGATGGGGTATAGATGATTAGGGTTAAGATACAAACTTTTATGGATCTATCTCCAGTGGCCCAGTTTCTCCAACTAGTCCCTACCTCCTAATAGCTCATTAGTTCTAAACTTATCAATAAAACTAGCATCCTCACGATCCAAGCCTCTCTCAAACGGTGCTCCCGACAGGGGACTAGCCATTCATCTTAGCCTTGTGGGGAGACACTCTGTTCTACTTTGATTTTCTGTTGCTGGGATGAAATATTATGACTTAAAGCATCTTGGTGATGAAAGGATTTATTTGGCTTACACTTCCAGGTCACAATTCATTATGGAGGGAAGTCAGGGTAGGAACCTTGAAATAATACTGTGTGCTGGTTCACACTCTGGTTTGCTCTTAGGCTCAGGCCAAGCTAGCTGTCTTATGACTCCTGCCAAGTGAACAGTGCTGACCACAGCTTCTACACCAGTTAGCAATCAAGCTGGGTGATGGTGGCACACATGTTTAATCCCAGCACTTGGGAGGCAGAGGCAGGTGGCGCTCTGTGACTTGAGGTCAGCCTGCTCTACAGAGTGAGCTCCAGGACAGCCAGGGCTACACAGAGAAACCCTGTCTCAAAAAACCTTAGCAACCAAGGTAATGCCCCCATAGACATACTACTGGAAAGTCTGATCTAGGAAAATTTTCAGTTGATGTTCCCTCTTCCCAGGTGACTCTAGGTTGTGTCAAGTTGACAATAAAAACTAGGACAGGCTCATGTGCAAACCATAACAATCTTCATTGCTAAGTCTGAGGTTTATTTTAACAGGAGGAGGAGACTTTGCAGTTTGCCCCTGTTCCTTTCTAGAACTAACATGGAGTCAGCAGAATGAAGCAGAAGGGAGGAATAGGAAATGTAGATTAGAAGATTTGAGTTGTAGCTCATAGGAACTATTGCAAGAGAGAGAGAGCTTCACCTAGTCACCCTCCTTTCTGTCCACTGACAGTAGGGATAAGACTTTCTCAAAGCCCATTGGAGTCTGTGTTGACACTTAGGAATACATCTGGAACATTCTTGTAAGGGGTGTATGCATTCGTGTTTATGCGTTTGTAAGTGTGTGTGTGTAACAGTAGTGATATCCCAAAGTATTTTCCAAATTCTAAGATTTTTGTTTCATATGAGAGGAAGAATTTTCTTCAGAGGCCGCAGAGGCCACAAGTGGATGGTGCAGAGACACATGTGTACGTCTGTGTCCTTACGCCTACACCTGTGTCTGCTTCAGTGCTAGAGAGGGAGCGATGTTCAAGGGAGTGAGAAGACACGAAAGCAGAGAGTGACAAAAGAGGAAGGGTTTGCAGAGAATGGAGCTTGGCTGACGCCTTGAGACACACTACTCTCACAATCCTCCTCATCAGGAAGCTCACCCCATGCATGTACCTGCACAGAGGCCAGTGATCATCTCTGGATAATGGCCATGGATATTGCTTCCACTGATGAAATGAAATGGGAATGAATGGTTGATGTACAGTTCCCATTGATTCCATTAAATAAACATTATAGGAGTCCATCGTTTGTGTCTCAACAGATGAGATAGAAATGAAAAATGGTGTCACTCATGCTAAATTTCTACATCAGCAAACTAAGCTGTTTATCTAACCTTCCCAGAAGTCAGGAGAAATGAGAAAGAGCAGTCAAATTACCCATGGACTGGTTTCAGTTGTTATGGTGATGAAACCTCATTTTTTCTAATCCTTATCCAAAAAGAAATGACCAGCAGAGCAACCATCCCAATACTGTTCTGTTTCTGTCCCCGATTTACAAGAGTAGCAACTTTGAAATGACCGAGACACTGTGTTCTGTAGTCCTTATTTCTCCAGTCTTTGTCTGCCTCCTTACAATCCTTACACTATGATTTGGAACATTGTGTTGTCCACTTCTAGAGGTGGAAAAAATAAGGCCAGTTAAGATCTTGAAAGGGAATTGTAATTTACCCTTTGCCACTCCTTATAGCAAAAGATCTGTTAAGAGGAGGGTTGTGATGGCTGTACTTGGTGATCGACTTGACTATATCTGAACTAAAACCCAAATGGCTGGGCACAACTGTGAAAGATTTTTGCTTAATCATTTGAAGTGGGGAGTCCCAATTATAATCCAGATCTACATTCTCCCTCTCCTTCTCCCTCTCCCTCTTTTTCTTTTTGGATTTTTTTGACCAGGGTTTCTCTGTGTAGCCCTGCCCATCCTCGAACTTACTCTGTAGACCAGGCTGATTGCAAACTCAGATATTTGTCTGGTATTGCTTTCCATGTGCTGAGATTAAGTGTGAGCACCACTACTGCCTGGCACTATAATCCAGACCTTTGAGGTGGGAATATCCACCTTTAATCCTGTGCACACCTGCTGGCTGCCCCGCTAAAGCTAGGCTAGCTTTTTTCTTTTTTTTTTTTCCTTAACTTTTTTTTTATTCGATATAATTTATTTACATTTCAAATGATTTCCCCTTTTCTAGCCCCCCCACTCCTCGAAAGTCCCGTAAGCCCCCTTCTCTTCCCCTGTCCTCCCACCCACCCCTTCCCACTTCCCCGTTCTGGTTTTGCTGAATACTGCTTCATTGAGTCTTTCCAGAACCAGGGGCCACTCCTCCTTTCTTCTTGTACCTCATTTGATGTGTGGATTATGTTTTGGGTATTTCAGTTTTCTAGGTTAATATACACTTATTAGTGAGTGCATACCATGATTCACCTTTTGAGTCTGGGTTACCTCACTTAGTATAATGTTCTCTAGCTTCTTTGTCTGCTTCCTCCTGCAGGTTGTCCTCTGACCTCCACCATGTGCTGTGGCTTCTATAAGTACACACACAAACAATTTTTAAAAATACATTTAAAGAGAATTGAGAAAATGCCTTTATGCATTTGTCTGTGATTTTTTTGAGATAATGGTTCATTTTATTTTTAATTCATTTTTTAACAATAGCATACAGAATTCTAGGTTTCATTATGGCATAATTTGCTTTTGTTGAGCCTCCTACCACTGCTTTCTTCCATATCTAATTCCCCATCTCTGTACCTCTGAGTCTGCACACTAACCTCTTCTCTGTTTTCATGGTACATGTGCTCCACGACCTCTACCTCACTTCTTCAGCCCCTTTTCTTTCTAGTTTTATGACCTATGCCTACATGTACTAGGTGCACTACATGTATAGCTGGTGCCTTAGGAAGTCAGAAAAGGCATTGGGGCACCTGGAAGTAGAGTTCTGGATGGTTGTAAATCACCATTGAGTGACCGCTGGGAATGGAACCTGGGTCTGTGCAAGAGCAACAAATGCTTTTTTTTTTTTTTTAATATTTTTTATTCAACATATTTTTTATTTACATTTCAAATGATTTCCCCTTTTCTGGCTTCCCATTCCCGAAAGTCCCATAAGCTCTCTTCCTTCCCCCTGTTCTCCCATCCACCCCTTCCCACTTCCCTGTTCTGGTTTTACCCTATACTGCTACACTGAGTCTTTCCAGAACCAGGCCACACCTCCGTTCTTCTTGTACCTCATTTGATGTGTGGATTATGTTTTGGGTATTCCAATTTTCTAAGCTAATATCCACTTATTAGTGAGTGCATACCATGATTAATCTTTTGAGACTGGATTACCTCACTTAGTATGATGTTCTCCAGCTCCATCCATTTGTCTAAGAATTTCATGAATTCATTGTCAAAAGGAAAAATCTGCAGCCAACAAATTGGGAAAAGATCTTCACCAACCCTACATCAGATAGAGGGCTTATATCCAATATATACAAAGAACTCAAGAAGTTATACCCCAGAAAGCCAAATAACCCTATTAAAAATGGGGTACAGAGCTAAACAAAGAATTTTCACCTGAAGAACTTTGGATGGCTGAGAAGCATCTTAAAAAATGCTCAACTTCATTAGTCATTAGGGAAATGCAAATCAAAACAACCCTGAGATTTCACCTTACACCAGTCAGAATGGCTAAGATTAAAAACTCAGGAGACAGCAGGTGTTGGCGATGATGTGGAGAAAGAGGAACACTCCTCCACTGCTGGTGGGTTGCAAATTGGTACAACCACTCTGGAAATCAGTCTGGAGGTTCCTCAGAAAACTGGGCACGTCACTTCTGGAGGACCCTGCTATACCACTCCTGGGCATATACCCAGAGGATTCCCCAGCAGCTAATAAGGATACGTGCGCCACTATGTTCATAACAAATGCTTTTAACAGCTAAGCCATCTCTCCAGCTTTAGATTTATTTTTATTCTTGACTACATGTATGTGTACAATGTGTGTGCCTGCTGCACTCAGGAGCTGGGAGAAGGTAACATATCTCCTAAAACTGGAGTTGCAGATAGGTGCAAACTGACTTGAAGGTGCTGGGTCTTAAAGCAGGATTCTTTGGAAGGGCAGCCAGTGTTTGTAACCATTGAGCCATCTCTCCAGTCACAACCACTTTTGATATCTTCATAACGACTTTTTTTTCCCAAATAATTTTGAAATATTTTACTTTGTGGTGTGGTCAGTATTTAGTTCTTGAATTTAACGACAGCAAACCATTCGCTATCTTTGGTTTCTTACTCCCCACTGCACTAATCTCTGGGGACACATTCTCTGAGGTGGATTCCAGGCTCAATGTTAGAAATGCACCAATAGCTTCTTCATATGTATTTATAACATTGTTTCATGGGAAAATGAATTCTGAGTCTTTCAAACATACTTCTACACAGATAAAAATCATCTCACACTGCTGCTCTAAAATTTTGCCAGTGATTATTTGGTATTTATGTTTGTGTTGTGTAAATTTGTATTTCTGAGTGCAGTCATACTAAATTTCTCAGTGTTCTTAGGAATCTGTGTTCTCAGCTTTGGAGAGCTATGCTATTTTATCCAGAGTGCAGGATCTCTGCTCCCCTTCTGTTCCCAGGACATTCTCAACCTGCAGAGAGTGTTAACAAAGGCATCTAGCTGCATTCTGTTGCTTGGGTGGAGCCTGGGAGGGAGGCAGTGTCTGCACTAATGTCTTTCTCTAGAACACTCCTGTAGGCGGAAGGAGTAGGAAGCGTTGTCAAGGCTGAGAAGCAGGACCCAGCTGCTTCAGAGAGCGCTCTAAGGAGTTGGGAGGTCTCTTGTGGGCTGCTGTCTGTCCTCTCAGGGGAAGCCACTAGTTAAATATATTGCTAATGGAGTTCTCTGGAGGAGCAGAGACTGGGTTTTCTCACTAGGGCTAGCTGCAAACTGTCAGGTACTTTCAAAGTCAGCCAAGCTGCCAGCATGTGGGTTTAGAGACTGAAAGGAGAGAGGAGCCAGTGGTCCCAGATTGCTCCTCCCTCCTTCCTGTTTTCCTTCCCTCCATCTCCCAGACCTACCCCCAATTGGAAAAACAAAACAAAACAAAAAAATCCCTCTTTCCTAAAGTGTTTAAAAACAATTTTTTTCAGATGATGGATTTTATGTAGACTAGGCTGGCCTTGAAGTCACTATGTACCCAAGGATGATCTTGGAATCCTAGTCCTACTTCCTGGGCGCTGAGATTATAGGTGTGTGCCACCTTACCCAGTTTATGTTGGGGATCAAACCCAGAGCTTCCTGTGTACTAGGTAAGCACTCTGACAACTCAGCATTATCTTTCCCCCTAAAGCTATTTTCTTCTTCCTTTAAAGAATCAGAGCATTCCCTTTAAAAGGAGATGCATGCGCATGCGCACACTTGAGCTAGCCCTTGAGTTAGCCCTTGTGCTTGTGCCTGCTGGAGTACACACACACACACACACACACACACACACACACACACACATACACATACACATACACACATACACACACACACACACACACACACACATGCTTTGCAGACACTCATACAGACTAGAGGACAGCAGCGTGTCAGAGATTCTGGGGAGAAGGAGCCATTCTGCACTGCAGTGGGGGGTGTAAATGACTGCAGCTGGTAAGAAAACCAGAATGGAGTTTCCTCAGAAAACTAAAATTAGAATGACCATTTGATCCAGCTACACCGCTCCTGGGAATATACTCAAAAGACTCTTAAGTCAGCAAAGCACAGGGATTCTTGCAAATTCATGTTTATTTTGGCTCTGTTCACAACAGCCAAGCTAGGGGCCCATCAGCAAGTGAACAGACAAAGAAATGTAGTGTGTGTATATATATATATATGTGTGTGTGTGTGTGTGTGTGTGTGTGTGTGTACATATATACATACATACACACACAGTAGAGTCAACAAGGGAAACAAAATATTATTTGCTGGAAAATGGATACAACTGGAGATCATGTTAAGTCAAATAAGCTAGATTCAGAAAGGCAAATAATTTTTCTCCTGTAGATCCTGAATGATATATATGCACACACACAGACACACACAGACACACACAGTTGAAGTTGAAGGTAGACTATTTAGGAAAAGGAAGGGAATAAAGAGGAAGGGGAGGGGGATAGGAGAAGGTAATGGGAATAAGTATGATCAATGAACATGATATTGAACACAAATGTCACTATTGAACCCATTTTTTTAAATATACCAAATATACACTAATAAAGAAAATGGGTAGGGAGGTGTCTCAGTAGTACAGTGCCTGTCTAGCTTATTAAAGATGCCAGGTTCTATCCCCAGTATCACCTTAGTGGTGTAGACATGTAATCTTAACACTTGTAATTGGTAAGCAGGAGGGTCAGGATTTCAAAGTCAGCCTGGGTTACAAGAGGCTCTGTCTCAAAAGTACTCCTGCCCTGCCTCCCCATCTCCCCATTAAAACACCACACACAGACACACACATACACACACACACACACATTGTATCAGTCAGGTGCCCCTGGCTCTAATGAGAGTGATGACTGAGAACTTGGCTGGGCAGAGGCCCCAGTGAATAACCATGCTCAAAGAATGAAGAAGAGACCTGGGTACCAAGTCAGGTGTTCAGACTGTCCTTTTAGGTCCACTGAGGCGCACTAAGGAGAAGCAAACACGTTCCTCCTCTCTAGAGTAGACTGGATGTGGGTTATTGCTGAAGTTTGAATAAGAGATGCCAGCCAGGACTGTATCCCCACAGTATTTAGGAAAAAAACAATAATAGAGGGATTACCATACCAGATTTCAAGCTGTGTTATAAAGCTATCATAATAAAAACAGCATGGTACTGGTACAGAAATGCAAACCAATGGAACAAAATAGAAGACCCAGATGTGAGGGTGTGTAACTACGCGCATCCAATATTTGGCGAGGATGTAAAAAATACACACTGGAGAAAAGAATCTTTGACAAGTGGTGCTGGGAAAGCCGGGATTCTATGTGCAGAAGAATGAAATTAGACAAGATCTACGTGCAGAAGAATGAAATTAGACACGTTTTCTATTATGCTGCACAAAAGTTACCTTCAAATGGACTAAAGACCACAAAGCGAAACTTGAAACACTGAAATTGCCAGAAGAAAACACAGGCAGCAATACTCTACAAAATCTAGCTACAGGACAGAAGGTTTTGAAGTAGGACTCCATTAACTGAGGAGTTAAAGCTAACTTTGATACAAGAATCTCAAAAACAAACAAGCAAAACAAACTAAAGCTAAATGTTATTATGCAACAAAGGAAACAAATGAAGAGGAAGCCCAGAGAGTGTGGCAGAATCTTTGCCATCTATACATCTGATAGAGGATCAATAGCCAGAATATACAACGAATTCAAAACAAAACAAAAGCCAAGAAAACAAAAGCCTAAGTTAAAGAATGGTCTAAAGAACTCTAAACAGAGTTCGCAAAAGAAGATATGAAAACAGTTAAGAAAAACGGGCAGTGGTGGCACACTCCTTTAATCCCAGCACTTGGGAGGCAGAAGCAGGCAGATTTCTGAGTCTGAGGCCAGCCTGGTCTACAGAGTGAGATCCAGGACAGCCAGGGCTACACAGAGAAACCCTGTCTCAACAAACAAACAAACAAATGAACAAAAACCCAAACAAACAAACAAAATCCAGCTAAGAAATACCTCCAGAAGTCTTCAGCATCCTTAGCTACTAGGGAAATGGTGATTAAAAGTATTTTGAAATTTCATCTTACCCCATTCTAAATATCTAAGTTAAGGAGAAAAAAAAAAAAAAAAAAAAAGCAAATGCCAGCACGGACGTGGGGAGACGGAAACCCCCATTCATGGTGGGTTGTGCTGCATACTGGTACAGTCAATATGGAAATCATTTTGGTCGATTCTAAAAAAGCTAAAGGTAGAGATACCATATGACCTAGCTATGTCAAGTAAAGAGCTAGAGTGGTGTATATGCCCAGTGGTATAGGCTTGGTAGGCTGGAGGAGGGGGATTGCTATGAGCTTGAGCTAGGTTGAGCTACTACAACTAAAATCTAAACTAAAAAAAAAAAAAAAAAAACAGGGAAAATTGGTAGATGTCAACTAATCAGAAAACAGTAAGGGCCAGCACAAACACCCACCATTGCATCTGCCTCCGTAACTCTGCCTTCCTGGATCTCACTTTCCTCTTAGGCAACTCCGTTGCTACCAGACACCCGCCTAGTGGCCCACAGTACTTGATGGAGATCCTTCCTGGGCAACTACAAAGTCTGAACAGGGCAGACTGGGTCAAGTTGCACCTCTGGGATAAACTGACCATAGTCTACCTCTAGGAAGTGCCTGACTCTGTTCTGCTTTCCACGGGGGCAGGAGCTCAGATTTGACCTGTGATGGTCAAACTTGTTTGTCAATCTGATTGTATCTGAGATCAATTAAGAGGCACACAGCTGTGGATGAGTATTTTCAGAAAGGATTAACCTGGCAAGGGCGGGAAGAAGATCTTCTCCCAGAGTGCTGGGCAAAACCTTCTAGGCAGTAGCCTAGGTATAAGGAGCTTTGAGGTAAAGCTACTACTTCTGTTTGCCCACTTTCCATCTCAACATGGGAGCACATCCACTCTTGCTACTGTCCTTTACTGCCCTCTGAACTTAGTTTCCTTGTCTTTCCAGTGTAAACTGAAGACCATTGGCTCTTAAAGAACACACCAGTCTTTAAGTATAATGATTGGACTGCTGAGACATCCAGTCTTGGGGACATGGGGACAAAACAGCTACCTCATTCTTTGCTTCCCCAGCACACAGGCAGCCATTGTTGGACTACCCAGATTGTGTGTGTAAGACAATCTAATACATCTCCTTTGTAATAACATTTATTCTATAGATTCTGATCCTGTGGAGAACTCTATTTCCCTCCTGCTCCTTTAATAGAAAGAGTGTTAGGTGTGTGGCTGCATCTGTGTGCTCCCAGTGGTTAGCTCTGCCTGGCATCCAGAAGCTAGAACAGATGGTGGTATGGAGAGAGCTGGCTCTCCAGTCCTCATCCCGAGACACCTATCACTGTGTATCACAGAAATGCAGCTAAGACAATATTTATTACATACCCACTTGGTGAGCAGAGCTCTCTGCCACTGTAGAGCAAAGACAAATGACTATTCCTGATCCCCAGAAATGGAAAACCAGGGGACACAGTTCAAACAAGGAGACAGGACAGTCAGAGAAAAAAAGCACATGGTAAACCACAGGTAAACCAAGAGACTGAAGATCTTTCACCCTACTGTGCATACGTAATAACAAAATCTTACTTAGATTCCTCAACAACCACATGGGAAAGTTTAGTACTGTAATAATGCTGTTCAGGCTGAGGAAACTTACAACTCTATGAATGTAGTAAAGAAGTTGGACCAGAGTCACATACCTGGTAAGTTGTGATACCATTACAGAAACCGAGGAACTGATGTTCCAGGAGGATTGTAAGGGATGGGGATCACAGGGGGTGACTTGAGAGTTGAGAATGTTTTTGTTTATTTGTTTATTTATGACAAATATTCCACAACTTCTGCTGGTCAGAAATTCTTTGAGATGATGCCGTTGGCTCTTTGTCAGTCAGAGAACAGAACTCACCCATATTATTAATGACCCTGCAGATCGCTTAAGTTTCAAGCTGGCCATTAAACCTGTCTGTGGCCTTGTCCACTTTGGCTACGTCCATCTGGATGGATGCATGGTCTTTGGTATCAGTGAATGAAATGGAGCTTTTTTCTTTTTTGGAGCATTTTTGTGACACAAACTCGCTGGTGTCATTCTGTATGCTGAGCCTGCATCTGCTTTCACAAGTTCAGAAAGATCACAGAAAGGGGAGAGTGATTGTATGCATGTGTGTGTGTATGTATGTGTGTATGTATGTATGTATGTATGTATATGCAAATGTATTTTTAAATTATGTATATATGTATATCTGTGTTGATTATATGCGCTTCAATGCAGTTTCCATGGAGATCAGAGGAACTGAATTTCCTGGAGCTAGATTTACAGGCAGTTGTCAACTACTTAGCTCTGATTCTGGGAGGTGAACTTGGGTACTTTATAAGAGCAGCACATTCTTTTAGCCTCTGGCCCATCTGTCTAGCCCTGTGAATGATTTTAACATGTAATAGGAGGAGCAGTAATGGTCTGGGAGAGCCTGGTGTGGCCCTGTGGGATTCGGTCTTGGCAAACATTGGCAGCACTGATCAAGGACACCTGTTCTGTATACACACGGTCCTCAGCGATGGCCAAACTCCTGGCTTTGGCAGAGGCATCCTGATGTTGGTATGACATGCCAGTGGGTGGACGGTGAGATGGCTGCTGGGTAAGGTGCCTCTGTCACAGAGTCTGAAGGCCTTGAACTGTGACTGTAGTGAGTGTGGACTGAGGAAGGTCTCATTCCTGTGGGGCTTTGATAATCCCTGAAACGCTGTCCACTGAGAGGTGCGAATGCAAACAATGCATCAGAGAGACCAGGCTGACGGAGCTAGCTGGGGCAGAAGGCAGTGTGACCAAGGACAGTGCTCACAGGACTGAGGGAGGCTTGGGAGAGAGTGGGTGAGAACAGGCAAAGAGGTGAGGGGAAGACTCCACAGTTGAAAATCCGCTGACAGTGGAGCCGGGGCACACAGGTGCATCGGGAAGAGTTTGTGTTTAGACACGTACACAAACATAAACGCACACAGCACATACATACATCTCTGTCCTAGTCTGACACTGTTCCCAAGGAGCAGGATGGGGAGAGGAAGAGAGATGGGGGAGGGAAGTGTAGGAGGGAAGCAGAGGGAGGAGAGTGAGGTATATTGGGGATGTGTGTTCTGATTTTAGCACAAACACTGAAGATGAGACACATTTTAAATTCTGGGATTTTGACAAAAGCTATACAGCAGCAAAGAAAGTCAGATACCAGGGCCATGAGCTGCTGACCCTATCTAAGCTCCAGTAAAGCCCTTTGCCATCCGTGCAGGCATTAGGTACCCGTGTTTTCCCTGCCACTGACACACGGGCTGTGATAGTTATGTCTGGAGTGCTGGGCCCTGGCTCAGCAGCCCACCCGGAGCCCTGGGGACACATAGATCTATAACTTTTCCTTCCTTGTTTGCTGGAGTTCACCTGCTGAGATGGATCCTTTGTCTAACCCTGGCTCTATATGTGCTCCCCGAGTCTGAACCCTGCTCCAGGTTGTCACATAGCAGGCCGAGGCAGAGATTTCTGGCTTTGGTCCAGTTCTGCTGTGCTAGTAGGACCCCCTGTGATTGCCTGTTAGCGTCTTCCAGAGCTCACTTCCTATCCTGCTGCTGACGGCAGCCTCCCTCTCATGACTCCAGTGAGTGATAGCGCCTGCTGGCCCTGCTTGACAATCCATTCTAACCATCTTGACATAGCTCTGTCTGTTTTGTAAATCACAGCAGCTGCAGTGGCAGAGTCCCTGAAGTGTGTTAGCAGCAGCAGGTACAGTAAGTGATAAGGCTATCCCATGGCCAATGATGTGATGAGAGAGACCCTGGATCAAGAGGTATCGAGGACTTCAAGATGGCAAGAGTGCAGCACTAAAGTGAGCTCAGGGTCCTTGGACAGCTGGGTCTCCCTGAAGGTGCCCTGGCTTTGTTGGCTTGGCTTCACCGAATGAGAGAGAACACAAGAGAGCAGAGTGCAGCTTTGAGCTGGGTGCATGGGTCCGGGCAGAGGTCAGAGGTCAGAGGTCAGAGGTCTTGGGCCATTCCTGGACAGTGTGAGGTGGTTTGGCTACATTGAGATACTGTTGTGATTTTTTTTTAAAAAATATTTTTATTTGTATTGTTTATTATGTGTATGTGAATGTGTCTGTGTATGGTTTGGGTTGGCACACATAGCCCAGTGTCTTTAGAGGATGGAAGAGAGCATTAGATGTTCTGGGGATGGAGTCATAGGCAGTCATAAGCCACTCGGTATGGGTGCTGGGAACAGAACAAGGTCCTCTGCAAGGGTGCCTGTTCTTAGCCTCAGAGTCACCCCCCCTCCCACGGTTGTGGGGATGCTTCTACCTGGGTGCATGCTGTATGTGTCACTATACGTTCACAGTGATTTTACAGCTCTTTTTATTGTGCAGACACACTTAGTGAATGATCTTACTGTCACTATGGGGACCTGCACTGAGGCGCCTCTTCAGGTCTTGGTACCATCAAAGCCTCAGCCAGACAGGTGTAACTGAAGTTATAGATATACTTCCATTACTGGGCCGCCTTTGTTCTGGAATGACACAAGACAGGAATGGCTACATGGGCAGCACTGGACCTTCAAATCTGCTAGATAACTGACTAATAAACTTCAGGCCATCCTTGGAAGACTTTTAGGAAGAAATCACATTGTGCTTTGAGTTAATCTGCTTTTTTTTCCCAGGAACTAAAGAAAGGGATTATATCACTTCACTTGGCAAACATTCAACAGTGTTCAAGTGTTGTGGTGACTACCGAGCAGGAAGAAAGACATAGTCCTGGCACCAGGTGGGTTTTACTTATGGTACAAAGTTGTGACACAAAACCAACAGATCAAGATGTGACCTGGTCATTTGTTCCTAGGAAGGTACAGGCCCTGAGGGTCAGGAGCTGACTAAGATGCATAGGGCAAGCACAGTAAATCCAGGAAGCTACTGAAGTCTGCTGTCAGCAGAAGCCATGGCTTTGGGCATGGGTCTCTACTTTGGGGATGACTGTGAGACACTCACATAAATTTTACCCCTGAATCTCTTGTTCCTTCTCTATTAGCTGAAGACATTGTTTTCAAACAGGAGAAAAAGCTATGGCTGAGTATTACAGAACTCCGGAATCTACCTATGTCTGTGCCCATGGCAGAGGCTAATGACAAGACTTTCCTCCTCCTCCCTGACTCATCTGAGCAGCCTCTGGAGTACCCAGATATCCGTGTGCTCAGCTCTTACTTTTCCAGAACACCTTTCCTTCTGGAGACACGTGTTCACATTTCTATTCCAAACCTCAGTTGGCTCTGAAGAATGAACGGAGCTTTTGCACACACGGGTTTGCTGTAAGGGCGTGCATCAGTTTGTCCTTAACAACCTACTCTTGAGAGCTTAAACCACAGAAGTCAGCTTTCTCATAGATCTGGATGCTGGAAGCCCAAAACCAAAGGACTCGCCAGATTGTTTCTCTCTGAGGCCCATCTCTTTGGCACGCAGTTGGTTGTCTTCTTTTGTGTCTTTCTTCAGCCTTCCTCTAGATCCACCATGCCCTAGTCCCTAAGGACACACACAAGTCACACTGTATGGAGATAACTCTTATGGATTCATGTCAACTTTTGTTTTTAGACAGGATCTCTACATAGCTTAGCTGGCCTCAAACTTGTGATCTTCCTGCCTCAGCCTTGAGAGTGCTGGGATTGTATCACACCTGATCTTTTTAAACTAGATATCTCTACAAAGACCTTGTCTCTGACTGTAGTCATATCCTAGGCAACTAGAGTTTGGGGCTTCAGCATGTGCATCTGAGGGACAGTTTATCACATAAATAATTATCAACTGAGGGGCTAGGGAGCCAGCTCAGTCCTTAAAGTGCCTGCTGTGAGAAGAGGAGGAAGGGTCTGGGTTCAGATCCACACAAGAACCAGCACCCACATAACAGCCAGGTGTGACTGTTCACCTCTGAACCCTAAACTCTGGGCCTGGGGAGGGGGAGGCAAGCCATGGAACTCATCCTGCTAACTTGGTTGAATCAGTGATCGCCATGTTCAGTGAGAGACCTTGTCTCAAAATACAAGGGAGGCAGAAAGCCTCAGCTGTACCTGAGAAGTTTTTGGTGGGTGATGGCTGTTGAGGTATAAGGTGTCCCGACCCTTGGGAACTAGTAATTTGGGGAGCCGAGGAGAACCCAAGCCTGAAAGAGAGAACGGGCGGGAAAAGGGAGCGAGGCCAAGCAAACGGGGTGTTCTTTGTCAAAGCCTCTTTAATGAAACGCAAAACACCTGGTTATGAACCCACCATAAACGGAAGTAGGGAGGGGCTGAGGGGAAAGCTAAAGGCACAGAAAGAGAAAAGGTCATCCGGGGCGGAAGTTGACTCTGGCTCGAGGCATCTGCAGCTTTCCTGGAATGCTGGTTCCGCCCAGACCATCCCAGGTGTTCTCTGGGTAAAGAACCTGTTGATCAGCCTTGTGTGAAGAAGGGTGGGGGGTTCAGCTGTAAACAACAAGGTCAGTAAACTTTCAAGGTGAGGGCTGTTGAGGGTCTGTTTTTCCACAGTTTGGTCTCGGACAATAAGGCTTATGCAACCTGATGGGCACAAGACTGGTGAGGTAGAGCTGACTTAAACCCTGGTGATCTCAAGAGATCTGAGATGGTAGGAGTGGGGCGCTCCCTCCCTGCCTCCGTGCCTGCTCTGGAGCATGTAATCAGGACCTTCAACTAAGGCAATCAGTAAGTCACGTAGGACCATACCTGGAATCCCTCTCCATGCAAATAGGGCATTGCCAGCATCTTACCCTCAGCCAATAGGATGCATTTACTCCCCAAATGTATCCCACTCCCCAAGGTTCACAGCGTCCCTGTCCACATGGAGTAAAAGTGCCAAGAAGTGCCTGAGACTGGTTGTTTTTCTGAGCTGTAACACTTGGGGGAGGGCTCTCTCCCTTGAAGAGCTCATCCTCGGACCTTAGACCTGGGACCTTGGACCGCTTGCCCGGCCAGGCTCCTGTCCTCACAGCAGAGCACTGGTTGCTGACATAGCAGCTGCAGCTGCCTCCTTGGGACTCGAGACCCATGACTCAGGACTGTGACCACCTGCCCAGTGCTGGCCACCCAAACTTCTTTATTCCTTTTCTAAGAGCTTTAACACTCCCAGAATTCCCAGATGGGCCCGGAGCCCTGTGGAATCTGTGTGTCCCAGACTTGGTTTCATCTTCCTCGATCTGGGATCTGGCACCACAGAGGGAGGGAAAGGGCAGATCTCAGACTCCACTATTCTAGACTTTGCCCTGCCTTCCCAAGCTGGGTGTACCAGCAGTGTGCATCCAGGCACCCCACCAGGAGAGTTGGGACAGGACGCCGAGGGAAGGAAAGTCAGTTTTCTTCAGTGGCCCATGTTCCAAGTAGGAGGCTCTATGTGCATATGGGTAGGGCTAACTAGATATGAAGAGCTGAAGTTAGGAGGAAGATGGAAGAAGTCTGGAAGCAGTTGAAGAATGAGGCAAATACAGTCTAAGTGCATTGTATGCATATGTGACATAACCAAAGAATAATAAAATAATGAAGTGAATCAACCTCTGATCTCCACATATGTGCATGTGCCTCGCCCCCCCCCTGAATTTCTAGCATAAAAAAAAAATCAAGCAGATGTTGAAACTCCCTTCATCCTGCCTGAATGTGAAGTGGACTCCAGTCACTTGTCACAGTTCCTGGTCTCTGCCGCCGCCCTCTGCTTTTCCATCTTCAGAACTGAGGAGGAAGACTGGTGCTCCCAACAAGACTCTTACTCCTCCCCAGCAGACCCCCCCCCCCCCCACCGGTGCCAGCATTCCTTAGCATCACCAGCTCCGAGGCTCATTATGACATGTGTCGCCGATGAACCCAGTCCTCACAAGAAAGCCCAGGCCATAGGCTGCCCCCCTTTTTGGTAAGATAACCCCTCACCTTTTAAACTATGATGCTGGCTTATTTTTTTTCTCCATAATTCTTAGCACCAATGTTTCTGTCCCACATTGCACTTTTGTTTTATTTGTGTACCCTACACATTTGCTTCAGGAAAATGTACTCTTGTGTATTTTATTACTCCTGAATCTGCAGAGCCTTGTAAGTGATTAATGTATAATCTTAAATGAATGACTACAAAACAGACTTAAAAACATTAGCTAAGCACAGTGATTTATACTTGCAATCCCAGCATTCAGAAGGCTGAGAAAAATGGATATGAGCCTGAGATTATCCCGGAATACATAGTGTGATTATTAGTGTTAATTATTATCTCAACAAAACCTAGAATTACCTAGGAGACGGGCTTTGGGCATGCCTTTGGGGATCATCTTGGTTGCATAGAAGATCTTGGTTGGTGAGAAGATCTGGACCGTATCAAAATGTGAACTGACTGAGTACTTGGAAGCACACATTAATCCAATGCTCTCTGCTTCTGACTGAATGCCATGTGGCTGGCTGCTTCCATACCCCGTGTCTTAGTCAGGGTTTCTATTCCTGCACAAACATCATGACCAAGAAGCAAGTTGGGGAGGAAAGGGTTTATTCAGCTCACAGTTTTGCATTGCGGTTCATCATAAAAGGAAGTCAGGACTGGAACTCAAGCAGGTCAGGAAGCAGGAGCTGATGCAGAAGCCATGGAGGGATGTTCCTTACTGGCTTTCTCCCCTGGCTTGCTCAGCTTGCTCTCTTATAGAACCAAAGAGCACCAGCCCAGAGATGGTACCACCCACAAGGTGATCCCCCTTGATCACAAATTGTGAAAATGTCCCACAGCTGGATCTCATGGAGGCACTTCCCCAACTGAAGCTCCTTTCTCTGTGATAACTCCAACCTGTGTCAGGTTGGCACACAAAACCAGCCAGTGCACCCTGGCATCCTGACTTTCCTGTCGTGGAGGATTGGAATTGGAATTGTGATCCAATAGAGCCATTCTCCCTTAAGCTGCTCTTGCCAGAGTGTTTTATCACATCAACATAAAAGAAACTACGATGCATAATGGGTTTCAGGTCAGCCTGACCCACAGAGTGACTGGGGCCCTGACTTGGGTTGGGGGAAAGACTTTAAACTCAGCTATAAACTACAGGCTAAGTGGTCGATCCTGTTATTTTTTTCTAAAAAACATCTTGCCCGCCCTGGTCCTGCCGGCCTGGAGCAGCCGGAAAGAAGACACCCAAGCACTGGCCACAGGTGCCGCTACAATGAATGGATGTGTGATGGAGAGATGGGAAGGATGGGGTTATCAGTGGAGAGATGAAAGAGTACGCAAAGCCGAGAGGTTTGTACACTGTAAAGAAAAGGGGAACTGGAGACGCGACGCCATTGAGGAGCAACAGACAGGAGGAGGCCTGGGCTGCCGCCGAGCGCCAGGTCTGGGTCTCCCTCCAGTCCTGCTGCAGCGCGGGTCTGTGTGGATGTTTGGTGGCCAAGCAGATCTCTGTGGTCTGGCTGCCACCAGAGACCTTGTGGATTTCTGAGGGCCTGCTGCGTAGGAGAGGGGACAGGCTGATCTGACTGGCCTAGGCTGCCACCTGAGGCCATGGGGACATCTGGGCCCATGCCGGAAGAGCTTGAGAGTGCTGAGAAGTAGGCATGCTCCGTCACGCACCAGGCTGTCTGCTAAAGGACTGCAGTGCCAGCCTGCACCAGCCCCAAATCCCAGGCAAGATCTGCTCCGCACAGTTATGCCCTGGAAATGGTGTTTGCTCCTTGGCTCTCTGCTGCTTTTGTACACAGAGCCCTCTGCACGCTACTTCTGAGTCAGTGCATGCAGAGAGGCAGGGTGCACATGGGTCTTCAGCATCAACTAGCCTCTCACCCACACACATTTCCCCACAGAAATGGTAAGAGCAGTGTGTTTACAGGCGGAAAAGCACAGCCATCGATGGTAGTTACTTTCTAATATAATTTAGCAGGGAGAGAGTTAAGCCCTGTCTCTGAGGGGAAGATTATTAAGTTTCCTGACCTCAGGGTGGGATCTAGTGAATAGCCCCGGAGAGGGAGAAGGGCTTGGGATTCCATGATGATTTTCCTGTCAGGGACAAACTACTGAGAGATGAGAAGTAAGAGGGCAGCTATGAGAACTGGATATTTCACAGAGCACAGTGACGCTGCGGCAGAGGCGGCCTTAGGTGTGGACAAGCGGCATTCGAGGAGAAACACCAGGGCGACAGGTCACCCGCAGAGCAGAGGACAGTGCAGGGAGTCTCAGTTCCATGCGGTTTCCAGCACTGGGGAAACTGGGTTGGGATTGGCTGTCTTTGGACTATAGTTAACAAGAGGGGAGGGAAACATAAAACCTAATCTAATAAATCTCGTAGAATGCATCAGTGCGAAAAGACAGTTGGGGAGGATGTGGCTGGGTGGGGATAAATTAGGACAAATGAGAAAGTTAGGATGCTTTTGCCCAGGTATTTGCATTACCACCACCTCGCAGAGCTACCAGTGGGTGTCGTGGAACTGGGGAGGGAAGTGGCGGCGGGATCGTATTCTCTCCATCTTATCTGTGTACAGTTAGTTGAACTTAAGTGTGTAGGTGTACATGACAGCAGAGGACAACGCCAGACGCCATCCTCTGGGCCTCCTCTCCTACCTCCTTGGAGACAAAGTCTCCGCCTAGAGCTCACCAATTAGGCTAGGCTAGGTGGCCAGTGGGACCCAAAGATCTGTCTTTCTCTATCTCACTAGTATTGGGATTACAAATGGGTGACACTCAGTATTTTTTTTTAACATGCATTCTGCCATTGAACTCGTGTCCTCATGCTTGCAGGGCAGGCACTCACTGGCTGGGCTGCCTCACTAGCTCTGCTGACATTATACTCAACGAGAATTTGGATTGGAACCTAAACAAGTGTCTGTAACTTCCTGACTTGTAGGCTTATGATAGGTGGAGGTGGCCTGCTTCTGACTCCACTGAAGACAAGGTGTCCTCTGAAAAATGTTTGTGGTCCTAATAGAAGGACCAGGAAAGAGAGCATGCCCCTGTTGCTTCTACCATCCTCCCCACGACCATCTCTGGTAGCCATGCAGGTGCGGATGACAGCGAGGTAGGAACCTGGTGCCAGCAAGAAGTTGGTAGTGTCACCAAATACAGAATGCCAGGGCCAACGCTCCAGTTATGATATTCACAAAGCATTCCTTAGCTCTGTTTTTAACAATTAGATTTTAAGAGGCAACACAAATCATTCATTCATATCAGCACATTTAGCCACACCTGTGAAGAATCTTTTTTCGAGTTAGGGCTAAAGATTTGACCTGGGAACAGGTTTGGAGGAATTTGGCATGAATTCTTTCAGGGGGCCGTCGTCGGCTTGGAACAACCTATGGGTTTTAACTTTAGTGGACAGTGGTTTTTTGTTTTTGTTTTTAAACACTGTGTTAGTTACTTTTACATCACTGCAGCCTACTACCTGGAGTAAGCAACTTAAGTAAGGAAGGATTTATTTTGGTTCGCAGCCCACAGATATAGTTCATCATGGTGGATAAGTAGCAGGGATTCTATGCATGGTGGTGGGAGCTTGTAATATGGCATGTTCTTCAAATCTTAACTGTAAGGAAGCAGAGATCCAACTAGAAAGAGTCTACCAACAACTTTAAGCCTACTTCTCCATCCCCATGTCTTCCAGTTAGGCCCCATTTCTGTAAGCTTCCACAACCTCTCAATCAGCACCACCAGATGGAGACCAGTGTCTAAAGACACAAGCCTGTAGGGCATTGCAAGTCATAACATCGTCTCAGAGTGTGAGGTGTATATCCGAGTAAGGACATGGAGATCCTTAAGGAAGTTTATGAGACTTAATTCTGAGTTAATTCTTCATTAACTTTATTTTAAAGATGAGTAATTTTTTTTAACACTTCATTAAAGTCTTTCTTTCTTTTTTTTTTTTTTGGTTTTTTTTATTCGATATATTTTTTATTTACATTTCAAATGATTTCTCCTTTTCTAGCCCCCCCACTCCCTGAAAGTCCCGTAAGCCCCCTTCTCTCCCCCTGTCCTCCCACCCACCCCTTCCCACTTCCCCGTTCTGGTTTTGCCGAATATTGCTTCACTGAGACTTTCCAGAACAAGGGGCCACTCCTCCTTTCTTCTTGTACCTCATTTGATGTGTGGATTATGTTTTGGGTATTCCAGTTTTCTAGAAGATGAGTAATTTTTATGTGCATCTGAGATTCAGGAAGAAACCAAAGGGGCCAATCGAGTATGTTTTAAAACAAGAACTTTGAGATGGTGCAATGGTATCTTCCTGCAGTTCCAGACACTCAGGAGGCTAAGGCAGGTGGAACACTTGTACCCATAGTTTCAAGGTTAGCTTGAAAAGTTAGTGAGACACCACATCTTAAAAATAGTAAATATAAATGACTAAAACAGCATAATGATAAACAATATGAAACATCACCACATGGTCAAAGAATATAAAAGTCTAAAGGTACCCAAGAGTGCTGACTTGACCTGCCTATTAGGTGTTGCATGCCTGACTCAGAGACTACATTGTATTCAGATTAATATGTGGTATTAGTTTTACATCTTAATGTGATTAGTGAAAATGGGATAATTTTCCAATTCATAATTTTTCTTTTTTGGGGTATTGAAATTCTTCAACATTATTTATTTATTTATTTATTTAGTCTTTTTGAGGTGTTGTGTATATTGGCCTCTAACTCTGTGTGGTAGAGAATAACCTTGAATTTCTGATCCTCCTGCTTCCACCTCCCAAGAGGGCAAGAACTATAGGCATGCGCTACTACACTCAGTGTGTTGGTGATAGAGGCTGAAATCACAGCCTCATGCATGCTAAGTACACACTACCAACTGAGCCACATCTCTAAGCTCAGGGATTCTTAAGAATTTAGGAATGTTCTTGGTTGGGTCTTGATAGATTTCAAACTCAGTACAAATGGCTGAGGTGCCTATTTAACACATTAAAACTGTCAGTTTCCCCCTGCATTCCTCGACCCCCTACCTGTTACAGGGCCCTCCTGGCTGGCATACCCCACCACCCCGAGCCCAAGGGGGCTGGACTGTTCTTCTTTATATAATCTAACCATTTTGGTTCCCTGCCCTCTTTGTACCTTTGGGGCTCCTGGCTACTTACCTGGTTCTCCTCTATCGCCTCTCTCCTACCCCTCTCCTTACATGGCACAACTCAGTGTGGCCATGTCCTCTCTGCACTCTCGGGCTCTCCCATGTATTTATAATGAACTTCCTTCTACACCATACCTAGGAACAGTCATTCCCTTACGTTTTTTTCTTTCTTTTTCCTCATTCATTTAGTGCTAAAACACAGGTTCAGTCATGTTCCTTTTCTTTCTTTTTTCTTTCTTTTTTTATGAATTATGTTCCCTCCAGTATCCCAAAATCATATGTTGTAATGTCCGGTATGGCTGTATTTGAAGGAAGAGCTTTAGAGACCTAACTAAGGCCAACTGAGGCCATAATGACGGAGACCTAATTTATAAGAAGGGGAAGACACAGTGTTCTTTCCCTCTTGTAGTCCACAAAGGAAAGAGCATTCCCAAGCAGTAAGAGTCCTTACAGCGGAGTGCAATGGGTTCACATCTTGGTGAGAACAAAGCTCAAATAAACACAGCCCAAATGTGAAAGAATAGAGAAAGATTTATTACCAGTTAAGGCAAGGGACACGCCAGTGACTTCCAGAAACACTTGCCTAGACACAGGCAGCACAAGCAGTATAGAAATAGCCATAAAGGAGTCGGTTTATTCCTGAGTGTGCTCAGATGAAAGTCAAAACTTAAAAGAACTGAGTGGGCTAGTGAGACGTCCCCACCCAGTGGATAAAAATGCTCACTACCAGGTCTGATGACTTGAATTTGATCCTTGGAACCATGATGATTTGTCAAAGCCTGGAATAACTTACACAGAATACCAGTAATGCTTTACCATCACTCATGTGTAAAAAGAGAATTTTTGTTCTTTCTTTCTTTCTTTCTTTCTTTCTTTCTTTCTTTCTTTCTTTCTTTCTTTCTTTCTTTCTTTCTTTCTTTCTTTCTTTCTCTCTTCTTCTCTCCTCTCTCTCTCTCTCTCTCTCTCTCTCTCTCTCTCTCTCTCTCTCTCTTCCTCTCCTTCCCTCCCTCTCTCTCCTTCTCTTCCTTTTTTTTTTTTTTGAAGATAGGTTCTCACTATGTAGCCTTAACTGTTCTGGAACTTGCTTTGTAGAACAGAGACAGAGATCCTACTGTCTCTGCCTTTTGAATGCTGGCATTAAAGGCGTGTGCTACCACTACCCAGTTTATTTTTCTTTCTTATTGTTTCTCCAGTTTCTAACCTTCCTAAAATAAATGTGTATATTGGTTACTTTTCTCATTACAGTGACAAAATGTCTCACCAAAGCAACTTATGGAAGAAAGAGCTTAGTGTGAGGGTGTGACCCATCATGGCTGAGAAAGCAAGGCCTCCCTCTGGCCGGGCACATTGTGTCTGCAGTAAGAAAGAAGAGAGAAAGGCCTGCTGGTCCTCTGCTCACTTTCCTGTCTTTTTAGGTCTGAAACCCTAGGCTATGCGATGGTGCCACCCTCATCCAGGGCAAGTCTTCCATACTTAGTTAAGCCTCATGGGACCTGCCCTCACAGACACACCTGGAAGTGTGTCTCCTTAGGTGATCCCCAGTCCCTAAAGCAGATGGTAGTCGACAGTTACAGCATGCTGATTTCTAAGCATTTTTAAAATGGCCACTTGTAATATGAACTAGAAAATAAACAAGTTAATTGTGGATATTTCTGGGCGTCTTCTGTTCCCTCTTAGAAGCTGTGAAGTAGAAGGGCTGTAGAGCAGGAGTTGTCAGGTGATGGCCTAGTTTCTAGGTTTATGGCTAAGCTTCTTGGGTCACGCTGACTTCCTGAGTGTCTGTTGGTCTGACCAGACCCCCACTTTCATGCCACATTTCCAGTACAAATGCAAATGGTGTTGTTTTCTACATTTCTCCGTCTGATCTTTCTCCCACTCCCATCTGCAGTGACCGTGCTGTTACTTCCCTTGATGACAGCACAGCCTCCCTGAGTGTGTCTGATTCTCTACTTGTGCTCTGATCTCACTGTCCACACACTAGTGGCGCCATGCACCAGCTGGAGTCAAATAATCCCACCCCAGAGAAAGAGACCGGTTTCCTCCCGCCCCCCCCCCCCCCACCGAATCTGTTTTTTTATTTATCCTATTCAGGTGTTTTTATTTCCTGAATCTGATTTTGATTTGACAATAAAAAAGAAAGAGTACTAACATCACCCCCCATATATCAGATAAGTTTAAATTTTTCCTCAAAACCCTTCAGTGATTCTTCCAATTCTCACAACCTCTTGGCCCTGGCATGGTCTGGATGGCTGCTGGGTTCACCCTAACTCTGTTTGTTCATGTCTTCCTGCCCTTCCATTTATAGTTTGCTAATTCCTCAGACTCCAAGGATGTTCCTATCTCTGCACTTGCTTGTCTCTGCACAGAAACATTCAAGAAACATTCTTGCTTGTCTCTTCACAGAAACGTTTAGAATTTTAGGTATTCTAAGGGTTCTCCTTCACCTCTTATAGAACAGGCCTGCTCTGTCTGTCTCTCTGTCTCTGTCTCTGTCTCTGTCTCTGTCTCTGTCTCTCTCTCTCTCTCTCTCTCTCTCTCTCTCTCTGTGCTATAGGATAACCTCAGGTGTTGGTCCTCAAGTGCCTACCTTGCTAGGAAAAAATGCTTCAGAAGGGGTCCCTGTAAGAATCAGAACCTGCTGTCTACTAACAAGTCAGAGTAGTTATAAGGCAGTTATAAGGGAAGGACAGGTAAGAGGGATGAAAGATTTCCCTTTAAATACTAATACTTATTATTATTATTAATTATTATTATTATTATTATTATTATTATTATTATGTTCCCTGATTGGCTGTTGATAGAAGCATCCAACCCCCTTTCAAGACAATCTCTCACTGGCCTGGAACTTGTCACGAAAGCTAGGATGGCTGCCCAGAGACCGCGGGGATGTGCCTGCCGGGGGTGTGACTACCTCCCTCGTTAGTAATAAGCGAGCCCTGCTATGCCTGGCCTTTTAAGTTTATTATTTATTTATTATTTATTTATTCATTTATCAGTATTGGTGCTGGGCATACAACCCAGGTCCTTATGCTTGCCAGCAAGTCCTTTAATACCTGAGTCAGCTCTGACACTCTTCCTCTGTCATCTTTCTCTTCAGGAACTTTCCATTTCTAGAACAGTGCTTGAGACCGAGTATTCAGTAACACTAAATAGATAAATGAATATATAGCAAATCTATATTCATAAAGAATACTGAGATAATTTCAGGTGGTGCTTTTGTGTTAATTATCTCCTAATAAAGAACACAGAGACATGCAAACAGGCACTGTGTCACTCAGGGCCAGGCACAACTTTTAACTAAATGACCTGGAAAATTGAAATCAAATTCTATTTTGACCCAAATAAAACAAGAACTGCTTCAATTTTCTTCCTCATTTTGTCAGTGACAACCACGCCCCAGTTTGCCGAGATAAATTAGATTTTAGCTGGATGCTGTCACGAATCGCTGCCTAAGTAATGATAAGTAAAGGGAGTTTTCATTTTGTCTCTTTTAAGAACTGAGAGTCAGACTTCTGCTCATGGCTCTATACACTCCAGCTGTTCGTCGTATGCACTAAATTCCTTGAACAGAGAGTTTTTGTTTAGTAAGTGCTTTGTCCAAGTATCAAATGAGCTCCTTATTCTTTGTAACTTATTACACATAACAAGGCTTGGCTCATTACTATTTTGAGACTATTAAGTATATTTGAAAGGGGGGATTTTTCCATGACCTCATGTGAGTCACCTCCTCACAATACTGCCAAGGTGTCACTTCTTCCAGTTTGAGCTATGGATCCTGTACAATCTTGACTAAAATGCCACCACAGTGTATTTCAACAAACGGGTTCCGCAGTATATAGAGAGATGCAAATGATTTGGAATAGTGCCATTGTGTGGGAGAAGAATCGAGTTGGAGGGCTGGACTGGTACCACCTCGCTTCAAGACCTACTATAAGCTGCCAGTGCTTAAGACAGAGTAGTACAGGGGAAAGGCTGGACACACAGGTGACAGGGACAGAGTCGGGAACTTAGGAACAGAACTGCACAAACACAACACACCAATAGTTAACAGTGGGTCACTGAACAGGGAGAGTCTTTTCAATAAACTGTGTTGAACATTAATGTCAACATGCCCTAACCTAGTCCAGCCAAACCAAACCAAAACATAGACCTTCACACAAATCAACCCTATGTTACAGGCAGACATAACTACAAAAAACAAATGGACCGATCAGGAGGGTGTTTTTTTTTTTTTTTTTTTTTTTTGGCTGTTTCCTGTGCCTTTCCTTGGGCTCTTTTCCTTTTGTCTGTCTGTCTTGTTCTATTCTGATGTATTTGTTTCATCATATTATATTATGTCATATTATTATCCCTTAGAAGCCTGTTTGTTTTCTGAGAGACAGAAAGGGGGTGGATGGATGGGAGGGAGGTGTCGAGGAACTGGGAGTGGAATCCATAGTCAGGGTATAGTATATGAAATTAAATATTTTTGGTAAAAGAAAATAATAATATTTGCAAAATACATGTGATAAGTGCCTAGTATCTAAAACTCATAAATAACTCTTATAACTCAACAATAAAAGGACAATCCAACTAAAGAAATGAGCAAACATCTAGCCAAACACCTGAAAAAGAAGATATCCAGATGGTCGGTGGTCAGTCCTTGCCAAGAGTGACCCACAGTGAGACACTACCAGAAGCTGCACAATAAACGACCACAGTAAACACGTCCTCCACAATTCCTAAGGCAACAATTTCCTTTGCTATCAGTGAGAATGAAATTTATCAGTTTCCTTGGGAGGGCCTGCTACATCCCTTTCATCTTATTTTATAAATAGCTCAGTTTCTTCTCTTGGTGTCGTTTGGTGAGAGAATATTTGATATAATCCACGAGATAACACCTGGTGACACTTAAGAAATTTGGAGATGACAGTTTCACAGTGTCAGCACTCCATGCTCAGTACTCTGCCTTCCCTTGGAGCCAGAGGGTGGCTGTGGCTTGGAGCACTGGGTCTTCTCAGGGCAACAGCTAAGCAGAAAGAGGCTGGGAGGTTCTTTTTCTATCAGCAGAGAGATGGTCCTGTAGATGGGCTGCCATATACACAGCACTTTCTCAGGCTCCAAGTCTGAACTCGAGCATGGTGCCCGTCTCTCGGACATAGAGGTCAGTCATATACCCTGGGCACAGCACCACCTGCCTATGAGCATGCCCAGGGCTCAGCTAGCAAGGAAGGTGTGGAATGAAGTGGCTGCTGGGAAGATAGTGCTCTCTGGCACCAAATGGATTTCTCTATATGCCACAGTTGGTGTTCCAGTGATGAAGACAGTAATTTGGGGGTTGGGAAGTTAGCTCCCTGGCAGAGGACATGACAAACAAGTGAGAGGAACTGGGTTTGGTCCTTAGCACAGAAAGGAAAGAAAAGACTTGATATTTCATAACAGCATGGTTTTCAGTGTTCATGTTCTATTGCAATCACAACCACAGTAGAGGCAAAGAGAGAGACTTGGGGTGGCAGTGTTGGGGTGCTGGAACTTAGCATAGCTGCTCAAAGCCTGAGGACACCTCGCTAGTGACCTCACTTAGTACTGCTGGATCTAGACTATGCCACGGAGAAGAATTTCCAGAGGAGTCACAATGAAGCGAAGTCATTTACTTATTAGGTAGAGAAGGTATGTGCTTCAGATATAAGTCTGTGTGCATGTGCATGTGTGTATGTGTGTGTGTGTGTGTGTGAGAGAGAGAGAGAGACAGAGACAGAGATAGAGACAGAGAGACAGAAGGAGAGAGACAGAGGAGAGTGAGACAGAAGGAGAGACAGAGAGAGACAGACAGAGAGAGAGAAATTTTAAGTATCTTTATGATGACTACATATATGATTCTCTGGTTTTCTAAATTACTTTGTTCAACAATTTTTTTTTGTTTTTTGGATTTGTTTTTTTGAGACAGGCTTTCTCTGTATAGCTCTGGCTGTCCTGGAACTCACTCTGTAGACCAGGCTGGCCTCAAACTCAGAAATCCGACTGCCTTTCCCTCCTAGAGTGCTGGGATTACAGGTGTGCGCCACCACTGCCCAGCTAACAAATAATTTATAAGACCTAAAAATTAAGAAAAGTGTAAAAATTATAGATTGGGACTGGGACTGTAGCTCAGTTGGTTATATACTTGTCTTCTTGAATGAGGCCAAAAGGAGGAATCAGATGTCTTCTTCTGGCCCTCTTTGTTGTTGCCTTGAGATGAGGTCTCTCATGGAATGAAAACTTGCCTTTTTAACTAGGTTATCTGGCCAGTAGGTTGATGGGACCCACCTGTCTTCATCCCACATCCCTAGGTTATGGGTGCATGAGGCACTGATTTTTATGTGAATGCTGGGGATTTGATCTCAGACACTAGGCTGCTTGACTCTTGACCACTTCCCAGTCTTATTTTTTTTTTAACAGCCTTATTTGAGATGTCTTCAGGAAACCAAGCATTATCTCTGTCAGAGGTTTTGGTTCTATCAGCTGCATTGGAATTTCTGACTCCACACCAGGTTCGGAGTGAGGGACTTTTCTCCATTTCCATGTCCCTACTTGTCCTTGCCTTTCTGTCACTCGGTAGACACCAAGTGAGTCAATCACTCATGCATGGTCTTGCAGTTTTCTAGAGCTGGGAGTAGATTGAGGGCTTCTGATGAGCTTCCTGTAGTCCTCCCATTCTTCTCTTATGGATGTGTGCAAAATACCCATCAGCCATACATAGAGCTGTGCTGCAGGTGCGGGTCATGCTTTCTGTTCAGGCTAACACCCGGTGTTCTCCACAGATGGGGGTTGCCGGGTGCTACATGGCTGAGTGCAGGCTGCTAGAAAAGGAGTGGGTGGTGAGTGAGGCAAAATTTTAACCCAGACAGGTCTTATGAAAACTAAGCAATGCCTGGACAGAGGATGATATTTGCTCACACACATGCACACACACACACACAGACACAGACACAGACACAGACACAGACACACACACACACACACACACACACACACACACACACACACACACAAGTACATGTGTACATGGCATATGATCATTCTTTTTGACACAAGATCTCTCAGTGAGCTGGAACCTACCTTGTAGCTGTGAGCCATGAACCCAGATACTCACTTTTCTTTGCTTCCGTAGTGTTGGGATTATGAGTATGCACCACCATGCTAAAGGTTAAGCATTTGACTGATGGTACCATCTCCTTAGCCCCGTTAGTCTGCTGATAATGTTTGAGATCAAGAAATGGGGAAACTAAAGCTTTGGGGAATACCTGGAAACACAGAACCTTGAAGAAACACATCTGATCACTTCACAGAAGCAACTGGGTGAAGACCGTGAGAGCGTCTGGGATTTGCACGTTGCGGTCTTCCACTCACTGCTTACTGCCGGATCCCTGACCTGGGCCCTCACTCCCGGTCAATCAGAAGAGAAATTCCCTATTAAGAAACCTACGTGTTTCATGCAGTAGTCTACATTGAAAAATATTTTTGTCAAAAGTATTTTCCATCCACATACTAACAGGTACACAAACTTAAGACCATTTAAATCATGCTTTACTCTTAAGGCTGCATATTAAGCAAATGTGTCAGGCCTTTTGACATCCTGACACAGTGATGTCATCTGAGAAGTCCATACTGGAGAATCATACCATGGAGTTACAAAACGTCTCGGTGAGTTTCAGGATCCATCCCAGACTAGAATCTGTTTATGCTGAAGATGCTTCTGCGTCAGAGTTTAAGGAACTTACACATGGCCTGTGGACGTCCTTCTGTACACCCTAAGCCGCTCTACATAGCTTGTGATACCTAACAGAACGAGGGTCTGTGTGAGTAATTATAGCATGGTATCTAGGAAATAAGGACAAGAGAAAAGTCTGCGCACACTTTGTAGAGATGTGATTCTTCCCCCGGGTATTTCTGATCTATAATTGGCTGGATTCATGGATGAGGAACCCAAGATACAGATGGCAGACCAACTTTATCTAATTTGGTAAAAGTTTAAAGAAAAAATATACCAAGATCATGCTTTCTCTGAGAGCAGGAAGGAGAGAAGCCAAAGAGGGTGGGAAGGGTGGAGGGAGGGAGGAAGGAGAGAGGAGAGAGCTGGTGAGGAAGACACTGCTTTGTGTTTATCGTGATCCCTAAATCCTTTTCCTAATCAGATCCCCTTCCCCCTCCCTGATTTAGTCTCTAAGCTTCAATTCCACAAGATTAAAGTGAATTTCATGCCATTTCTTTTGGACTTAAACTCTAGTTGTTTTTTTGTAAGTGGGCATCTTCACATTTCATTATCACAGTGGCCTTGAGAGCATAGACCAGCCTGGGAGAGCGGTGCAGGCAGATTCAGTCATCCCCTGCAAACTGTCAGTCTATCTCTAAAGCTGAAGCCTTCTCTTCATCTTCCTGAATGTCTGCTGCATATGTCCCATTACTCAGGGCCTCTGGAAGCTGGGAACTCTACAGACCCACTAACCTCATAGCTTCAGGGTGCAGTCCATCATGGTTGGGAAACACGATGGCAGGGGTGTGATGCGGTTGGACCCGTTCTCTCTGCTGTTGGGAATCAGAGAGATGGATGCTGGAGCTCAGGTCTCTCTCTCTCTCTCTCTCTCTCTCTCTCTCTCTCTCTCTCTCTCTCTCTCTCTCTCTCTCTCTCTCTCTCTGATACAGGGTTTCTCTGTGTAGTCCTGGCTGTCCTGGAACCCATTCTGGAGACAAGGCTGACTTCAAACTCAGAAATCCACCTTCCTCTGCCTCCCAAGTGCTGGGATTAAAGCCGCGTGCCACCACTGCCCGGTGCTTTCTTCTTTCTATTCAGTTTAGGACTCCAGTCCAAGAGACGGCGCATTTCCAATTTCAGTTGGCCCAGTCTTGAAAAATCTCACAGACACACCCAGAGGTTTGTATTCTAGGTAATTCTAGAACCTGTTGTTTAAAAATATTAACACTCATTGATGTTAAGAGATATTAAGGAATAGTGATTGTTACTTCCTATCATTTTTGAGGTTATTTCGGGGAGTGGGGGGGCTAGAAAAGGGGAAATCATTTGAAATGTAAATAAATTATATCGAATAAAAAATATTAACACTCTGCAGGTTCCATATCCCTAATGAAGAGTCCATCTCCTGTAGACAGATAGGAACCCCAGTGGAGCAATAGAGACACCAACCCACTCTCAAAGCTTTCAATCCAAATCTTATCTACAAGTAATACAGGCATGTGGGAAGGAGCAGAGACTGAGAGAATGGCCAACTAATAACCAGCCAAACTTGAGACCCATCCCATGGGCAAGCACCAATCCCTAACACTATTAACACTATTAAACCTATTAACTCTGTGATGCTTATAGAAAGGAACGAGCTGTCCTCTTGGAGGCTGCATTCAGCAGCTGACTCAGGCAGATGCAGACACTCATAGCCCAACAGTGGATGGAGCTTGGGGACTGCTATGGAAGATTAGGAGGAAGGATTGCAGCCCCAAAGGGGACAGGAACTCCACAGGAAGACCAACAGAGTCAACTAACCTGGACCGTTGGGGCTCTCAGAGCCTGAACTACCAACTAAAGAACATACACAGGCTGCTCATGTGTAGCAGATGTTTGGCTTGGTCTTCATGTGGGTCCTGAACAATTGGAACAGGGGCTGTACCAAAAGCTGTTGCTGTATGTGAGATATGTTCTACTAGGTGGGCTGCCTTGTCTGCACTCAGTGGGAGAGTGTGTGCCTCGCTTCACCAAGACTTGAAGTGCCAGGGTGGTGGGGATACCCAGGGAGGTCACCCACTCAGAGGCAAAGGGGAAGTGTGTGTTGGGGGATGGGGTGACTGAGAGGGCAGTGAGTGCGATATAAAGTGAATAAGTAAAAAAAAATTAAATTAAAAAATAACCCTTATAATGTGGGGCTTCTTCTAATAAAATGTTGTGATAGGATTGGAAGTGTACTACTGTACTTGTATGAGAAGTAGTTTTTCCAGATTTCATGTATTCTACTGCTTCCCTTGGCTGCTTTTTAGAGAGTATCATGGGCTTTGCCACAGAAGTAGTGTTTTCTTGCTAGGCACAAGACATCAGAAGCACTCCTTGGCATAGTATGAGAGACTATGTCTGTTGCTGTGTAGAATAATTTTATATCAACACAGGCTAGGGTCATTTAGGAAGTGGGAACTTCAATTTAAAATATGCCTCTTAGTCTGTGAGAAACCCTGTGGTGCATTTTCTTGACTAATAATCAATATGGGAATGCTTAGTTTACTGTGGGCAGAGTCACCTCCGGGCTACTGGTCCTAGATGCTATAAAAATGTGTGCTGAATAAGCCAGGAAGAGCAATCCAGGAAACAGCAACCTTCTACACAGCAAACTCCCCTCTTGGTGGGCTTATAAGCTGTATAAGCCCTTTCCTCCCCAAATTCCTTTTGTTCCTGGTGTTTTATCATGGCACTAGAAACCCTGACTTAGACCGATATCCCAAGGCTGAAAACCTTAAGGAATTTGATCCAGCCAGACATGGGAAATGTAAATATTTCCAATCTAAAAATCCCAGAAAGTTGGACCATGTGTATCCTAGACCTACCAAGGACATTCTGTGCCTTAGAGAAAGACCCAGAGCCTTTTTCAGTGTGGCCCTGGCTTGTGTACTGAAGTCCTACAGGATATGACTGGTTGTTGTCATGGTTATGAGTCTATAATCACTAAAAGGCTGACTCTGTTCCTATGTGAGTTCTAGGGCAGTGAGGAGACATGTATGTGTGTGCACTTTCTTATGTTTTGTCTTAGGAATGAATCTAGATTTGACTCTTATAAACTCTTCCTTCAAATTTGCCAAAGACCACATAATAGTAATCATTTGACTCATGATTGACTGATTATTCACTTCTATGTCCTCAAAGACTATAATTAATGGGCATTTCTTGATTTCTGTTTTCACATAATTTTCATACCGTTATGGGACATGATGATGTATCTATCTTTAGCCCCTTTCCTCTATCACAAACATCCGGCTCTTTGTTCTTTACCCTCCAAATCCCAAAGTATACTATAATTTTGTGGAGAAAGCAATTTAGACCTGACTTTACTATGAATATTTAAATGCTATTCAAAGATTAGCCACATAGAAAATGACAATTACTTTAAATATCATAGAACTTTTTTCCTTTCCTTAGTCAACTATGATTGTTGGCTTGTTTGCTTAATTTTTTAAAAATCTATTCAGGCCTGTTCATTAATTCAGCCCCGAATTCTCTGCCAATGTCTTAATTATTCTTCAATCCATCTGTATGTGGCAGGTACTGTGTACACATTTCCTCCATTCTTTGTAATGCTTGCCAGTCTAGATGGACGTCTTCTTCAGAGGCAGATACCAAGTTGTTATGTTGGCACTCGTTCCGCTTGTTTGTTATGTTTTCAACACTGGCATCAAATACCAGAGGACAACTTAAAGGGTGGAATTATTTATTTTGGGTCTTGGCTTCAGTCCACAATCCTTGGCTCTGTTGGTTCTGGGTCTACAGTAAGGGAGAACTTTGTGGCAACAGGGACACGTGACAGAGGAATGATGGACAGGAATGAGAGAGGAAAATGAGAGGGGGATTGAGAAGGAGGGAGGGGAAGTGAAAGAGAGGGAGAGAGAGAAGGAGAGAGAAGAGTCATCAGGGCAAAATATATGCCCCATCTCCGAATATTCCCAGAACCTCCCCAAGTGGCGCCAGCACCTAGTAACTCATGAACTGCGGAGGATACTGATGTGAGACCCCAGCACTTTATTTTCAAACTTCCAAGTTCCCCGTTTGCTGGGACTACATTTTATTTATTTCATTGTCTTGGCAGGACACCTATGAGACAGCACCCTTAGTGTTTGATGTTCACTGGGACATGCCAGGTAAGTTTGTAAGACTTTGCACATCCTGAAATGGAAACATTTATTTTCCCTCGTCGCCAGCTTAGTCATTTGATGAGATAGATATAGTGTTCTGTGATGGAAATAACACCCCTTTCAAAACGACGACATTTTGACATTGTTCTGAATTTCTGTGTCATTTTGATTTCTGTCTTCTTCATTACTTGCCTCTCATATTCTGAACTTTGATGACAGTATCCAAGATACTTCCTTGTCCCTCTTAAAGAGGAACTCATGTCCTTGACGGCTCAGGAATTATATTATGTGTTCACCAGGCCGTCCTCTTTCTGTGTCTGAACTCTTTGGGTGTCAGAACTCCTAGATCAATGCTTCAATTTTCTTACATCTCTCTCCTGGAATCTCTTTTCTTTACCTTCTCAGAAACTGCTTCAATTTTGTCTTTTGATATGCTGCCAAGTTTCTCCCATTTTTATATGAAAGACTATTCTTCATATGTACCCTTGAGGAAGCATCCTGTGGTTTTATGGAAGCAATGCCTTTCTTCCTATGTTGGCATTAGAAAACGTTCAGTTTTTGCCCCCTGTATCGCCTTTGCTTCTTTAGTTTCTCTTGGAGTCCATATTAGGGACTTTTCTACCATGACGGGTGGTTGGGCAATCTGCTTAGACTTCAGACTAGGGCTCTCTGAGGGACGTTAGAGGACCTTTGTTGTCTAGTGGCTTCTGGATCTGTAGCTTCACTTCAGGGCTGGCACACAGGGCATCAGGGTATGAAACTTTTCATGAAGAGCATGGATTAGATTCCTCAGAGAAGAAAAATCTCACGTTTCTGGGTCTGAGGGGTGTGGGAATTGGGGGAACATGACTTGCTGCCAGCATTCTGAGAAACTCCTAGCTTCTTTGAAAAAAGCAAACAATCATTTGTTTCCACTGTGGTGTCTTCATTCCCAGCTGGGCCTGTGGTCTTCAGGATTCTCCTTAGGCAATGAGCCACTACTCTCCCTGGGATAGGGAATCAGGGATTGGATCTCATGTAGGCAATTCAGTACTATTTCGTTTAGATTCTGACACACATATGCATCCACATGCTGAAGCAAAAACACACACAAAGACTCAAATAGATTCACATATGGACACACACATGCACACACATATACTCTTTTTTTTTTAATATTTTTCATTTACATTTCAAATGTTATATCCTTTCCTGATATAAAGGGGGTTTCACTCCCTTCCCGAAAACCCCCAACCCATCTTGCCTCCAAGAATATGCCTTTCCACCCAACCCACTCCCACCTACCCCTAACCCCAATCCTTGATTTCCCCATGCTGGGGCATCTATTGACCCTTCATAGAACTGAGGACCTCTCCTCCCACTGATGTCCAACAGGTCATTCCTCTGCCACATTTTTGACTGGAAACATGTGTACCCCTTGGATGATGGCTTAGTCCCTGGGGCCCCTGGGGCATCTGCTTGGCCGACATTGTTATTCTTCCCATGGGATTGCAAACCCCTTCCGCTCCTCCAGTCCTTCCTCCAACTCCTCCATTGGGAACCCTGCACTTAGTCCAATGGTTGGCTGCTAGCATCTGCCTCTGTATCTGTAAGGCTCTGGCAGGGTCCCTCAGGAGACAGCCATATCAGGCTCCTTTCTTGTCATCCATAATAGTGTCAGGGTTTGGTGACTCTTTATAGGATGAATCCCCACGTAGGACAGTCTCTGGGTGGCCTTTCCTTCAGTCTCTGCTCCACACTTTGTCTCCATAATTGCCCCTGTAAGTATTTTGTTCCCTTTCTCAGAGGAACCAACGCACCCTGACTTTGGTCTTCCTTCTTGAGCTTACTGTGAATTGTAACTTGTTTATTTTGAGCTTTTGGGCTGATATCAACTTCTCAGTGACTACATACCATGTGTGTTTGTTTGTAATTGGGTCACCTCACTCAGGATGACACTTTCTAGTTCTATCCATTTGCCTAAGAATTTCATGAATTCATTGTTTTTAATAGCTGAATAGTACTCTATTATGTAGATACACCACAATTTTTGTATCCATTCCTCTGTTGAAGGACATCTGGGTTCTTTCCAGCTTCTGGCTATTATAAATAAGGCTGCTATGAACATAGTGGAGCATGTGTCCTTATTACATGTTAGAGCATCTTCTGGGCATATAACCAGGAGTGATATAGCTGGGTCCTCAGGCAGTGCTATATCTAATTTTCTGAGGAACTGCTAAACCAATTTCCAGAGTGGTTTTACCAGCTTGCAATCCCACTAGCAATGGAGAAGAGTTCCTCTTTCTCCACATGCTCTCTAGCATCTGCTATCCTCTGAGTTTTTCATCTTAGCTATTCTGACTGGTATGAGGTGGAATCTCAGGGTTGTTTTGATTTGTATTTTCCTGATAACCAAGGATGCTGAACATTTCTTTAAGTGCTTCAGAGCCATTCACGTTTCCTCAGTTGAGAATTCCCTGTTAAGCTCTGTACCCCATTTTTAATAAGGTTATTTGATGCTCTGAGGTCTAACTTCGTGAGTTCTTTGTATACATTGGATATTAGCCCTCTATCAGATGTAGGATTGATAAAGATCTTTTCCCAATCTGTTGGTTGCCATTTTGTCCTATTGACAGTGTCCTTTGCCTTACAGAAGCTTTGCAGTTTTATGAGGTCCCATCTGTTGATTCTTGTTCTTAAAGCATAAGCCATTGATGTTCTATTCAGGGAAATTTCCCCTGTGCCTTTGTGTTCAAGGTTCTTCCTCACTTTCTCCTCTATAAGCTTCAGTATATCTGGTTTTATATGGATGTACTTGATCCACTTGGACTGGAGCTTTGTACAAGGAGATAAGAATGGGTTGGTTGGCATTTTTCTGCATTCTGACCTCCATTTGATTCAGCACCATTTGTTTAAAAATGCTGTATTTTTTCCACTGGATGTTTTTAGCTCCTTTATCAAATATCAAGTGACCGTAGGTGTGTGGGTTCATTTCTGGGTCTTCAATTCAATTCCATTGATCTTCCTGCTTGTCTTTGTACCAATACTATGCAGTTTTTATCACTATTGCTCTATAGTAGAGCTTGCAGTCAGGGATGGTGATCTTTTGTTGTGGAGAATAGTTTTTGATATCCTGTGTTTTTCTGTTATTCCAGATGAATTTGAAGATTGCTCTTTCTAGCTTTATGAAGAATAGATTTGGAATTTTGATGAGGATTGCATTGAATCTATAGATTGCTTTAGGCAAGATGGCCATTTTTACTATATTATTCCTGCCAATCCATGAGCATGGAAGATCTTTCCATCTTCTGAGATCTTCTTTGATTTCTTTCTTCAGAGGCTTGAAGTTCTTGTCATATAGATCTTTCATTTGCTTGGTTAGAATCACCCCAAGGTATATAATATTATTTGTGACTATTGTGAAGGGTGTCATTTCCCTAATTTCTTTCTCAGCTTGTTTATCCTTTGAAGAGAAGAAGGCTACTGATTTGTTTGAGTTAATTTTATATCCAGCCACTTTCTGGAAGTTGTTTATCAGGTTTAGGAGTTCTCTGGTGGAATTTGGGGGGTTGCTTAAATATACGATCATAGCATCTGCAAATAGTGATATTTTGACTTCTTCCTTTTCAATTTGTATACCTTTGAGCCCCTTTTGTTGTCTGATTGCTCTGGCTAGGACTTCAAGTACTATATTGAATAGACAGGTAGAGAGTGGGCAGCCTTGTCTGGTCCCCGATTTTAGTGGGATTGCTTCAAGTTTCTCTCCATTTAACTTGATGTTGGCTATTGGTTTGAAGTATATGGCTTTTACTATGTTTAGGCATGGACCTTGGATTCCTGATCTCTCCAAGACTTTTTTTCATGAAGTCTGGATTTTGTCAAAAGCCTTTTCAGCATCTAATGAAATGACCATGTGGTTTTTTTTTTTCCTTTAGTTTGTTTATGTAGGGAATTACATTGATGGATTTCTGAATATTGAACCATCCTTGCATCCCTGGGATGAAGCCTACCTGATCGTGGTGAATTACAGTTTTTATGAATTCTTGGATTCAGTTGGCCAGAATTTTGTTGAGTATTTTTTCATCAATGTTCATGAGGGAGAGTGGTCTGAAGTTCTCCTTCCTTGTTTGGTCTTTGTTTGGTTTAGGTATAAGCGTTATTGTGGCTTCATAGAATGAGTTGAGTAGTGTTCCTTGAGTTCTATTTCATGGGATAGTTTGAAGCGTATCAGTTTGCGTATCAGAAAAATTCAATTTTCTTTGAAGATCTGATAGAATTCTCCACTAAACCCATCTGGTCCTGGGCATTTTTTTTAATGGCAGACTATTAACAACTGCTTCTATTTCCTCAGGACTTATGGGACTATTTAGATGGTTTATCTGATCCTGTTTTAATGTTGGCACCTGGTATGTGTCTAGAAAATTGTCCATTTCGTCCAGATTTTCAAATTTTGTTGAGTATAAGTTCTTGTAGTAGGATTGGATGGTTTTTTGAATTTCTGCAGTTTCTGTTGTTATGTCTCCCTTTTCATTTCTGATTTTATTAATTTTGTAGTGCCTCTGTGCCCTCTGGTTAGTCTGACAAAGGGTTTATTTATCTTGTTGATTTTCTCAAAGAACCAGCTCGTGGTTTTGTTGATTCTTTGTATAGTTCTTTTTGTTTCTCCTTGGTTGATTTGGTCCTGAGTTTGATTATTTCCTGCCATCTACTCTTCTTGGGTGTACTTGCTTCTTTTTGTCCTAGAGCTTTCAGGTGCACTGTCAAGCTGTGAGTGTAAGCTCTCTCCATTTTCTTTTTGGAGGCACTTAGAGCTATGAGTTTTCCTCTTAGCACTGCTTTCATTGTGTTCCATAACTTTTGGTATGATATGTCCTCATTTTCATTAAATTCTAAAAAGTCTTTAATTTCTTTATTTCTTCCTTGACCAAGCTATCATTGAGTAGAACATTGTTCAATTTCCATGTGTATGTGTGTTTTCCGTTGGTTTTGTTTGAACTTAAGACCAGCCTTAGGCTGTGGTGATCTGATATTGTGCATGGAATTATTTCAATATTCCTGTATTTGTTGAGGCCTGTTTTGTGACCAATTACATGGTCAGTTTTGAAGAAGGTACCATGAGGTGCTGAGAAGAAGGTATATTATTTTGCTTTAGGATGGAATGTTCTATAAATATGTTAGATTCATTTGGGCCATAACTTCAGTTAGTTTCCCTGTGTCTCTGTTTAGTTTCTGTTTTCATGATTTGTCCATTGTTGAGAGTAGGTGTTGAAGTCTCCCACTATTATTTTGTGGGGTGCAATGCATACTTTGTTTTAATAGTTTCTTTTATGAATGTGGGTGCCCTTGCATTTGGAGCATAGATGTTCAGAATTGAGGGTTCATCTTGGTAGATTTTTCCTTTGACTGGTATTAAGTGTCCCTCCTTATCTTTTTTGATAACTTTTGGTTGAAAGTCAATTTTATCTGTTATCAGAATGGCCACTCCAGCTTGTTTCTTGGGACCATTTGCTTGGAAAATTGTTTTCCAATCTTTGACTCTAAGGTCGTGACTGTCTCTGAGGTGGGTTTCTTGTATGCAGCAAAATGTTGGATCCTGTTTACATATCCAGGCTGTTAGTCTATGTCTTTTTATTGGGGGAATTGAGACCATGATGTTAAGATATATTAAGGAAAAGTGATTGTTGCGTCATTGTTAAAGGTAGAATTCTGTTTGTGTGGCTACCTTCTTTTGGTTTTGTTGAAAGCAGATTACTTTACTGCTTTTTCTAGGGTGTGATTCTTGCCTTGTGTTGGTATTTTCTACCCATTATCCTTTGTAGAGCTGGATTTATGGAAAGATATTGTGTAAATTTGGTTTTGTCATGGAATGTCTTGTTTTCTCCATCTATGGTAATTGAGAGTTTTGCTGGATAGAGTAGCCTGAGCTGACATTTATGTTCTCTTAGGGTTTATATGACATCTGCCCAGGATCGCCTAGTTTTCATAGTTTCTGCTAAGAAGTCTGGTGTAATTCTGATAGGTCTGCCTTTATATATTAGTTAGCCTTTTCACCTTATTGTTTTATTGAAACTGTCTTTTTTTATACTATATATTCTTTATTTACATTTCAAATGATGTCCCCTTTCCTTGATCCCCCCTCCCCGCAAGTCCCATAAGCCCTCTTCCCTCCCCCTGTTCCCCCATCCACCCCTTCCCACTTCCCTGTTCTGGTATTCCAATACACTGCTGCACTGAACCTTTCCAGAATCAGGGTCCACTCTTTCCTTCTTCTTGGACATCATTGATATGTGGATTGTGTCTTGGGTCTTCCACGCTTCTAGGGGAATATCTGCTTATCAGTGAGTGCATACCATGAGTGTTCTTTTGAGACTGAGTTACCTCACTTAGGATGATGTTCTCCAGCTCCATTCATTTGTCTAAGAATTTCATGAATTCATTGTTTCTAATGGCTGAATAGTACTCCATTGTGTATATACCACATTTTTTTGTATCTATTCCTCTGTTGAGGGACATCTGGATTCTTTCCAGCTTCTGGCTATTATAAATAGGGCTGCTATGAACATAGTGGAGGATGTACCCTTATTACATGCTGGGGAATCCTCTGGGTATATGCCTAGGAGTGGTATAGCAGGGTCCTCCAGAAGTGTTGTGCCCAGTTTTCTGAGGAACCACCAGACTGATTTCCAGAGTGGTTGTACCAGCTTGCAATCCCACCAGTAGTGGAGGAGAGTTCCTCTTTATCCACAAATCTTAGCTCTCTTCTATACCTATAATCCTTAGTTTTGGTCTTCTCATTAGGTCCTGGATTTCCTGGATTTTTTGGGTTACAAGCTTTTTGCATTTTGTGTTTTCTTTGACTGCTGAGTAAAATTTTTTCTATGGTATCTTCAGCATCTGTGATTCTTTCTTCTATCTCTTCTGTTGTTGATGCTTGCATCTATGACTCCTGAATTCTTTCCAAGATTTTCTATCTCCAGAGATGTCTCATTTTGTGATTTATTGTTTCTACTTCCATTTTTAGATCCTGGATAGTTTTGTTCAGTTCCTTCACTTGTTTGTGTTTTCTTGAAATTCTTTAAGGGATTTTTGTGTTTCTTCTTTGAGGGCTTCTACCTGTTGACCCATGTTCTCTTGTATTTGTTTAAGGGAGTTATTTATGTCCTTCTTGAAGTCCTCTATCACCATCATGAGATATGATTTTAAATCCAGCTCTTGCTGGTGCTGGTGTGGTGGAGTATCCAGGATTTGCTGTTGTGGGAGAACTGGGTTCTGATGGTGCCATGTTACCTAGGTTTCTGTTGGTAAGGAGCTTGTGTTTGCCTTTTGCCATCTAGTTATCCCTGGTGTTAGCTGGTCTTGCTGTCTCTGACTGTGGCTTATCCGTCCTGCAAGCCTATGTATCTGTACTCCTGAGATTCCTGTCCTCTCTGTGCACACAGGTATGTAGGCACTCCTGGGAGACTAGCTCTCCTGTGCTCTCAGGCCTCTCTGCACTCCAAATGTCCTGAGTGAGGCTGGTTCTCTAGGAAGTATCAGGAAATATGTCTTCACTGTGGCAGACCTGGCAAGAGTCTGGGTACAGAAAGGGCAGGAGAAAGAGCAAGCAGTGGAGAAAGGGGAAGAAGGAACAGAAGGGGAGTGGTATTCTGGAGGGTGGGGGTTTTGGTGGTTGCTGGGTAGAGAGTCCACTGGACCCCTGGCAGCAGCTCTAGGCCTCCTAAGGTGGTAGGGGGTTTTTACCAAATGCCCTGAATGAGGCTGGTTCTCTAGGCAATATCAGAAAATATGTCTTCACTGTGGCAGACCTGGCAAGAGTTTGCCACAGCAGAAAGGGCAGGCACTGGTGGAAAGGACACTTATACTCTTATGCACATACCTGCAGGCCTCATATGCTCACAATGACACACATAAACACTGTCAAACACATAGTCTTTAATATACTCATAGACATATATACATAAACACATTCACACACATTAAGAAACATACAATCATATATCACAAACTACATTCTTGTATGTACACACACATAAAAATACATACCCATACATGCATCTATCCACACTCCTATAACACAGACCATCACACATAGACATGTAGACACATAAACTCAACATCACATGTGTGTGTACACAATAGTCATACAAAGACACAAAGATGTTGGGGGAAGAACTTCATATGTAATCTCCAACAAGTACCTGCTGAGGGCCAGACCCTGGAGCAATGTGTTTAACATCCAGGATTCATGTCTGTTGTGTTTCATGCTTTGGAGTGAAATAAATAGCAGACCAGACTACATATATGCAAAGAAGATACTAAAAATTGCTGGGATGGAAATAAAATAGGGTGTAGTAAAATAGAGTTTTGAGATGAGAAAGACAGGATCCAGTTCTGCCATGTGACTTAGAAGTCTCTTTATTTGGTTTCATGCACACATTTGTGGGTATTCCTTTGTGTGTGTGTGTGTGTGTGTGTCCAAACATAATATCACGTGACTTCCTCTATTACTCTGCATTTTATTTTACTGAGGCAAGATTCAACTTTGAGGTCATCAATCGCAGCTAGTCTGGCTAGCCTGCCCCTGTCTCTACCTCCAGAGCACTGAGGTTATCAGTGGTTGCTATGCCTGCTTTTTTTAAACATAGATTCTGGAAATCTGAACTATGGTCCTTCATGCTTGCCTAACAAGTTTTTCATCTATTGACCTATCTCCACAGGCAAGAAAGTTCTCTCTGAGGACGTGGTATCAGTGTATACAAGAGGGTGCTGAACAGTCAGGGTCCCTAGTCACAACAAAGAGAGAGGGGCTTCTATGATCACCTGCCTTGGTTCCCCCCCCCCCTTTAGTCCATTCAGGTCCCAGCCCATGAATGCAGCATCAGCCACAATCAGGGTGGGTCTTCCCATCTTGGCTAATCCTTTTTGGAAATGCTCTCCCAACATGCCTGAAAGTGTGCTTCACTAATCTAGCTGATTCTAGACTCAGTCAAGCTGACAGTGAAAACTACCCATGATATCACCTTGAAAAAATTTTACCCAGATTTAAATCACTGAGCTCAAGAGTTTTCTCTGGTTGTAGACAAGCCCTTTGACAAGGCCAGCTTGGAGGCAGTGGCTACTGTACAAACTCCAGACTCCATGAAAGCATCTGGTTTTTTTTTTGTTTTTTTTTGTTTTTTTTTTTTTTTTTATGTCTTTCTGGATTTCCTGGCCAGTCATACCAGCTAGATGACTACTGCCTGACACTTCCTTAAATGGAGCGGCAGAAGTTGTCAGAGGCAGTACTCCACCTCGCTTAGGGAGGGCGAGCTGCTCTGTGTCCTCTCTCAGCCCTGCCTGCTGACAGGATTGTGTTCACGAGTTCTGACAAAGCTGATGAGAAGACAGCAGCTTCTTGTCACTGCAGAGGCAGCACCTGTCCAGGGTGGCCCCTTATCTCCTCTCTGGCTGCCAGTCGTTTACACACCAGTATCTTTGTTTACTCTATGACCTGAGGGTGACTGATGATGTTCCCAGTCAGAATGTGTGTGACTCCAACACGAGAGATAAGGACAGCACACTGTGTTTTGCCTAACACCAGGAGTGATATTTCAGCACCAGAATGCCTAGCAGCAAACAAACAACAATAAAATCCCAAAACATTTCTCCCCTCACAACTCTGGGAAAGAAGAAGAAAACACCAAGTATTAAACAAAAAGCATTTCCATAGTCACTTTTGGGTATGTATATGGTATATGTATGCATGCGCGTGTATGCACATGTGTGTGAGTATATGTGTGTGTGTACGTGCACATGCAGATATGTTTGGTGTGTGTATACACAGGTAGAGGACCAATGCTACTTTCAGGAATTATCTTTAAGCATTCTTTTACCTTATTCAATGAGTCAGGGCTTTCAATAAAACCCAGAACTCAAGGGTAGGCTCTAGAATCTTCCCAAAGGGAGGGTCCAAGCTCTAGTCCTCACACTTGGGCTTAACCACGGAGTCACCTCACAGCCATCCACCTCTTAACTACAGAATAATCCTCACAGCCGTCCACCTCTTAACCAGAGTCACCTCACAGCCATCCACTTCTTAACCAGAGTCACCTCACAGCCATCCACCTCTTAACTACAGAATCATCCTCACAGCCATCCACCTCTTAACCAGAGTCACCTCACAGCCATCCACCTCTTAACCACGGAGTCACCTCACAGCCATCCACCTCTTAACTACAGAATCATCCTCACAGCCATCCACCTCTTAACTACAGAATCATCCTCACAGCCATCCACCTCTTAACCAGAGTCACCTCACAGCCATCCACTTCTTAACCAGAGTCACCTCACAGCCATCCACCTCTTAACCACAGAGTCACCTCATAGCCATCCACCTCTTAACCAGAGTCACCTCACAGCCATCCACCTCTTAACTAGAGTCACCTCACAGCCATCCACCTCCTATCTATGGAATCATCCTCACAGCCATCCACCTCTTAACCAGAGTCACCTCACAGCCATCCACCTCTTAACCACAGAGTCACCTCATAGCCATCTACGTCTTAACCAGAGTCACCTCACAGCCATCCACCTCTTAACTACAGAATCATCCTCACAGCCATCCACCTCTTAACCAGAGTCACCTCACAGCCATCCACCTCTTAACTAGAGTCACCTCACAGCCATCCACCTCTTAACCAGAGTCACCTCATGGCCATCCACCTCTTTTTTGTTTTTTGGGGGTGGGGTCAGGGTCTCTCACTGAACAGAGTTTGCTGCTTCAGGCAGCCCCACCGGTCACTGGGCTCTTAGGATCGCCTTGTCTCTGTCTTGCCCCTCCCTGTTTTTCTGTTTCTTGGCGGTTCCCAAATCAGGCACAATTAGTTTTTGCCCTTTATTGACAGGATCTGAGAACTGTATTGATTTGATTTGGTTCAAGAATAAAGGAAACCCAGCAGTCATGTTCTCCTAATTAATTTTTCATTTTCCATGAGCAGTGCTCCCGTAGACAAGCAAAACCCAGTAGTGGTTTTTCTGATACTTTCTAGATGTTTGCAGACTCCTTTTGCCTCCTGACCCTCCAGCATACACGTGCCCAGGGAGCAGACACTTCTTGTAGATGGTAGATCTGAGAGTAACTGGGGCAGGAAGACAGAGTCAAAGTCAGAGAGACCCACAGAGAAGGCTGAATAGTTAAATCTCTCAGTCGTCCTTTCTGAGGTGAAGAGGGCATGAACTTCATTGCCTAGTAGGGAAACACAGGAGCCCAGGGTATTCCAACAGGAGCTTCTCAGTGACAAATGGTGCCAGTACAGTATGAGTTATAAGTTTCCTTCAGTGCAGTAGAGCTGCTTTGTACTGTGGGGTCAGGAAGATAATGATGTGCATCACCATTTGTCACCGCTGAGCCTCTTCTCCCTATCAGCAAGGTCCTGTGGGTCTTGTTCTGCAGGGCTCTGGTATGTGTCAGGGCACAGCCTCTCTGGATGTCATTAGATAAAACACGTACCTTACTGCCATGGGGTTGCTGATATCTATTTCTTTATTGACTTGTGAGTGCTTTCAAAAGAGGGAGTCTGTCCCCCTATATCTAGTTCCTAGGGTCCTATCCAAATGAACCCCCAAACCAGTTCCCCAATAGATAAGAAGTAAAGAAAAATAGATATTATCCCAACTTTCATCTTCTACAGAGGTCCCAGACTTGGGCTTTCTCGGTGTCAACAAGTTGGTTTTGTATGTATGTAGAACACAGGAGCTGCATGGGAGGGGGAGTATCAGGGTTTGAATCTAAAATGTCCCTACAGGCTGATGCTTTGAATGATTGTTCCCCAGATGGTGGTCCTACTGGGGGGCAGGAGTTAGGACCTAGCTGGTGAAGTGGATTAGGGGTGGGCTTTTAAAGGTAGTACGCACAACCCAGAGTTCTGGCCTCATTCTGTTTCCTAGTCTCCCACCACATGAACAAACTCCGCTACACACTGCTGTTGCCATGAACCAAGCCTCTCCGCCCTGCCTGCCCTGCTGTCCGATGTTGAAACTTCTGGATCTGGAAGCCAATAGTTTTATTTTTAAGTTGTCCATCTCAGGTATTTTGACCATAGTGATGAAAGGAAACCAGTATAGTGTTTTCCACAATGATGGGTCTTACTGGTATGAATAACTTGTGGTGTCACTTCTTAGCTTCCCAGTGTAGCTGACAAAGACCACACTGAAACAAGAAATGGGCCTTAGAAATCAGCTGGTGCCATTATCTTGTCTCCTACAGGGAGGTGCAGAAACTCAGGATGCTAATGACATAAAGAATGGTGTCTTGCTGCTGGGTGAAGCCCATGTGAGCTCCTGGGAGCAGGGTGAAAGGGACAAGGGAAGGTGTGTGATGATTGTCCTGTCAACCTAGCAGGTGTTTGTCTTGCTCCTGGACATAGGTGTGTTCCTTCGGGACCCTCTGAGCCCAGATTCACTAAAAACAGAGAGAGGAGTTGAGGGTCTTCCCAGGAAGCCCACGTCTGCTGGAGCTGCTTCTTTGGAGGACGCCCACAGACAAGTCTCAGCTTCAGCCTCTTATTTATATTCATTTTGTTTACCTTATTTGTATCACACTATCTTTGCGTGCATGCATGTATGAATGTTCATGTTTGGCTGGTGTACATGATCATGTAGGTTCACATGCACTTGATGTGCATGTTTGCAGAGGTCAGAGTGCCTTAGCTCAGATGCCGTCTACCTTGGCTTTTTAGAGACAGGTGCTCCTGCTGGCCTGGATCCCACATCTCACATTTGATAACCATGCATAATCAACACACACACACACACACATACACACACACACACACACACACAGAGAGAGAGAGAGAGAGAGAGAGAGAGAGAGAAGGCAAATCAGAACTGTCAGCTATTACTGATTCTTGCCAAAAGAGATAAAGAAACCAAAACATATAACTTCTTTGGGTTGGAGAGGGAGCTTGGGTATCCAGCCAGGGTTGTGGGCATGCTAAACACTCTACCTCTGAACTACAGTCTGCCCTAGAACATTTTGCTTTTAACAGGTTTCCTCTTTCTAAGCAAACTACGTCATGGACTGCTACAAATTACAATTCACCCATTCTTTGGAAGATTGTTTCAGTTTCTAAACTGCTTTATCATCAAGTTAATTCTTCTTTGCTACACTGTGCTGTATGTTTTCAATATTGTGACCTGTTTGGAAGATGAATATCAAGGATGCTAACAACCATGTTTGAAGTATAGAAACGGAGAAAGCACTGACACTTTCTTTCACAGTGTTTAATGATTCCAAGTCCCCATAGCAATTTAACCATTATTATTGAGCAGGAAGTAAAACATTGTGTAGAGTTTTAGATGTATTTCAGAAATGCACCATGTAATTATTCTGATGTCCGTCACACCAGTTGTGGTACAGGGTCACCACTATTTCTCTCTGTCTCTGTCTCTGTCTCTGTCTCTGTCTCTGTCTCTCTCTGTCTCTGTCTCTCTGTCTCTCTCTGTCTCTGTCTCTCTGTCTCTGTCTCTGTCTCTCTCTTTCTGTCTCTCTCTCTCTCTCTCTCTTGGTTTTTCAAGACAGGATTTCTGGCTGTTCTGGAACTCACTCTATAGACCAGGCTGGCCTTGAACTCAGAAATCTATCTGCCTCCGCCTCCCAAGTGCTGGGATTAAAGGTGTGTGTCACCACTGCCTGGCAGGGTTCACTATTTCTAAAGCACTGTGTAATTAACTTGATTTACTTGCAGTCATTCTTCTGAGGAATATAAGACCAGACATCCACCTCATAATGTTCCTGGGAGCTAGACGTTGTATGGAGTTCACATGTTAGTGTGTCTCAGATCAGCAAAAAGCAATCAACCATCAGAAGCTGAAAATTGGGGGGGGGGGGAGGGAAGAAGGAGGCTGCGTATTTTCTAAGATTACAGATTGTCTGAGAACACTGGAATTTCTAGCACTTAGGATCATCGTTATGACTGAGAGCTGGTTTTTCCTTTCTCAGGCAGCCTGCCTTAGTCATTTGAAGGGTTTCACCCTCCACAGAGACCTGGATCTTCCCAAATGCCAGGAGAAAGGAGAGAAAGAAAAAGTGGGCAGCCCTAGTACCGCGGCATAACCTCTGTGATGCCAAAGGGCTTTGCTAAGTCACCTTCTGAGGACTGCTTCAACTGAGCCGAAATAAGCAACGTGGGATACAGCGAGAGCCGAGCTAGCTGGTGAGGCCACCCCATTTCTTTGGTACTCTGCGGCCTCTATGTAGGCCTCCTTTCCATTCCCCGCACCCTCTTTTTTTATCACGTCCCTCATTACAAGTTTATAGCGGCACCAGGAGATGGCTGAGGGTTTAGCTACCAACAGAGATGGCAGGAGGGAGGGCTTGGTTCCTTAATGATTTCAGTTTTCACTCTCCTCTCTGCTTCTTTCTCTAGAGCATTCATTTCTCCATGCTGCCATGTTTGCATGCACAACACCCTGCCAATCCAGCTACTGAAAATTGATTTGCTTATGCAAAAGAGATACTGCAAAATAAACAGAATGCTCAGCCTACCTGAGGGACTGAGCAGGAAGTGAGAATTCTGGAGAGCACTGACAGTGGGCATCCATCACACATTGTCCTTGAACTACTAATAGCCAGCAGAATTATGTGGAACAATTTCACACAGCCAGTCAGGGCTGAAGAGGCCCTTGCTAGGATTAGGAGTCCACAAGGTAGAGAGATAACGCTACAAATAGAAAGTGCTTCATGCACAGTATCTGCTCAGAGAACAGTCCACGCGCATAAGCACTGGGGGCGGTGGCTAGAGTCTCAGGGCTTGGGGTAACAGTTCTAAGTTGACCTTGGATTATAAGGTTATAAGATGTTATAAGATGACTTTGGATTCTGAAATGAATAATAAAGAGGTGGGGATTGCTACCGAAAGAACATGCTGGACAAGGGCTCCGCGGTTAAGAGTGCTGACTACTGCCCAAAGGACAGCAGTGTGCCTGTGAGAGTATAAAGAAAGCCATCAGCTAACTACACTGGATATTTATTTCTAAAGCTTATATATGTGCTATATTAAAAAAAAAGCTTTCTATCTCTTTATGTGCGAACACACGTGCATAGGCATATGAGCCTATGTGTCAGAGGTCGGTATTGGTGTCTTCTATCAATCTACACCTTATTTTTAAGATATGGTCTCTCACTGAACCTGGAGCTCTGCTTCTGCGAGACTGTCTGGCCAATAAGCCCCAGGATTCTGTTTTCATTTGTTAGCATCGGCGAGATGGTTAGCTACTGGAGGGAGAGAGCAAAGTTTCTCCCTTCCCAGCCAGCCCCCTGTCTTAGAACTGCTTTGTAACCGTGATTTGGCCAGGGAAGGAGACCTGGGCCTCCGTTCTCCAGTTCTCACTATCAAAACTCTTGTCCTAGAAGTGAAAACACTCATGCTTCAGTTGACAACAGTTGTTTGTTTGTTTGTTTGTTTGTTTGTCTAGCCAGGCAACATGACAGCCCCATTAGTCAAGGTATGTCAAAATTCCCCCCCTCACTAGAAACAAAATGGAACTAATCTGGTTTTATTGCTCTTATAACCAATCAGACAATTTTTTTAAAAGTGGTTATACTTGAAATAATTCCATACTTGACAAGTGTTTGAGGTACTTTTAATAACTTAATACATAGTAACACCTGTCTGTGGCTCTATGAATTCAAAACATAAATTTCAAAATTGTCTACTTTCTAGATGTGACACCCAAGACTTGAGGCGACCTGACTGGGCTCTCTGTTCCAATTCGTGTTTTCACTTGGGTAAATGTGAAATATTTTCAAGTGCCTGTAGAGTCAAAAGACTCTGTACTTAGCTATTGGGTATATAAATAGAGCGCTATCTTAAAAATAATTTAAATTATGTGACTAATCTAATAGAGGAATGAAACAATTTCTCCTTCTCCCCAGTTGATTTTGCTACAGGCCGAGTCAGCTGGGGACAGTGGGGCAGATCACATGGTTAGCCAACTTTTCCATACTTTCCCATCACTGGGTTCAGGTCATCTTTCTTCAGTTCTAACTCAGTTCCCGTTTCCTCAGTTAGCACACACTAAGGCTGGAGGCGGTTAGTCGATGGCCTCCTCTAACAAGAGTCCCAGTGAAGACTGAGAGGCGAGTCCTGAGGCCTCAGGGTCCCCATGGAAACACAGAACATAGACTATAAACATTCCTCCTGTGTACATCCAGTGCTGGAAAGTCTTATGGAACTGGCTTTGATGGTGGCTCGCTTTTCAAAGCTCTGACTCTACCCAGGCTCTTCTCTTCAGTGTGAACTGAGGTACTTGGTAGAACAGAAGGAAATGGATTATCTTAGGTGGCTTGGAGTCAGGTACATCATCAAAGAGTTCTTAGAGAGTGACCAAGAGTCCAATGTGCTTTAACCCTCTCTCCTTGCACCATTTTGATTCCCATGTCCACAAGACTCATATGTCCTTTGATAACTTTTCCATAATAGAGGCTGGGCCTCAGATGTGGCTTCCCACAGCCTCTCAGTGTTCCATTCCCAGGCGTTATACCTCATGTCTGTCTCTTAAATTCTGACCAGAGCAGTGGCCAACAATGATGACTTAGATACGGTGACATCACTAAAGTGTTTGTTAAATGCTATCTTTTAAAAATTCTCACTACAAACCCCAGAAGCAGAAATCTCTTCTTGTCATGGATACGAAAACAAGATCTATGATACAAGGAGGCTGAGTGGCTAGCTACTAGTAGCATAGGGTTGGAGTCAAAGCAATCACCCCAGGAAGCTGGGCCACGCCCAGCAGTCAGGACATATCAACTGTTGGCAGGATTTTGGATCTTCTTCCTTTTCCTACAGCTGTTTTTCCTTAAGACCTGGGATGGGAAAACATGTGGTCCTCAGATGCACAAGTTTACTTACCTACTGATTAAATTTTTCTCACTACTGTGACCAAAGGCCAGAGAAAAACATCTTCATGGAAGAGAGGTTTATTTGGGCCCAGGGTCTAAGGAGACAGTCTGTCATAGCTGGGAAGGTGTGGCTGGCAGAGCAGCCCCTCTCTGTGGTGACTGACTGCTCCTATCAGGGCAAATTGGGTCTCTCTCCTTAGTCAGCCCTCTTCATGGATCCTATCTCAGCCCAGTAGTGGGCCATGCTGCTGCCTGACAATGAATTATCCATCAGACTGACTTCCTGGTGTGTTTTTGGCTGATTTAGACTCCATATGGTATAATCTGTAGCAAAACCATCCACGGCAGTCAAAAGCTAGAAATAAACAAAATGCCCATCAGTTGATGTTGGATAGGTAAAATGTATCATCTACCCATACAATGGAATATTCACTCACAGAACAAATGAACAAAATAAGTTGATGCTAGGACTGAATACTAATTGTGACAAATGGAAGATGCCAGTTACAAAATACCAGATAATATACTATTTGTTGTTTGTGATGGCTGGAATAAACCAATCTATTGAGACAAAAAGGAGGTAAGCATACCATACTACCACACTTAAGATAGTTCTAAAGCCCCCGGCTGAGAATAGTAATTCCTCAGTAGGACTGTAAGAGTAGGCCATCATGGAAGTACACACAAGTACACATCCCTAATGCTAATCCCAGATGCCATCCCCAATTAATAATTACAAATTCATAGTTTTCTTTAGTGGTGTTTCGCTGGGTATACAAAAAGTACTTAAAGCCAGGACCAAGGGCTTCTGCTTTTTTATTTTCTATAAGTCTTTTGCTTGAATATTATGATTTCTGAGTTTGTGTTTTTAGATTTCTGTGCATGACAATATGTGTAGATATCTGTTTGTTTTCAATTGTGAGAGAGAGAGAAAAGAAAAGGCTATGGATTTTGGTGGTGCTGCTTTAAATACTTGATTCATGTCTTTTGCACAAAGTTATAGCTTGCTAATATTCATTACTGTGCAGTAACCCATTGTTAAGTGGTCATCACTGGTAATCCATTCATAGGAGGCATGATTTATTCATTGTACTGATGCGCATCAGCTGTGAACCTTCTTGTGTTGATGACTTAATGTCAGTGTTTAAGTGTTTCTTTAGGAAATAGATTTCTAGCTCATTTTATTTACATATAAACTTTTAAAAACATTAACACTATTAAATGTTGGAAACGTTATATATTATTAAATAATGAAAGGTGTTTTAGGGCATAAATATTAGTATTTTAAAGTACACTGGTATTGTTATTTTGGCTTTAACTTTTAACATATATATTCAAATGTATCCAAGTGGAATTTAAACATTATAATGATCTGGGACCTAAAAATATTTTGCAATAAACTCTTCCTTAATGGCTAAAAAAAAGAGTAGGGCCATTACAGAAGTTGATATTTATATTTCTCATTGTTGTGACCAAATAACTGTCCAGGAATTAGCTTAAGGCAGCAAAGGGTTATTTCTGTTCTGTGCTCAGGAGCTGCAGCTGCCGCTGGGGAAGGCGTGACCGTAGATCTAGCCTCTTGCTTTTGGTGGTGGGAGGCTGCTTGCTTGTCTCTGGGTAGATCAGGAAGCAGGGACAGGGGATGCGTGCACTCAGCTCACTTACTTTATGTTCTGTGTCCCTCCATTCAGAGGGAGGACCTCGTCCATGCTCACAGTCATTGTGGATCTTCTCAGCAAATCCCCAGGAAACACCTTCACCAGTACCACACCCCCAAAGGTCCGCTTCTTCAAAACCTTGCATGGTTTAATCTAATCGTGTAAGCATCCTAAGGTAGTAGAGATGATAGATTTATTTGGTCCTAGAATCTGGTACATGATTATGATTAGGCCCTTGATGTACATTAGTGTCGCTAGATGCTGGACTTGTCAGTGTGTGTATTGGTTGTCTACAAATAGTTCAACAAGCAAGTGACCTTTCTATGCTGACAGGATGTCTGGCCCTATATAAACATTTCTTTTTTAGAACTACGCTAATTCCTAACCTCCTTAGTTTATCGTCACTTTCTTGAGAAAATAATCTGTGTGTCCTAGGATGGTGAGTCAAGCCAGGGCACCAGGCCATTTTCCGGGTAGTAGCTGGACGCCGGGCTCTATTCTGTTAGGACCGGAGCCAGCTCGCCACAGAGGTATTTCTTCCACCTCTTGGTGGCCACAGCCAGCCCTTCTGCTCCCTCTCTCCTGCCACCCTTGCTTTGGTGGTTGCCAGAGCAACCATAAAAATATTACTCTACATGCTTCAGGAACAGAATGTCAGTGCGCCTTACTATTGTTTTAATTTAAAAACAAATGTGTGAAAATAACTCCAGCCTGGAGAAAGTCCCTTTCTGGCACAAGCCTCCCCTGGGAGAGGAGGTTTGGAATTGGCGTGAAGAGGTCGGGCTGAGCCATGGCTCTCAGGTTTATTAAAGAGTCAAATCCCTACATTTAGCACGCTACAGTTAGAAATGCTTGTTGGATAAAGGAACAATTGAAATGTGACATAAAGTTAAACATTTAGGAATATTTATGTACATTATGAATATGTGTGCAGAAATTTATGCACATATATGAATGTACGTGTGTATCTATGAGCACACATATATTATGTACACACAGAAATGTCTAAGTTAAATCCTAATTTCTGGATGCCACTATAAATTTCAGGATTTTAGTTTTGTTATTATTTAGTATTATTAATTTTCTGAGTGAGTGAGTGTGTGTCTTAGGGTTTCTATTGCTGTGAAGAGACACCATGACCACATGTTTCTTATAAAAGAAAACATTTTAATTGGGGCTGGCTTGCAGTTTCAGAGGTTTAGTCCATCTTTGTCATGTTTGGAAACATGGCAGCATGCAGGCAGACATGGTGTCAGAGAAAGAACTTAGAGTTGTACATCTAGATCTGCAGGCAGCAGGACCAGAGTGCCACACTGGGTGTGGCTTGAGCATCTAAGACCTCAAAGCCCAACCCTAGTGACTACTTCTTCTAACAAGACTACACCTACTCCAACAAGGCCATATCTTTTAATAGTGCCCTTCCTACGGGCCTATGGGGGCCATTTTCTTTCAAAATGTGTGTGTGTGTGTGTGTGTGTGTGTGTGTGTGTGTGTGTGTGAGAGAGAGAGAGACAGAGAGAGAGAGAGAGAGAGAGAGAGAGAGAGAGAGAGGGAGGGAGAGGGGAAGGGGGCACAGGGGGAGAGGAGGGAAGGGAGAGGGGGGGACAGAGAGGGAAAGGGAGAGGGAGAAAGAGAGAGGGAGAGAGAAGGAGAGAGGGGGAGAGAGAGAGGGAGAGAGGGAGAGAGAGGGAGAGGGGGAGAGAGAGAGAGAGAGAGAGAGAGAGAGAGATGAGAGGGAGAGAGAGGGAGAAGGGGAGAGAGAGAGAAGAGAGGGAGAGAGAGGGAGAAGGGGAGAGAGAGAGAAGAGAGGGAAAGGGAGAGTGAGAAAGAGAGAGGGAGAGAAGGAAAGGGAGAGGGGGAGAGAGAGAGGGGGAGAGAGGGAGAGAAGGAGGGAGAGAGAGAGAGAGTGACAGAGACAGAGAGACAGAGAGACAGAGAGACAGAGAGACAGAGAGAGAGTTATGTATACTGGCTGGTTTTGTGTGTCAGCTTGACACTTGCCGGAGTTGTCACAGAGAAAGGAGCTTCAGGTGAAGAAATGCCTCCATGAGATCCAACTGAAAGGCATTTTCTCAATTCACTTGTGTCCTGGAGAGAAGACACAAGAATAGAGAGAGCTACAGAAGGCAGTATGGAGATTAATGGGAGAGAAGGGCCCGTGGGACCACATACCCCCAAGGTGTGTGGAAATTGAGCTATGTCACACAGTTGTTTTCAGTTGTGCAGTGAACACATACAATGCAAAAACAAACACTGAAAAGTTAGGCTGACTGGCTAAAGAGAAAGACAGAATTCCTCTCAGAGACAAGATTCTGTTGGTCAGAATCCAACCTCCCGACACTGGCCTACGTGTCCAAGTTTCTTTGAAAAGAGTTAAACTGCTCCATGTGAGAATTCCAAGAACCCTGGATTCTGTCATATACCTCCAAAGATGTAAAAGGCTGTGTTTCAAAACTGGAGAGAAGATGACACAGTAGTTCAAGGGACAGAGACAGACAGACAGACACAAGCCTCTACAAAATGACAAATCAAAGGTCATTGTAAAATTCCTCTTTACAGGTGGAAGGGATGTATGGTAAAAAGACTTTTAATCTGTATGCTTATTTTCCCTTCCTACACGAATGCATTTTATTTTGATCAAATCTACACCTCATTCCCTGTCTCCAACTCCTTCTGGGTCTCTACCCTTACACCCTCTTCCCATCTTCATGTCCTCCTTTGTCTGAATTTAAAAATTTAAATTAAAACACTATCATGATCTTTTTCTTCTTTCCTTTCTTCCCTCCGACTTCTTCCTTATCTTCTACCTGCAACCCCCTCCTCTCTCAAATTCACGGCCTCTTTTTCTTTGATTATTATTGGTGTGTGTGTGTGTGTGTGTGTGTGTGTGTATTAGGAGCTCATCCCTGGGGAGGATTAATTCTCCCTCTCTCCTTAGTTGCCTGTTGTTCTTTCTCTAGGCGAGATTTCCTCCTTCCATATGTCTGTTGGGGTTGTCTTTGTTCTGGTCTTGTTTAGACAGCCATATTGTTGCAATGTATCATGAGTGTAGTTGCCCTGTTATTCTTAGGAGACAGGAAGTAGCAGCAGGCTTCCTGATCCTCTGTCTCTTAAAATCATCCCTCCTACTATTCCTTGATGTTACTTTAGTCTACTGTACAGTTGTGTGGTAGATAGATCTGTCTGTTAGGGCTGGGCAGCTGCAATCAATTGTCTTGTGTATTTTGGCTGGTTGTGATCAATTGTTTTGCGTATTTTGACCAGTTGTAGTTTTCTGGGATGGTCTTTTTTTTCCTTAAAAAAAAGTTATTTCATATACCTATAATTTTACCCTTTTTTTAAATTTATTTTTTTTTGTTGAATATCGTCTCCATTTACATTGCCAATGGTAAAACCTTTCCCGATATTCCCCCCTCCCCTAAGACCCCCCCACAGCCTCTCCCCCTCCTCCTTCCCCCTGCCTCCACATATATGCCTCTCCACCCAACCCCCCCCCTTGGTTTCCTTTTGTTAGGGCCTCTATTGAGCCTTTACCTGACCAAGGACCATTCCTCCCACTGATGCCCAACAAGGCCTTCCTCTGCCACATTTTTGGCTAGAACCATGTGTGCCTCTTGATTGATGGTTCAGTCCCTGGGAGTCCTGGGGCATCTGGGTGGCCGAGATCATTGTTCTTCCCATGGGGCTGTTAACCCCTTCAGCTCCTCTGGACCATCCTCCAGCTCCTCCATTGGGGACCCCATGCCCAGTCCAATGGTTGGTTGTTAGCATCTGCCTCTGGATTGTAAGGCTCTGGCAGGGCCCCTCCAGAGACAACCAAGGCATGCTCCTTTTGGTATACACTTCTTGTTGTCCATAGCAGTGTCAGGGTTTGTTGATTGTTTATAGGATGAATCCCCAGGTAGGGCAGTCTCTGGGTGGCCTTTACTTCAGTCTCTGCTCCACACATTGTCTCCCTTATTGCTCCTGTGACTATTTTGTTCCCTTTCTTAGAGGAACTGAAGCACCCTCACTTAAGTCCTCCTCCTTCTTGAGCTTGGTGAATTCTAACTTGTTTATTTTGAGCTTTTGGGCTAACATCTACTTATTAGTGAGTGCATACCATGTGTGTTCTTTTGTGATTGGGTTGCCTCGCTCAGGATGACACTTTCTAGTTCCATCCATTTGCCTAAGAATTTCATGAATTCATTGTTTTTAATAGCTGAATAGTACTCCATTGTGTATATATACCATAGTTTCTGTATCCATTCCTCTGTTGAGGGACATCTGGGTTCTTTCTATGAACATAGTGGAGATGTGTCCTTATTACATGTAGGAGCATCTTCTGGGTATATGCCCAGGAGTGGTATAGCTGGGTCTGCTGGTAGTACTATGTCTAATTTTCTGAGGAATCGCCAAACTGATTTCCAGAGTGGTTTTACCAGCTTGCAATCCCACCAACAATGGAGAAGTGTTCCTCTTTCCCTACATTCTCTCCAGGAACTGCTGTCCCCTGAGTTTTTTATCTTAGCCATTCTGACTGGTGTAAGGTGGAATCTCAGGGTTGTTTTGATTTGCATTTCCCTGATAACTAAGGATGCTGAACATTTCTTTCAGGTGCTTTAGAAACATTTGAGTTTCCTCAGTTGAGAATTCCGTGTTTAGCTCTGTACCCCATTTTTTAATAGGGTTATTTGACTCTCTGGAGTCTAACTTCTTGAGTTCTTTATATACATTGGATATTAGCTCTCTAGCATATGTAGGGTTGATAAAGATCTTTTCCCAGCTTGTTGTTTGCCATTTTGTCCTATTGACTGTGTTCTTTGCTTTACAGAAGCTTTGCAGTTTTATGAGGTCGCATTTGCTGATTCTTGTTCTTAGAGCTTAAGCCATTGGTGTTCTGTTCAGGAACTTTTCCCCTGTGCCCACATGTTCAAGATTCATCCCCACTTTCGCCTCTATAAGCTTCAGTGTATCTGGTTTTATGTGTAGATCCTTGATGCACTTGGACTTGAGTTTTGTACAAGGAGATAAGAATGGGTCGATTTGCATTTTTCTGCATGCAAATCTCCAGTTGATCCAGCACCATTTGTTAAAAATGCTATCTTTTTTCCACTGGATGTTTTTAGCTCCTTTGTCAAATATCAAGTGACTGAAGTGTGTGGGTTCATTTCTGGGTCTTCATTTCTATTCCACTGATCTTTCTGCCTGTCTGCATACCAATACCAAACAGTTTTTTATCACTACTGCTCGCTTGAGGTCAGGGATGGTGATTCCCCCAGAAGATCTTTTGTTGTGGAGAATATTTTTTGCTATCCTGGGTTTTTTTTTTTTTTGATATTCCAGATGAATTTGAGAATTGCTCTTTCTAGATCTATGAAGAACTGATTTGGGATTTTGATGGGGATTGCATTGAATCTGTAGATTGCTTTCAGAAAGATGGCCATTTTTACTATATTGATTCTACCAATCTATGAACATGGGATAACTTCCCACCTTCTGAGACTTTCTTTGATTTCTTTCTTCAGAGACAAAGTTCTTGTCATATAGATCGTTCACTTGCTTTGTTAGGGTCACACGTAGGTATGACATATTATTTGGGACTATTGTGAAGGGTGTCATTTCCCTAATTTCTTTCTCCTCTTGTTTATCCTTTGAGTAGAGGAAGGCTACTAATTTGATTGAGTTAATTTTATATCCAGCCTCTTTGCTGAAGTTGTTTATCAGCCTTAGGAGTTCTCTGGTGGAAGTCTTGGGTTAGCTTAAGTATACTATCATATCATCTGCAAATAGTGATATTTTGACTTCTTCCTTTCTAATTTGTATACCTTTGACTTCCTTTTGCTGCCTGATTGCTCTGGCTAGGACTTCAAGTACTATGTTGAATAGATAGGGAGAGAGTGGGCAGCCTTGTCTGGTCCCTGATTTTAGTGGGATTGCTTCAAGTTTCTCTCCATTTAGTTTGATATTGGCTACCGGTTTGAAGTATATGGCTTTCACTATAGGTTTAGGTATGGGCCTTGGATTCCTGATCTCTCCAAGACTTTTATCATGAAGGGATGCTGGATTTTGTCAAAAGCCTTTTCAGCATCTAATGAAATGACCATGTGGTTTTTTTCCTTTAGTTTGTTTATGTAAGGAATTACATTGACGGATTTCCGTATATTGAACCATCCCTGCATCCCTGGGATGAAGCCTACCTGATCGTGGTGAATTACAGTTTTTATGTATTCTTGGATTCAGTTGGCCAGAATTTTGTTGAGTATTTTTTCATCAATGTTCATGAGGGAGATTGGTCTGAAGTTCTTCCTTGTTTGGTCTTTGTTTGGTTTAGGTATAAGCGTTATTGTGGCTTCATAGAATGAGTTGGGTAGTGTTCCTTGAGTTCTATTTCATGGGATAGTTTGAAGCGTATCAGTATTAACTTTTCTTTGAAGATCTGATAGAATTCCCCACTAAACCCATCTGGTCCTGGGCATTTTTTTTTTTTTAATGGCAGACTATTAACAACTGCTTCTATTTCCTCAGGACTTATGGGACTATTTAGATGGTTTATCTGTTTTAATGTTGGCACCTGGTATGTGTCTAGAAAATTGTCCATTTAGTCCAGATTTTCAAATTTTGTTGAGTATAAGTTCTTGTGGTAGGATCGGATGGTTTTTTGAATTTTTGCAGTTTCTGTTGTTATGTCTCCCTTTTCATTTCTGATTTTATTAATTTTATAGTGCCTCTGTGCCCTCTGGTTAGTCTGACAAAGGGTTTATTTATCTTGTTGATTTTCTCAAAGAACCAGCTCCTGGTTTTGTTGATTCTTTGTATAGTTCTTTTTGTTTCTATTCGGTTGATTTCAGCCCTGTGTCTGATTATTTCCTGCTGTCTACTCTTCTTGGGTGTACTTGCTTCTTTTTTGTCCTAGAGCTTTCAGGTGCACTGTCAAGCTGCTAGTGTAAGCTCTCTCCATTTTCTTTTTGGAGGCACTTAGAGCTATGAGTTTTCAGCCGGGCGGTGGTGGCACATGCCTGTAACCCCAGCACTCTAGGAGGCAGAGGCAGGAGGATTTCTGAGTTTGAGGCCAGCCTGGTCTACAGAGTGAGCTCCAGAACAACCAGGGCTACACAGAGAAACCCTGTCTTGAAAAAATCAAATAAAAAAAAAGTTTTCCTCTTAGCACTGTTTTCATTGTATCACATAAGATTTGGTATGATATGTCCTCATTTTCATTAAATTCTAAAAAGTCTTTAATTTCTCTATTTCTTCCTTGACCAAGCTATCAATGAGTACAGCATTGTTCAATTTCCATGTGTATGTGTGTTTTCTGTTGTTTTTGTCTGAACTTAAGACCAGCCTTAGGCCGTGGTGATCTGACAGTGTACATGTAATTATTTCAATATTCCTGTATCTGTTGAGGCATTTTGTGGCCAATTATATAGTCAATTTTGGAGAAGGTACCATGAGGTGCTGAGAAGAAGGTATATTATTTAGGATGGAATGTTCTATAAATATTTGTTAGATCCATCTGGTCCATAACTTCAGTTAATTTCCCTGTGTTTCTGTTTAATTTCTGTTTCCATGATTTGTTTATTGTTGAGAGTGGGGTGTTGAAGTCTCCCACTATTATTGTGTGGGGTGCAATGTATGCTTTGAGTTTTAGTAAGGTTTCTTTTATGAATGTGGGTGCCCTTGCATTTGGAGCATAGATGTTCAGAATTGAGAGTTCATCTTGGTAGATTTTTTCCTTTCACCAGTATGAAGTGTCCCTCCTTATATTTTTTGATAACTTTCGGTTGAAAGTCAATTTTATCTGTTATAAGAATGGCCACTCCAGCTTGTTTCTTGGGACCATTTGCTTGGAAAATTGTTTTCCAATATTTAACTCTGAGGTTGTGACTGTATTTGTCTCTGAGGTGGGTTTCTTGTATGCAGCAAAATGTTGGATCCTGTTTACATAACCAGTCTGTTAGTCTATGTCTTTTTATTGGGGATTTGAGACCATGATGTTAAGATATATTAAGGAAAGTGATTGTTGCTTCTTGGTATTTTCATTGTTAAAGGTAGAATTCTGTTTGTGTGCCTGTCCTCCTTTGGTTTTGGTGACTGCAGATGCCTGCTAGGGTCAAGGGCTTGGGGGAGCACGTGGTGGAGGACATGGTGGGGGAGCACCTGGTGGAGGACATGGTGGGGAGCACCTGGTGGAGGGAGAGGACAGAGAAGAAAGAGAGCCACAACATTCCAGAAAGTTCTGATGGTGAGAGAAAAAAATCTGAAGAGATCCAATGGCAGCTGGAAGAAGAGGGCCATTTTTTATTATGTTTTGATTCATTTTGATTATTTACTTGGTTGGGTTAAGAAACAGCTAGGTGATTAATGACATGCGTCTTTGGGTCTGTCTGTGAGGATGTTCCCAAATAGGATGGGTTGATCAGGAAGGCCCATCCTGAAGGTTGGCAGGACACCCTTGTCTGCTTCCTGATCTGCCTTGCTATGAACAAGCTGCTTCATTCTCCTGCTGCCATGGTGGACTATGGCCTCTGCGAGCCTTCTGCAACCACCTCTTATCCGAAAAGAAACTATGGTAAATCTACAGGACACAATCAGAAACACATGGATGGCTTGAAGCTCGGAGGCTGGGGCCTAGCACATGTGAAGGATAGTCTCAGGACCACTCTGGGCGTCAGGACAGGGCCAAGGAGCAGAACACTATTAGTACAGTGCCCAAGGTGACACTGAATTTCCATGGACAGATATTGTCTTGAGTCACTGCGGGTGAGACTGAGTTTCTTGCCTTCAGCTGTAGTTGATAAGGGGAAACCACAGAGGCCAAGACTGTCTTGGGTTTGCTTGATGACAGGCTGTTGGTTGTTGCTGCTGCTGGGAGCCTTTCAGGGATTGAAATGAAGAGAATTGTGTGTGTTTGTGTGTTTATTTGTTTCTCCCCTTCTAGCTAAAGCTATCTTACACAGAAGAGCAAATAACTAAAGTGCACTAACAGGTTTGCAAATTGAATTAGTTGAAAATGAAAAGGGAATTAAAAATAGAAACATGGAACATTTTTACGTGGACTCCATGAAGAGCAGAAGAGCAATTCTCATCTATGGTAAAAGAGCAAACATACAAACTGAAAACCAGTGGACAAAGCAAATGACATTCTAGGACATGGAATGCAGATGAACATTTTGGAATGGAGGCGGGGCTGTTGAGGAGGAGAGACAGAAGTGTGACAAGACTTAAGCAGATAAAACCCAAACTCTAGAGCAGGGTTCACAAGATGAAATAGAAAGAGATTAAGTGTTTCAGTTACCAGATAAAGAAAAAGGCGCACTTATAGCTCTGGTGGTAGAAGAAGTGTCTAACAGGCACAGAGCTGAGGTTCTGGCCTTAGCACTGCATATAAACCAGGCCTTTAGTCCCAGCACCCTGGAGGCGGAAGCAGAGGGATTAGAAACTCAAGGTCATCCACTGTTTGATGCACAGTGAGTTTGAAGCCATCTAGGATCACAAGACCTTGTCTCAGAAAAAAAAAAAAGAAAGGTATTCTTTTTCTTATTAGATATACATTTTAGATGTTAGATATACATTTAGATAAATGTTACAGGGCTGAGACATTTAAAAAAATCTGTCCACTTGTCTATCCATCCATCTATCCATTCATCCATCCATCCATCCATCCACCCACCCATCCATCTGTTTGTTGAAGTAGCACCATGTGGTTTTTGTTCTGGAGGTCTGGATGGAAACCTTGAGGGGAAAATCTGAGTCATATATCCGCAAACTCTGGACATTTGCCACTCTAAGTACTTAGCAAGCATTGGCTCCATTTTAGAGAATCTGTGGGGGAGAAGTTTACCTAGTCACAAAAATAGTAGATTACACATTTATAAAAAGAGTGACCTGGAAGTTTCCAGACTGAATTGCTACACATAACCTCCACATTATGAAAGAAGCTGGAAGAACCTAGTTCAGTAGCCATCTTATGAATATTTTAATAAGAGCCCCAGTACACAGTGTGCCTTTATAGGGAACAGATCCTGGCCGAGGACAGACGCAAAGGCAACTGACTGAGAGGGAGGGAATAGATATGAGCTGCGATGTCACATAACAGTCCTGCTTGTGCTTGGGAGGTGACTGTGCGGGGGAAATGTGGATGGTGCTCATCGCTGAAGAAGGAACGAGATGGTTGACCTGTAGGAACTGTAGTCAAGGTGGCCTGAGCTGAAGAATGACAGTTATAGTCTGTGAAGAGTGTCCATTGGAAGGAGCCCCCAGGGAAGTGACCCTGGTCCGTTTGATGGTGGGAAAGAGGGCCAATGTCTTTGAAATGTTATGAACAAGTGAGGGTACATATGGCTGGTGTGGGGGAGGGGCCTGAGAACACAGGGCCTTCTAATCATGGCATGAATGCCATGGCTTTTATTCAAGGGCAAAGAGAGAGGCAAGGAATGGATTGGAGGGGGCTGAAGTAAGCACAAGAGGCTGGTGAGGCGGGGTGAGGGTGGAGACAGCTTAGACTGGCACATGGGAGAACAGCCAGATCTGTGATCTGTTTCTAGGCATAAGTTGCCAGGGGACTGGTTGTGCGGAGTGAGGTTAACTAAAGCATATCACCTGGGTGTTTGGGGAAGACTTTGAAACAATATGGGTGAGGGTGGTGGTTGGTGGTGGGGTTAGCCTGGGAAGTGTCATGTCTGAGTTGCCGACTGGAAATTCAGCTGAGACTCGAGGAAATCAGGCATCGTTCTGAACCTTGGGGGAAGAAACTGGCATCCAGATGAGCCAGTTAGAAGTCGTCACCTAGAGATTTAACTTGGATGGTTTCACCTGCATTCTCATGATTTGCCTGTGAGTTAGTTAAAAATAGCACTAGATGAGAGGGAGGCTTCAATCAGCCTCTTATCTTTCATATACCCTCAAAAGGCTGAGCTTCAATAATCGGTGTCCGGCATTTCCTCTGAGAGATCTATATAGATGTTCCAGACTTCCTCTCTGGAGTGGAGCCAGTTCGTGACACCAGTTTTATTGTCTCAGGGCCTTTGGTGCCTTCACTGAAGTTGTCTAACTCACAGAATCCTTATATTTACATTTTACCACCTACCCCAGCACCTAGCAATTAGTAGGTACTAGGTAATAGTGTTAGTTTTTAAACAAAGTGTTAATGAAAAGCTGCGGTAAAAAGAGAAAGTTGGGAAAATCCATTACTGTGGTCCAGGAGATATATTTTAAGGACCTAGCTGAATTAAAATGGGATTTAAGGGAACTCAAAATGCTTGCTAAAGTCCTGCTTCACCTAAATCTTGCATGAAATATATAATATATACATACATGCAGGCATACATGCATATGCTCAATAATCTGTTGTACAACATGTGTCTTGATCTGAGTGAATAATATTCCTAGGATGAGCCATGCTTGGATTCTTGGGTTCACCCCTGAGATCCCTTCCTGTCTTCCTATTCCACTTGTCCTTTAATAGAAAAGACCACTGCTCTTCCTGGACCCATGCATTTCCACACAATGGATGATAATTTGTTCCCATGTAGTTCACAAGTGGCATGTCCCAAGGAGCCTTTCGCTATGTCCTTTACCATCTTGTTCCTATGTGTGTCTGTCATAGCACTCACCTTTGTTCATGACACACTACTGTAAGCTCCAGGAACCCAGCACAGCCTTGCTCATTCTGTATTCTGGGAAGAGTGCACAGAGCCAGGCAGTAATGACGGCAAATGAATACTAAATGCTTGGATGCACGGAGTGAATATCAACTGTGAAGCCGACTGGGCTGCTGGGGTGGCTCTGCCCTGGCCTCTGCCTTCAGCACTCTTAGAACACAGTGTCAAAGGGAGGCGCTGGCTTGAGCAACTTTGTCTTTCATGACTGGTGTAAATTTCTGTTGTGGCTCCGCATGCCTGCTGCCTAAAGGTGTGCTGTCAAGTGTCATGACATAGAGCTCAATAGAGTGCGGTGATCCTAAAGCTCAGACATTCTTTTCTCAAACTTACATTCCATAGTCTGGCACCTTTAGGAATTTCACCAGGCTTAGGACACTCAATGACAAATTAAAAACCTGCTAAAATGATTTTTTTTTTAAATTGAAATTGAAAAACCTTATTCCATTTGTACTTAGCTAAGCACAGTGGTGGTGAGTGTCAACATCTTCCTGAATGTTCTACTTTTCCTTAGAGCATGGGATGTGTAAACTGCTCTTCAAAGTACCACATTTACCATAAACACATGGATCTCTTGTAGTCAAACTGAGGTGAAGCTAGAATTGATGTGGCCTTGTGGTTGACAGCAGCAGCAGCAGCAGCAGCAGCAGCAGCAGCAGCAGCAGCAGCAGCAGCAGCAATGGTAGACCGCATAGGCAGACATGTGACATTTGAGTGAAATGGAAGATGAAAACAAGAGGGAGCTATTTTGGTTAATTTAAAAGATGTTATAGACTTGAAGAATACCTACCACATTTTCACTTGTGCATTAACAAGATGGAAGTTCTTTATTTGATGATATATCATTCTCCTCTGGTTTTAACTGAGATGCTCTTGAGATACCACCGTAAGCATAAGACAATCCTGACAGCCCCTTAGCATGTGATGGGTCTACATCTGTAGATTCACCTAACTGTCCATCAGAAGTGTTTGAAAATCAGCCAACTGTTCATGAAAATTATTTGAAAATAAATGCATCTTTATTGTGATAAATACTATTCTATCTTAGAGAGAGGCTTGCTAAGACTCACAATACTCTAAAGGAGGTGAAACAATCCATCCTGCAGGGGAGTTCCTTAAATCTCAGGAACTAAACTTAATATATCTAGGAAATCTCTGGAACTGAGCAGCCTTACTATACTTCTCTCTTCCAAAGTATATACAAAGTACATCCTGCAGAAAAACATCCCCAGAGGAGCCTGGGTGCCTGGAAAAGTCAGAGGACAGCCAAGCTGCCTGGAAGAGGCTCAGACCAATTACGTTGCCTTGAAAAGACACAGTGTAACCTGATGAGACGCCTGCACATTGTGTAGTGATCTCCAAGTTTCTAGTTTTGACCAGCCACCACCCATGCTGGCATGGGCTTTTTGATGGTAGAGCTGTCTTTGGATTATTTTTGTTCCTTTAAATAACTTGTTACCCATATGCCTTTAAATAATCTTAGTAAAACTCATTTACTAAGTTTTTTAAAACTCATTTACTCATTTACCCACACTAATGGCACACACCTTTAATCCCAGAACAGAGGCAGGTGAATCTCTGAGTTGGAGACTGGCCCACTCTACAGAGCTGCTTCTAGGACAGCCAAGGCTAAACAAAGAACTCTGTCTCAAACCAACCAAAAAATAAAAAATAAACAACCCCAAAACAAAGCAAAAAACAAAAAACAAAAAGCAAAGCAAACAGCAAAAAGCCATTGGTTTGGTTTACCAAGGTGGACTTCGGTGGTCTTACTTACTGAGGTCTGTTATAGGTTTCCTATATGGGCTGTGTAAGGGTTCGTTCATGTCTTTATGGGAATAGTGTCACACAATGCATGTAGACTTTTTTATTGTCATTAGTTCCTAAACAATATAACAACTAGTAACATAACAGTACATTAATTAGTTATAAGTAATCTAGGGACGATGTAAAGAATGTAGGATTATATGTGTAGGTATAATCATGTATATAGGCTTAATATAACACAAAACACATCATTTTATATGAAGGACCTGATGATCTCTGTAGATGTTTGTATTTACATGGAGTTTGAAACTCATGTTCTCTTGATATATAAGGATCATTGTAGTATAGATATAAGTTAAGGCCAGATCTGTTAGTTGCTTATTCAATGTTCACCTCAGAAACCCATATCTTTCTAGAGGCTCAAAACCCAGAAATTCACATCTCCTTGGGAACCTATCCTTCGTCAGGAACCCAAATCTCCTTAGGAACACAAACATCATCAGGATCCCACACCTCATCAGGAAACCGTATCTCCTCAATGTCCTGCATCTCAGGAAGCCCTCTCCTCAGAAAACCCCCACCTCTTTGGGAACCATCTTCCCAGACATCTATGCACATCTTCGCAGCAACCGTAGCTCTGTGGGAGAGCACGTCTCCTCAGGAGTGCATGACTCCACAGGAGCACTCGTCTCCTAACCCCACAGTTCCCTTCAGTAGAGCAGGTGGTTTGTTAGCGAGCTTTCATTTGGGAAGTCGTTTTCTGTGATGAGTAGAGCTCCTCTGACCCCAGGATGTGCATCCTATTGACTCTTGTCTTCTATATATAGTCCTGATCCTCTAAACTTGAGTGCTAGTTACAGTTTGGAGCTCAGTAATTTTAAGATCAACAAAAGGAATGGATAACATAGTGGTGAGCAGCCTTAAACTCTCAGAGAGCGAGTCTTCCCGAGCATCCGAGTGTGGGGGGAAGCACAGCCGGGTTTTATTTATCAGAGTGGTCTCTGTCTTTCCCCTGAATCTGCTCGGCATTCCGAGAGCTTCAAGGACCCTGGGTCGGTTGCCCTGCAACCAGGGAGTGATCTGTGCAGGAGCTGTTTATACTCCATGCTAACTAGAATCTTGAACTTTCTACTCTGGGATCAGGATATGTGAGGAATACATCAGAATGATCAAGAGCTTGGCCATGGCATCTCCAGACCCATGCCTCACCACTGGGCAGCTGTATGGCCCTGGATAAAGTAAGTTATTTGAGACTCAGTTCCTTCTTTTGAAAATGTAATGCGTGAAGATGAAAATAATAATAAAAATAAAATGCCTGGATCATAGTAAATATCCAACAGATAGGACTTTATCACCATCTTCTCTATCCTCCTCTGCATCATCTTCATCAGCACCATCTTCATCATTATCATCTTTGTCTCCATTCTCTTCCTCCTCTTCCTTCCTCTTCATGACCTTTATCTTCACTCATCTTCATCTCCATCATCATCATCATCACTATCATCATCTCCATCACCATCATCATCTCCTTCACCATCATAATCTCCACCATCATCTCCACCATCACAGTCATTCTCATTATTCTTTTATCTTCATCATCTTCATAATGATTGTCCTTCATGTCGTTTCTGCTTCTCTATCATGATGTAGACCCTGAGGACTGACTTGTAAAGATGTTTCTGCAGAACTCCTGGTACACTGTCCTAGGGCAGGCGCACATAGGAAGTTTAGAAACCCTTCAGCAACTGAGAAAGAAGTTAATATTTTGAATTTATATCATTGGGAAACAATAAATGGTAAGTCTACTGGACAATCTTATACGTGTTCTAATGTTTTGTTCTTTAAGGATGCCTAGCCTAGAGTCTTGGCAAGCTAATGGTGAATTATGTTGTCCCATTCGTAAGTAGGGAACTGCAGAAAAATTCTTTAATAGAGCGATGAAATTTGGATTCCAGGGTGACGGCTCAGCAGGCGAAGGTGCAAGCCTGATGATCTGAATTCCATCCATGGGACCTGTGTGGAGAGAGGAGAGAATCAGCCATGACAGGCTGCCCTCTGACCTTCACAGGTGTGCCAGGTTTCATATGTGTCCATACAGTACATATATAATGCACACATGCATGCATGCATACAAACATGAATACATACATGTGTGCATACATACAGGTACACATACATGTACACTCATGCATACATATATTCATACACGTGCACATACACACATGCACAATATATACACATATGCATATATACATAAATGTATACATACATAAATGCACACATACATGCATGCACATATACATACATGCATGCATGCACACATACATGCATGCACACATACAAGCATGAATATACACATGCATGCATGTGTACATACATGCATATATACATATATGCATATATACCATACATACATACATACATACATACATACATAAGGAAAGAGGTACATTTGACTTGGCATAGTGGAATATATCTGTAACTCCAGCATTCAGGGAGCAGAGGCTGGAAGTTTGAGGGCAACATGGATCACAAAGCAATATTTGGTTCCCTAAACCAAACCCACTCAAGCCCTACAACAACAAAACAACAAAAACAAAAGTATTTCCTCCTTTTTTGCCCATTTCCGACAGAATATATTAGAAAGATAGCTCTTTAAACTCCCATACTGTAGCAAAGATCTGATGCAGAGTGCTGTCTATTTAACATACAGAAAGTCGGATAATATGGATGAGCTGTCTTATTGGTTGCCCAGTGCAGAGTGGTTAGCCCTGAAACCACACACATATAAAAACCCAAAATGGACTAAGCAGGTTGCATTTACATGTATTTGTGAATGCACATACATACATACAAACATAATATACACACATTTATACATACATAATACATACATATATATACACTTGTACATTTCCACACATACATACATTTATAGAACAGTAATAAGAGAAACAGAGTCTATCAACGAGTGTGGAACTATGGGTGAAGTTTGAGGAAAGGTGGCTGGGAAGGGCTGGAAAGAGGAGAGGGAGGAGGGAAAGTGATATAATTATGTTTCAATTAAAATAATTAAAAATGAAATATGAAGGAGTCCAGTGACATAAAGCATCATCAAGAAAGCACGTTTCAGCAGCACACATCAAAATGGAATATATGGAATACAAATCTAGGGAAAGAGACACATTTCCAGAAAACCTGAAGAACACACAAAGTTCTGATATTCACAATGCAAAAAATATCCTCCCCCTCTCTATTTTGTAAATGGTAGTTTAGTGCCTACAAAAATGTCCACTTGCCAGTTCTGTGTAACTTAAGTCTAGAGTTAAAGATTCTAGGCATAAAGTTTATATGCACATTATATTTGTTTTTCTAAAAATAAACATATTTAACATGAAAAGTTCTGGAATCCATCTTACTTACAGGGTTGTTTTCCTAATTTACCTTTTGGATGGCTTAGGTACAATCCTGTAGTTTCTTCCCTTAGTGATATAAGAGTCTGCCAAGTTTCCAGGTAAGATGATGGGGGTATCCGTCTACAATATGGATATCCACTACAGAATGACAATATTTAAGGACAGACATTTATTTTTCTTGGAAATAGACAAAAACCCTAACTCTGTAAGGACAAAGATAGGAAAGGTGGCAACAAAATGTAACCCACCTGAAACTTTCTCGGCAGTTTTAATGATGTATCAGATACCGTAGCACGGGTAGCAGATATACATTAATGCAAAATTATTTATTTTATAATTCCTGACCATGTATTGGTTGGGCACTTTGGAAAGTTTTTTCTCTATAATTGTTTTTTTTTCAATGATATAAATGAAAACACCGTGAACTAAGAAAAAGACGTGCTGGATTTCTTGTCCCAGTTGCTTCCGACATTTTATTTTCTTAGTTATAATTACATAGTATTAAAAAAAACATGTATGTATGTATGTATATATGTATGTATGTATGTATGTGTGTATTTATTTATTTATTTATTTATTTATTTATTTATTTATGTGTGTGATGGCTGTGTGTGGAGACAGAGGAGAACTTGTTAGAGTTTTTTCTTCCCACCATGTGGGTCCCTGGGATCGAACTCAGATAGTCAGGGTTGGCGGCAAGTGCCTTCACCAGCTGAGCCATCTAGCTGGCCCACAGCTGTGTTTAAAATGGGGGTTGGCTTGCTTATGATTCCATGGAGCCTTGTGAGTCTTGGATACCGCGGCGTTTGTGGAGGTATGCTTAACTTTTATCCGTCACGGCAGGTAACGGATGCCGCGGTGTGAGTTTAGAGCCAACCATTGATTCGTACTGGTACTTATCATTCCACAGTTTATTGTAATTCCTTGCACAGGCGCATTATGAACTCATGTGTCTCATACCACAATGCATGGCAAGATGTCTACTTTGTTGTTGAAGTTGCTGTAATTCTTGTGCTGTCGTTGAATACTTTCTAACACATTTATTTTTATCTATGCCTACATAAATGTGTGTGCACAAAGCATCTTCAGGTTCTCATGGAGGTCAGAGAGCACTGGGTCTCCGGTAACCGCGGTTACAGGTGGTTGGTTGTGGGCGGTCGTGGGTGGGTGCTTGGAACCGAACTGGTCCTCTACAAGAACAGTGGGTTCTTGTTAAGTGGGTTAATGACTCAGCCATCGTTGTTGTCTCCCCCACCCATGTGGCTGTATAATTTGTTAAAACTCCTCGACCATCCACACGTGTGGTGAGAACATATCTATGATGAGTTCTGGTGCATTCTGACTCAATTACTAAGAAAACCACTTCTATCGCGAATGGAAGGAGTCGAAGTGTAAATATCAACTAAACTTAGAGGCTCCCCATTCTGTGCCCTCGGGGAGAAGAAGAGTTTCCTCGTGCAACCCAAGAGGCCTTGGAAATGGGTGGCAAGTGCTGTGCCACGGCTAGGAGCTGAGCTTGCTTGGACTTGAGGTCATGAAGGGCACAGGTGCAGGGGATGGCTGAGCGCTCTGGCACGCGCCGGCTGATTCCTCAAGCAGCCAGTAAGCGGCACTGTGCCCCGCGCTGGCGGCCGGAGCAGCAGGCTGCGGATTACCTGCAGCAGCCGGGGCTGGCAGCTCCTCCCCGCCCGCCCTCAGCCCGCCCCCGCCGCTGCACTAGCCTGGCTCCGCGGGCACCGGGCACTCGCTGGCGGGAGCGGGGGACGAGCGCGCCGGGCAGTGGGGCCTCCTCCCTGCGTCCTCACGCCGGGCTGCCCTCCTCCCGCATCGTGCGGCGCAGGGAGGCCCTGCGCCTCGGCCGCCCCCGCGCGCCCGCCTCCGCCGCGCTGCAGGGGGACCGACCGCTGGGCTCCAGCACCAGCAGCTCAGCCCCCCGGGCGCCTCGGGCTCCTGGCTGTGGCCGCCGCAGGGGCAGCGTCCGGAGTAGCAGCCACTGGAGCCCCCAGAACATCCCGGGTAGCAGTGACTAGAGCGCCCAGAGAAGCCTCAGTAGCAGCAGTGGCAGCAGCATAAGTGGCCGCGGTCGTGGGGCTCCGCTGGGCTCCAGAGCCGGCCGGGCCGGGAGCGCGGAGCCATGGCTGATGCAGGCGAAGGCGAGGACGAGATCCAGTTCCTGAGAACTGTAAGTGCCACGTCGCGGCACGCATCTCCCAGGGGAAGGGGCGCCTGGGAGCTCCCCGCAGGGTCCCCTTCGAGTGACAGCCGGCTGCGGAGCCGCCTCTGGTCCGCCAGAGGCGCCCCAGTGATGCTGGAGGGGTCTGCATCATCGCATGTGTGCAGGTGTGCGGGTCTGGCCGGGGAAGGGCAGGACGCGTGTCTGTGCGCGCATGTGGAAAACCAAGAGGACCCAGTGCGGTGACAGCGTGGCGAGCCAGCGGGAGGCAACCGGGCGGGTGCTACCCAGCTGCGGGAGCCGGGACTGGCAGGGGACCTCTCGGTTGGGCTCAGGCTAGGGAGCAGGGCTGCGTGTTCCGTGGGGCGCGCTCAGCTTGGCGACTCCGGCTTTCGCGGTCCCTTGGGCTTCATGGCTGAGTGTGCGTGCCGTCATGGAGTGAAGACATCGCGATCCGAGTACTTGGCATTGCTCATATAGTGACTGGCCAGGGCTGAGAAGGCTGTCCCCATGGTGCCCCCAAGTCAGGCTGATACCCAATGCCATGGAGGCTTGCTCTGGTGGTCCCCACGGTTCCTGGCACGGTGCCATGCTGGTTTTCGTGACGACGGCTTGTAGAGAGCATGGGAACCGTGTGTGTGTGTGTGTGTGTGTTGTGTTGTGTGTACGCGCTCTACATGAAAGAATTTACAGATTTAATTTATCGTTAATACGTGTCATTCTTTAAACGCTGGCTTGTTGAATACCAAGTGCAGCAAAGTGCGTGACTGAAAGCAAGTGGTGTGTGTGTGTGTGTGTGTGTGTGTATGTGTATGTGTGTATGTGTGTGTAAGGGAGGGCAGCTGCTTGGAATTTCCACAATTCATGGTAGGCAGGGAAAGACCAGCCTTACGCTAATAAGATTCCAAGTGCCTCTTGGCGCTGCTGCTCCCTTCCTGACGGGTTTACACTGCAGACACTTCCAAGCCCCTTGCTCACCTCTAAACCTCTGAGCCTTCAGCGCCAAAGAAACGCAGGGACTCCCTATGACAACAGTCTGGTTAGCCTTTTCTGATCGTCCCAGTCTTCCCTTCCCTACCTTTCCTCCTTTCCCAAGAACATCCCCCCCTCCCCCCCCCCCCCCCAGGATTCCTGGACTTTCCACCCAAGACTGCATTTTCTGCTGGGATTTCTTTCCGGCAGTCTTAACAGTCCACTTCAAGGTACAGTCCCTTCTAGATCCACAGAAAACACCATAGAAAGGGAAAATGTGAAATACTAACTAGAAGATAACTTTTAGGTATTTGGATAAAACATGAATGGTGTTATTAGGAACCCATTCTTCTGCCCACTTCACTTTTCCCTGATCTGAGCTGAACAAGGCTGTCCCCACTTAGAGAGCTTCCTCACTAAGACGTGGCTTATGAGAGCATCTGAAGCCTTCTGGCCATATAGTTCATCACATTTCTTAGTGGACAATTGTCTAAAAGTTCTGTTTTGTTTTCAACAAGTCAAGCTGTAGCCTCAAAAGCCAAGGAATGTCTTTTTCAGGCAGATTACATTTTAGCTGCCGCGTGGCTTTAAAATTCAGTTTGTACCAGACTCTACAGAGTTAAAATTAGCCAGGGAATTTTGGCTGGTTTTGTGCGTTCAAGGGCTCCCTGTAGGCTTCAGGGCTAAGCCCAGCTTCTAGAGCCGCTGTTCGCAGGATGTTTAATAGGGACTGAGGCTCTGTGCTTGCCTGGAGGTTATTTTTTTCTTTCCACATATAAAGTCATGTTAACTCTGGGCCACTTAGCAGCTGCCTGTCAGCCAGAGCAACACCTTTGATAAGTGGGACTTGGGTAAGGTCTGGCAGTCCTAGACTGAGATTCTTCTTTTAATAAAACATTGGTAGGTTGTTGTACTGATGATAAATGACCTTGAAGGAGTAGCATTGTGGAGAAGGAAGGGTGTGTGTGTGTGTGTATGTGTGTGTGTGTGGGGTGTGTGTGTGTGTATGTGTGTGTGTGTGGGGTGTGTGTGTGTGTATGTGTGTGTGTGTGGGGGGGTGTGCGAGAGAGACATTCATATCTGAAAGGAATGCATCTTTTTCTGAGCTTGTGATTCTAATGAGATAATTCTCCCGTCTTTCTCCAGCCTCTCTGTCTGCTGCCCTGATCCTTCCCATCTTATTCTTTAACCTGTGCATGTTGATGGTTCAGGGATGTTAACGAGGTTAGCAAAAGTAAGCATGCCATCCCTTTATTATCTTCACCCCACCCAGCCCTGGGGCAATTATTAAAATGTACAAGTGTCATTATGAGTTATTTCATTTTGTGTTTATTTATTTATGTTCACACTTGATAGCCTAGGCTGGCCTGCAGCTCTCTATGTAGTATGGGATGGTATAGAATTCTTAGAGATCCTGTCTCACTCTTCAGAGGGCTGAAATTACAGGACTCACCACACCTGGTTTCGGTTTTTTTTTTTCCTTTCCTTTTAAATTTTTACAAAATTCCAGGCTGGCTTTGAACTTGCTTTGTAGCTAAGGATATCCTTGACCTATTGATTCTTCTGCTTCTCCCTCCTGAGTGCTGGGATCACAGGCATGTGTTCAAGACAGGTTGGTACAGTGCTGGAAGAATGAACACAGGGCTTTGTGTGTGCCAAGCAGGCACATCCCAGCCATGCGTTCTGTTGTTTTAAAGGCACATGTACCAAGAAGCATTAAGACTGCATATTTTGATACGCTAGTTGTAACTGAGGTCTTTCTGAGAGTAATAGACAGAGCTGTTGTGCATTAAAAAAAATCAGTCATGGTGCTACCATGGCTGTGCCATACACCAGACATTTACACACTCTGGATAGCATATCCTGATTATGATCTTGTCAGTTCGGTTTGGATTCTGTGTTCTATCACACTGAAATATCTCTTATATCCACAGCTCCCCCAACCCCACACTTTCTGAGAGGGGTCTGAGATCATTGCTAAGGGACATAGAGGTGACATCTTTAAAGGAGCCTTTGCAGGAGTTGCGTCTTCTCTGGTGTTATTAAGGATTTCTTCATTTTGAGGGTTTTGCCACTGTTAGCCTAAAATATGTCCAGTTCCCATCTCTTTTTCTTCATTGCTGGTTTTGTTGTCTGCCAAGATTCCTTCTCAGCAGGCGATAGGTGGCTTCCCTACCAGATGGAGACATGCTCCCTCTGATCTGTTTATATTTACAGGGGCTGAGAAGATGCTTCAGAAGTGATTAGCCCTTGGGGCAGATGAATCATCGTATCATAAAATAAACCGTTAGCACCTAATGGATTTGTCTGCCATGTTCAGACACATGCATCATTTGAGATGCCATGACTTCTTTTATCTTAAAAACTTTTATGAGCTTGCCAACATAGCAATGAACTGTAATTTGGTATTTAAAAACATAGATCATTTGTTTTTTTAAAAGATTTATTTATTTATTTCTGTGTGTGTGTGTGTGTGCACACGCTTGTGTGCGTGCGTGCGGCGTGTTCTAGTGGAGGTCGAGGGGTGACTTGCAGAGGTTAATGCTCTCTTCTTATCATGTGGATCTTGGGGATCAAACTCTGGTTGCCAGCCTTGTCAGAAAGTACAGTTACCCGCTGAGCCATCTTGCCAGCCTAACACTAATTTTTTCCCTCAAGCAATCTTGTACAATTTCACAGGTGCTATTAAGATATGCCTTCAACATAAGACTATATGTGTTATTAAATGACCTTGCTAGGGATTATGTTTTCAGTCCTTTGCTTTTTGTTTCCCCATCATTGTAAGTATAGCTGAACTACTCTGGTCACCTAGGGTTATGTAGTTAATATTATGCACACAAAGGGACTTTAAATTTGGGTCCTGGCTGCAGAGATCATACTGCTAGGAAGGCTGGAAGCCTTTGCAGAAGGAGCTCTTTCCTGGGAGAATTTCTTTCTGTGCTTGTTCATCTTGCTCCAGAGTGACAAGAAGAGCATCTTAGGAATTGCCAATCAGTTCGTAGCAGTAAAAAGAAACCATTAAGGTCTGCGATCAGTACTGTGAGGAGCGGTGTGGCAATGGCTCACCATTTCTTTTTGTAGAGGACAGGAAGATTGCTAGTGTGAAAACAGCACATCCCAGCAGACAGGAAGCTCCAGCTCTCCGTTCAGCTTCAGGAGCCCAGTGGAGAGGATCTAGTGAGCTGTGGGTATTTGCTTTCTTGGTCTTGAAATCACAGAGAGCTTGGGATGAAAGTGAGCCACAGCACTGTCTCAGGAGTCGGATGGAACCCCTTCCTCAGTGCCCAGGATAAGTCATTAGACTTTAAAAGAAAAACAAAAACCAAGCACTTAGAAATCAGTGTGTACACTTTGCAAGAAGGGCAGGATCTGAAACACCCAGAAGATTAGTTTAGTTGACATTCTGCCTTATTTGTACTTCGGCTTTAGGTGACTTTTAGTTTTTAAATCAAGACTGAATTACCTAAGACAGATGATAGTACCGGGCACCCAAGTGTCTGCAGAAAGTGTCTGAATGAGAGAGGGAGATAAGGAGTTCATCTGGCCCTGTGAGACTCCGGGGAAGTTCTGGTGATTCAGAAACTCATTCTCTGAGCACCTTCTGCATGCACGCCATGATCTTGGATGTTGAAGAAACATTTGGAATAGAGGAAGGTTTCCTTTTTATTATAGTTGTGAAAGATTTCAAGGCTGACTGACTAATCAAAGAGAAAAACAGCACACAGAGCATCTTTAATCTCAGGTAGGTTGAGCTGCTCTCCTTGCCCAGTCATACAGAGAATGAAATTGAAGCTTAGAGTATCCAAGGGATTTGGTGGGAATCACACTCCCATTTAGTGTACTAAAGTGTGTAGCAATCTCTGAAGCCTTGCTCAAGGTCCATGCATCTGCCCGGAGTTCTTTCTGTCCTTATCTTGACCTTGTCTGAATCCTTTCCCATTTCTACCCCTAGTCCTTCCTGCCTGCTTCAGAAAGAACAGCCTCTGTCTTCCTTTCTGAGCCGCAGCCTGTACACCCTGGATCCTCGGCAGGAACCAGCTCTGTTCTTTGCTGCTTGTGCCCTTTCCATGTCTCCTTTGGTTTTCTTGTAGTCTCTTCATTCCTCCTCCTTTAGTTTGACCCTGGTGCCCCATTTCACAGCTCAGCTCCTCCAAATGTGGCCTCTGCTCCTGGTCTTTGCCTCTCTTTCTGATTTCCTGACTTCTTGTTCCTGGACACCCTGGGAACCCTACTTCCCAAACCTAAACTCCTGTCTTCTTCTGTCCCCTAAAACTCGTTTAGAAGGTGCTCACCTGGTCCTCTGTTTTCAAGCTACTTCATGGGGTCATGGAAGTAGGACATCCCCTGCTGGGCTATTTTATATATTTTTGAGTGTGCTTTTGGGGTTCACTTTGTTATCTCTAAAGATTCCATTCTGCTTCTTCTGTGCCCCTTCTGCCTTCATAACTTATGTGTGCCTCAAAACCGGGATCTTGGGGGGGGAAAGCCACAACTTCATTCAGTCCTGAGGGCCAGAGCTAGAAGGGTCTCTGGGTGCTCTTTTACACTGAGATCTTACTTGCAAGGGAGTCTGTCTAATTTCCTTCTGAGGGCTCCACATATGGATACCATCACTCTGAGGCCTGGGATTCCAACATGAATTTGAAAGGAATGTAAAGGACCAGAGAACCGGCAGCTTGCAATCCAGTCTTCATTACCCTTCACCTGTGACAAACATGCCCCATCACTTTGTCCTCCTTGCCATTTGATGAGGGTTTCCTCCCCACCTGTCAGCTCAGGATCCTGGCCCACCCGGACTCACTTTCCCCCTTCAGTCACGAGCTTTTATGATCTGCCTGGTCATGCTTTGGTTTACTGCCTCTGCCCGCCATGGGTTTTCTGCAATCATTCCAGCTAACTTAAGTTCACTATCTGACCTTCCCCAACCCCCCAATCTGTTATATATGTTTTTCCACTTATCTAATGTTCCACGGGAAGAGCAGGACTGTGTTGGGGGATATTAATTTCCCCGGGTTAACATGTCAGCTACCAAGGACAGGTTTGAGGGAAATCTATAGCAATCGAAATAGCAGGGCAAATAGGTAATAGACTGTGGTGTAGGCAGTCTGTTGGGTGAGATGGCTCGAGGGAATACCATTCTGAGAGTGGCAGAGCCGGAGGCGTCAGTGTTAAGAACGCAGTGTCCCTGTGCTCCTTTGAGGACTTTCAGGGCACTCTGGAGACACATCTGAATAGTTGTAGACATTGGTGAAAGTTCTTCTGATCTCACCTATAGCCTCAGCCTAGAGGAATGCCGGCCCACCTGTCTGGTGCGTGCTCAGTCCGGGGCTACCGATGTTTTATGTCAATCCTCACTTGCTGTTATTGCCTGTTTTATTTCTGGTAGACCTGTCTGTGTGTGTTGTCTACTGTTGGACTCGTGAAATTCTCCGAGAGCCTCAGAGTTTGGTATAGAGATGTAGAGTCATCAGCTAGGATTGGGAGGTACAAGGGTTGGACATAGGGTTGTAGCCCCAGGCGGCCATTCTGGAGTCCTTACTCATGTACTGGGTGAAACAGGTCCCTCTTGCCTAGAAGCTGTATTTAAAACAACAGGAGGATTTGGCTTCTGCTTTTCTCTCTCCCATGTGTATATATATATATATATATATATATATATATATATATATATATACATTTATATGTGGTACATGTACATGAGTGTATATGTGTGCTTGTGTGTGTATGTGTGTGTGTGTGTGTGTGTGTGTGTGTGTAGGCCAGATCTCAGCTTCAGTAGTTAGCATTTAGTATTTAGTATTCAGTATTTAGTATTTAGGAGCCATCCACCTTGTTTACTGAGAAAGGGTCTCTCACTGGGACCTGGGGGCTTGCTGATTAACCTAAGTTGGCTAGCCAACAAACTCTGGGGATCTTCTTGCTTCTCTCTGCAGCAGTGGGATTACAAATACACAACACCACAACAACTTGAGGAAGTCAAGCTCAGGTCCTCATGCCTAAGTCCCCCAGCCCTTCTTTTGCTTTTTAGAAATATTCTCTACACCATCAAATGTGCATATTTTACGCACCATGACACTTGGCGATAATGTCTATTACACAGTAGGACTCTTGTTTGGTGTTTATCGACTTGCTCTGACTCTATGAGATAAGATTGGATAATCCATACAGAAATGGGCGATTTCTTGCAAAATGTGTTAGGTCATTTAATTCAGTAGCCCTATAGCTTGACTATGAAATATCCTTACAAGCTCATGCCAAGATTGTGTTCCTAACATAGTGATGCTGTTCGAGGAGTGGGACCTTTAGCACATGGGCTTAGTTGGCAGAAGTGGGTCCTTTTGAAGGCCGCAGCTTAGCCTGGTTTCTGCTAGTCTCTGTTTCTTAGTCTGCTATGATGTGACCATTCTGCCATCCTGCTATGATGGGCAGAGACTCTCTTATGCTGTTTGCATCAGGTAATTGAGTTTCAGTGATATGAAAGTCACCAATGCAGCAAGCATATACTTAAAGCATGCTTTGTTCATGGCACTTTGCCAGCTACCTAGGACGGGCCACGGCACTATGGGAAGTCATGAGGCATGCAGAATAGGAATGGTGGAACAACTGGACCTTGTACATACAAGTCGGAGCTATAAGTGCTTCTTGTGAGGACTGTGACCTGTGTACTTTCATGGGGGACAGAGGTGATGATCACAGCCTTGATCTTTACCAGATGGAGCTATTGGCAGTAAAAGCACATTGCACATTCACATTAAACATGACAACACAGAGGGAGTGTCTCTCTCCTATGTCCAGGACACTTCTACACGTGTCTCCAAGGATAATATCACCACTGGGCATTATGACTGGCTCCCAAGTCCTGGTATATTGGTTCACAGCAATGTCTGCAGAGTATTTCATCTTGAGTCACAGATGATGCAAAGATGCCACTAAATGTCTTTGGTGAGTGTCAGAGAACCTTGAGTGCTCAGTCCCACCGCTGTCCTCTTAGAGTCACTCTGGAGCATTGTTGTCTTCTGAAGACAAGGTTACTCTTGAGTGTGGGCCTCTTGTTCTTGTTGTGAGGAACTGAGTCACCCAGGACAGTCTACAGAAGCTGTCCCATCGGCGTCTGTCTTCCACAGAAGAGGACAGCAGATGTGTGAAGGGGAAGAGATGATTGTGCTGGCACTGTTTATCATGCATGGGGTACTGGCTGCCTGCCCGCCATGTGTACTACATGGTACCCAGTGCTTAGAAACAAAGAGCTCTGTCATTCTTCCCTTCAGAGAGTTTGTACGGTCTCTGTTGGGTGGAATAGAGAAGAAGGGGAAATCAAATGTCTTTCTTTGTAGAACATTGATAATGGAGACTGGGAACAGATCCTATAACAGAAAAGGCTGGTGAGGAGAGAGGGACCTGATCCCCCTATGTGCTGAGGCTTTGTGGAGGAAGCTGGAGAAGATTTTATACTGAAGAATTTTCAGGCTGCTGAAAAGGAACTTCAGGAATCCTGGCCCAACTCTACAATTTTATTATGAAGGGAAATGAAAGGACAAAGATTTTGGGTCCATTTATTCCGCTCAGACAGGAGAGCCATAATTCATCTGATTCCTGGAACAATTCATTTAGTCTACAAAGCTGTTAATTGCACATCTACACATCAGGAAACTGAGCTGCAGAGGCTGAGATGACTTGCTCAAGGGCGATTTATGAGTGAGTGATGTTGGTGAGCTAGGTTCTTCCAGATGCCAAATCTTCCTCTCTCCCTCTCCCCCTCTCCTCTTCCCTCTTTTCCTCTTCTCTTCTTCCCCCTCTCTCCTCCTTTTCCCTTCTTTCCTCCTCTCCCCTCCCTCCTCCTCTCATCTCTTCCCTTCTCTCCTCTTCCCTTCTCTTCTCTCTCTTCTTCTCCCCCTCCCTTTTCTTTTTCTCATCTCTTTCTCTGCCCTCTTCTCTCCTTTGTTTCCTGTCTGTTTTCCCCTCTATTCCCATCCCTTCATCTGCCTAAAGTCTTGCATAAGACTGACATGGGTAAACAGGAAGGAATGGTGGCTGTGTTCTCTGCTCCACTCATCCTTTAGGGCTCCCTCTGCCTTTTATTGGTTCCCAAGTGGTTTGAAACTCCTGGAAGTTGCAGTAATGATTCTGGAAACTCAGACTGTGTCTGGGGGATGCACTGTGAGTCTGGCCAGTCTGGTACCTCTTGAACCTTTACCTTCTCTTCCTAAAAACTTCAGATTATATTTGGGGATGTTGCTCTCTAGTGACCCTTGTGCTCTCGGAGTGCGTTGGTCATTTGGTGGACTTACATGCTCACATGCCTTTTAAGCTCTCCTTACAGGCTGCTGTGACACCATCTTAGTCCTTTCATTAAAGAGGTGAAGCCCTGGTGATGAGCTCATTTTGTGTGTGTTTGAGTCACCTTGTAGCCTGGTTAGAGAAGGGACCTTTCATATCAGTGTGTCTCTAAAGGGGTGGGGCATGGCAAGTTTGGGTGAGGAGAGTAGAAAGACTAGGGAGAGAAAGTGACCAAAGGCTGTGGTGATATCAGCTTCCTCCTCCTTCCCAGGAATACCTTCTCATTTTGTCCTGTTCTGTGTCCTTTAGACTTCTGCCTGTGGGTGCTGGGGACAGAACATCTGCCCCGCTGCAGTTTAGGAAAGTTGTTGCTGATCACTACATGATCCATCCCCTCTGTTTAATCCTGTTCCTTGCTTCCAGCCCACTCCTTGGCAAATGATCCTTTCATTAGGCTATTTCCAGTTTATCCCACAAGAGTGCCTGCTTGGTCCTTGACAGAGTCCTGTTGGGACAGGCACAAGGTGGGCATGTTTGGGAAATAGACAAAATGACAACATGGACCATGGCAACGCAGAGGGGTGGGAAGCCTGAGACCAAGGCCTGGGCTTTTGATTTATTTGTAAGGTAAGAAGGGCCTTGTGTCCTGCCCTCTGGAGGGAGGGAAGGGAATTAGGCCTGACTTCCAGTAAGACCGGTGAACCAGCAATTTGTAGGATACATTGGAGCACTGAGAGTAGAGGCCAGTGCTAAGAAGCCTGTGAGGAGAGCTTCATCACAGAGTTGGGGAAGGGTAACCAAGGTCTACATTGGGGTGGGAGCTGTGGCTATGCTGGGGAGACCCTGTTGAGATAGACTGGTAGCTGATTAAATATAAGGAGGAAGACACAGACGGGCTTAGAAGACTTGAGAAGTGGGGTGAGGTTGACTTGCAATGAAAAGGAAGATTTTATGGGAAGCCAATGGGTTTTGGGTTACTTTGACTAAATTTTCTCCCTAGAAAGGTACGTTGACATACCCAGCATTTCGGACTGTGACCATTTATAGAAGATGGATCTTGACAGAGACAATCAGTGAGGTCATTGCAGTAGGTCCCATTCCCACATGAACAGTGCTGTCTTAGAGAGGGCTGGGAGGAGGGACCCACCCTCAGGGAGGATGCTGGGAAGACACGGAGAGAAAAGCCTTGCAGATCACGGTAATGCGACCAACCATTAAGACACACCGAGGCTTTCAGGAGTTAGGGTGGGGAGCATCTGGGGCAGAGCCTCCCTATCCTATAGAAGGAGCCAAGCCTATATTAATACTCTACCTTGGCCTTCTTATGCTGTGAGATCACAGAGTCTGATCTGTTGTTTAAGCTACTTATATTTTGCTTTGTTGTCAAAGCCCTGATGTAGAACACACACCCGATGTGCCACATTGTACCGTGGCAGTGGCATCAAGGTTTTCTCGCCCCATCCCCACCCCCACCCCCTTGCACAGGGAATGAAGAGGAGGAAGAAAGAGAGAAGGGTTTAAAAAGGTAGTCAGCTTCCTTTCACTGGGACAAATATTGCACGTGACATATCTATGAAGAGTAGGAGTTTATTTTTGGTTTATAGTTCCTGGAGGTTTTACTCCATGATCTGGTGGACCCGTTGTTTCTGGGCCTGTGTTGTGCACAGTCTCAATGGGCGGGGGAAGCAAAACCTCATGGCCAGGAAGGGAGAGAAAGAGGAATATAGGATCAGGATTCCATTTTCCTATTCAAAGGCTCCAGTAACCATAAGACCTCTCCCAAAGCCCCGCCTTCCCGTAGTGCCACCTTTTTTTTTTTTTATAATACATGGGATTTCAGGTGACAGTTAAGGACAAAGTCAGAGCAAAGGTAATTACTGACTTCCATTTCTTCCTATGGGAAGGAGCATGTACTAAGGTTATAGGGGGGGTGGGGGGGGAGATGTGGCTGCTCTCGCAGGGCCCTGGATTAGGATATCATGCCATATGGGTGACCACTGCCAGTGCCCACATAAATGGAGTCAGGCTCTGCACTCACTTAACCACTTTTGTCTTCCCTAATGTGAGGCCCTCATGTTATCATATGACTTTGGGTTAGCTTTGTATGATTTCATTTGCAAAAGTAGACCTTTTGGTGAGTGTTGAGAGGAAGAAAGGCCACATTGCAATGGCCCTTTCAAAACAGAGGATGACTGACTCATAAAGACTGTACTGCCTAAATGCTGAACTACAGAAAACCTCCAGGCAACGTCAGACTAGGGACACATTGGGATGGGTGATCCGACAGTTGGTGTTGGGGGACATTTTGACATGGAGGAAAGAAGAGAGCTCTGCTAGCAACCACTGTTCTTGGCTCCCCGCTATGATAAGTGGCTAAGGAAATGTCAGAAACTCTTTTGGACAACTGAGCAAAATATGTAATTTTAGATGTTTTATTCCAACATTTTTATGTGAGTGACACTGTGTTGCACACATAGCTTACAACTTATAAAGCAATGTCTTTTGAAAGAAATCAAAACAGCAAAACATCTACCACTTAGATGTGCAAATCCCACAGAGTGTCTTAGTCTCACCACCTGTCTTGGTTGCTTTCTCCTTGCTGTGATAAAAGACCCAGATGGCAGCAACTTAGGAGACAGAGGGTTTATTGTGGCTTACAGTTCTAGGAGGGGTAAAGTACATCATGGCGGGGATGACATGGTGGCAGGAGCAAGAGATTGAGCTGTCACCTCCACACTCAGGAAGCAGAGTGAATAGGAAGCTAGACTACTTCTCAGCGGCTTTAGCTCCTAACGGTTTTATAACCTTCTCAAACAGTGCCACCCGCTGGGAACCTGGCATCCACACAAGCGAGCTGAAGGGGCGTGTCCTACTCTCACCACAACACCATCAGTGAGATGAAAATGAGCATCTGCAGTTCGTGACAAAGCATGGATTGCAGCCTCATGGCTGCCTGTCAGGCTACCTGAGGGTGTAGGTGTCCATGTGTGCTTGCGCATGTGGGTGTGGGTGTATATTCATGTATGTGTACATGCATGTGTGGAGGCTAGAGGTCAACCTGTAGGTTGTCCTTCCTCAAGAGTGGTCCATTTCCTTTCTTTTTTTGTTTTTGAGCCAGGGTCTGTCACTGGGACCTGCTGCTCATCGATTATTAGGCTATGATGGCTGTCAGTGAAGCCCCAGGCAGCTGCCTGTTTCTGCCCCTTCAGTACTGAGACCATAAGTATGAGTGGCCATGCCTACTTCTTACTGGGGATGGAACTCAGTCCTCATGCTCATATGTCAGGTACTGAGCCATCCCCTATTCTGAGAATCTTCTTCTGAGGTGACTATTACTATACTGTGTACCTGAGATTATACTATATGCATCATATATGTCAAAGACACAACTGGACAAAATACTAACTACTGCCTTCATCAGATATATCAGTTCCTTGCCTGAATGCATATATATAATATATATATATATATATATATATATATATATATATATATATATATATATATCTCACACATATATATAAGGTACATGTGAATGAAAACTATACATCCTGGATTTGTATGCATGTGTATATCACACGCACATGCGTGTGGCTGTATGTACCTGTGTTTGCACATGTGGAGGCTGGAGGAAGATGTCAGATGTCTTCATTTAGTCTCCTTTGCCTTATTCTCCCAAGATCAACTTCTCTCTGCCCTTACTGGGGTCACAAGCCCTTGCAGCTATACTTAGATTTTTATGTAAGGTGCTGGGGATTTGAACTCAGTTCTTCATGCTTGCACAGCAAGTGTTCTTACCTGGTAGCACATCTGCACATTCCATGCCTTGCATCTTCTAAGGAACTTTAAAAAAAGTGATATTTTAAAATTTGGTTTTTGTGTAACTTCATGTATGCATGCAGGGTACCTTGGTTATATCCAACCAGCTTCCCTTCTCCACACCCTTGAGGGCTCTCAACATGCTCACCCCTCAGCTTCGCCTGCTCAAGCTCCTCCTCCTCTTTTACTTCCTGCATGGACTTGGGTGTACGGCCAACTTGGCCAATGTACCCACTGTGCACCTCTGGAGAGAAATAACTCTTTCTTCCCTAGCAGCCATCAACCACCAGTAGCTCTTCAGTTTGAGGAGTGGCCTCATGACCCACCTCCTGTCGGTGCTGGTGCGTTGGCTGGCGTGGCTCAGCGAGGGTGCCACAGCTGTCGGGAGTTCGAGAGCACAGTGGCCTTGTAACGTCTGGAAGACAGCACTTCACAGCATTCTTTCCCATTCTCTGTTTCTTATGGGTTTTACCCTTTTTCTCCTCTTTGATGTCCCCTAAGCCTTGTGGGGAGGGTCTAATATTTGCCCAGAATATGCTCTTAACTTATGGTGGCTTCTCCCCGGTCTCTACGCTGTATTTGTTAAGAATTTCCTTTAGCCAGTGACAGAAGGCGAAGGTCAAGATTCTACACCCCCAAGTGCCAGAATGCCTTTAAGAAGGAGCCGCAGCTCGTCCTGACCAAGCCCACACACCCAGTTCTCCTCTTGGAGGAACACGAACTGCTCTTGTGTAAAAGCTGGTGAGGGAAGATTGAGAATCAAATAGAGAGAAGGGAGCGGTGGGGCCAGAGGACTCGCTTGCTGCCTCCTGGCTACAGTGAGACTCTGCCGTCTGCTCACTGGTGGAGGTGACAAGGGGAAATGTGTGCAAAGTGACACTGGGCACAGATAGTGAGAGGTGGTCTTCCAGCGTTTCCATTGCAGCGAGGAAGAATGGCCATGTCTGCTGTGACACATTTCTTGTTTGAGTCCTGCTTGGGACATTTTCTAGAGAATGACATGTCACGTGAGCATCTCACATGATTAGTAAACCAAGAAGCATGGTGAATGCCACAGAAAAGCAAGATGTTGCTCCAGAGGATGGGGAAATGGCATTGTTGGTGAAGTGCTATTATACAAGCATGAGGATGTGAGTCTGGCTTCTTAGAACCCGGATGGGAGAGCTGTGTGCAGTGCCACGTGCCTGTAATCCCAGTGCTAGGGAGATGGAGACAGGAGGATCCCGGGCTTTGCTGCCCAGCCAATCTACCAACTCAGATTCAGTGAGAGACTGTCTCAGAATCTAAGATGCAGCGAGACTGAGAAAGATACCGGCATTGACCTCTGGCCCCTATTTGAATATGTAACATTAAATTGTTGGAGGTCTCCTACCAGGACTTGAATGTCACTTGGGAATGGCACCTGCAGTCCCCAGGTCACATGTCACGCAGCTGCACCCCTGGACGGAGTTCTCTGGAAGCCGATATCACTCTTTCCCTCTGCTGCTGGCAGTTTGGTTTAAAGCCGCTGAGTAAGATCATGTGAGGATTCACCACGGTGCAGAAATGGATGTTAAATCTTCCTGCTAACAGAGTGAAGGATGGAGCCTAGTAAAATCTGACGCAACAGAATCTGGAAAGGCAATCAAGAGGCACTCACAAATCTGTGCGTCAGAGATATGAATGATGGTCCTTGTCTGCATGATGTTCATGTCACTAGGAGTCAAGAACTTCACATACCTGAGCAGCGCAGCTTCCAAGAAAGGCCCTGATATTGTGGAATTATGCTCTATATTTAGGCTGGATAAACTGAAGTCTCTTTTCATGGGCAGGGAGAATTATTGCTGAAGTGTTTTTGATAAGATCCCTCTGTGCTGTGAACTAGGATATCAAGAGTATAACAGCTAATCATGAGTTGGGGAAGTGATAAGTGAGGATAGGCTATGCCTGTGGTTTCTATTTGGGTGCTAATTGCTAAGTTTGGGGGCATTCATTTTTATTGGCTTTCATGATTAGCTTTGTGGTTGTTCTAGTTTTTGTGCGTGGTGTGAACACTCAATTGATGATCTGTCAGGCTAATGTTTTCACTGTGCAGTGTTGATATATGTAGTTAAGGAAGACCATTGCCGTCTGCTGTGCTGGTTAGTTTTAAATGCCAGTTTGATACAAGGTAGAATCATATGGGGGAGGACCCTGAATTGTGGAATTGCCTGGATCAGATTGGCCTCTGGGTATGTCTGTGGGGGAGGGTCATCTTGATTGTTGACTGACACAGGAAGGTCCAGGCCACTGTGGGCAGCAGCGTTCTCTAGGCAGATGGTCTTGGACTGTTTGTGAGAGCTAGCTGAGCATATTCCTGCTTGTGTGCCTCTGTGGGTCTCTGAATGTCCTTGGTGGTGGGCAGTGCTCTGTGGACTGGCACGCAGGTCTGTCTCCAGGTTCTAGCCTTGAAGTCCTTTGATGATGCACTAACACGGAGCTGCGAGCTGAAACAAAGTCCTCTTCCATTCAGTTGCTTTTGGTTGGGTCATCACAGTGACAGAGGGGAGAGAGGACACGTAGATGTCATGCTGCTTCATTCACAAAGATATGTTTGCTGTCTATGGTATGTCGGGTCGGTAGGCTGCTATTGGTTTGTTCGTATACTTTTTTTAAAGGTGTGTTTCAAAACAGCTTCCACATAGTTACTAAAAGACTTTAAACAAGAAAACTTAAAACAAGAAACTAGGAGCCATGGCCATCTGGGTAAGATTCTCATTAAGGCTTTTGCCAAATCAGCCCCACACTTCTATATAATATCCTGGTGCACATTTTTCTATTTTACCCAAGAGGAAATTAATAAGTTCAATAAAATGCTGGCTGAAACGTTTTATGTTTGTAGCTATAGAAATATAAAGTACATCCATTATTGTCATGACTCCATTCCTCTCCCTCGCTTTCTCTCCCCTTTCCTCTTCTCTGTTTGAGAAGTTTGGCTATGTAGCTCAGGTTGCTCTGGACTCATTCTGTAGCCCAGGGTACCCTTCAACTAATGACTTTCCTGCCCAGGACTCCTGAGTGTGGGGACTGTGGGTGTATGTCACCAGGTCCAATTTATTCTTGGACTTTAAAAAATTATATATAATATAATGTACAATATGTAATTATATGTTATATAATCTAATAAAATACAGATTTCAAATATTTATTTATTTGTTTATTTTTGAGGCAGGGTCTTCTCAAAAATACAGCCCTGGCTGGCCTGGAACGCAGGCCAGGACCAGGTGTTCCTTCAGTCCATGGAGATCTATCTACCTGTGTGTTTCCCAGGCTCGGGTGTTGGAACAGTTGATCTCTGCTGCTGGTGTGGTGAGAGGTTAAGAACCCCTGGGCAGTTGGGCTAAGCTGATGAAGGGGATCACAGAGGCGTGGCCCTGCAGTTTGCAGTAGCTCAGCTTCTTCACTATAGCTCCTCTCGTTGGTGCCATGTGTGAGCTGCTGTGTGGCGCTCTTCCACAGAGCTGTCTGTTGCCTTCCCCGCCATGGGAGATCATAGCTCCTCGCACTAGGAGCCAAAGTAGGCCTCTTATGAGGTGCTTTTTGTCAGTTGTTTGGTTGGAGCTCAGGAGGGAGAAAAGGAATTCGGGCCATGTCCATTCTGGTGAAAGAACTGGTTGGTAGTTACCTATGGACAACTTTCCAAGCAGTTTCCCAAAGTTTCCTCACCATAGTCATGTGCCACCTCTGGCTCTTACAGCAGTTTTAAGACACAGCAGGGCAGTTGCACATGTGGACTCATAGGGGTTGTGACAGCCTGTGCAAGACCTGTGCGAGCCCAGGCAGGGCAAAGGCTGCAGCCTCTTCTCTCTTCCTGGTCCTTTGATAGTGATGAGCAGTGGAGAATCTCAAGGCCATGAAGTCCAGTTCTCCTCTTCACCCCTCTCAAACTTTTACATTTAGTTAGTTGTCTGCTCTCTCTCTCTCTCTCTCTCTCTCTCTCTCTCTCTCTCTCTCTCTCTGTGTGTGTGTGTGTGTGTGTGTGCGCGCGCGCACCTGTTTTGCACTTATGCCACAGTTTATATGTGAGGGTCATAGAACAGTTCTCTCCTTCCACCATGTGCGTCTTGGGGACTGAACTCAGTTCATTAGGCTTGTCAGCAAGCCCCTTTACCCATCGAGCCATCTTCCTGGCCCTTGGCTCCTTTTCCATCTCCCATGGCCTTTATTGTTTTTCAACTTTAGCATTTATTTCTGTGAATCACCTAGAATTTAGTTTCTGTTCACAGTCTGGGTTTCTGATCAGTCCTCATCCCTGTCCCATAGTCCTGGTTATTATAAGGACTGTTTCCTCCTAGTACCGCAGCAGTAACACATAGGAAACAGGTGGTGTCTGTTGTTGAGTTTGTGCTCTGTCCCATTGGTCTACTTGACTTTTCTTGCTCCAGACACTATAACTTTAAATGTTTGATGCTGCCTTGTTAAGCACTGGTGTTCTTTCTCAAACTTTCTTGTACTTCTTCAAGAATGGGTTTGATATTCTTCTTTCATTTTAGTTTAATAATTTAATTCGCCTCTACATGGACATAGTGTATAACCCTGCTAGTATTTTGTAATAAGACAGTGTCGACAGAGATTAGTCAAGGAGAAATGTCTTCCTTACAACATTCCATCTTCCAGGCTATGAACATAGTGCACTGTTTGATAATTAGATGTCTTTCCATTTATCTTAGCGATTGTATCTTTTTCCCCCTGAGAGATTTTGCACATTTTTGGTGGACAGAGTTCCATGTAGGTACTTGATGTTTATTGATTTGAATGCAAATCATATTATTTAAAAATTGGGCTGAGTGGTTAAGAGCACTGGTTGCTCTTGACCTGAGTGCTGGTCCCGGAGTGGCCATTTCATTTTGCTCCTCAGTGCCCATGTCTTGTTCTTGCCTCCTTTTGTCTCCTGTGACTTCAGCAGTCACCAACTGGAGGATATGGTATGGTAACTTACGGTTGTAGATCTTTGACACTTCCCCTCAGCCTTAGGAAGAAGAGACAGTTCATCATGCTCAATTTGACCTGTGCTTTTCCAAGAAATTCTGTTGCTTTTGGCTCCTAGACTCTGCTTGCTGCTGAGGATTTTGCTCTGTGCCTGTGAAGCTTGAAAACATGTGATTTAAGCCTGTTACCCCACTGTGTGTTGTGTTAGAACAGAGAACAGAATGAATGTGTCTTCCTCACATTCAGTTATGAAGATTCTGACCCTGAAGCATCAGGATCGGAAAGCAGAGCCTCCGGTAGGTTAGTGGGTCATGAAGCAGAATCCTTACAAATGGGCTTGGTTCTCTTTGAAAGTGATTGCAGAGAGCTCTCCTGCTCACCCTCTACCTACCGTGTAATGAAAAGGCAGCCACCATCTGCAGGCCCAGAGAGGACCCTCACCAGAGCCCCACTAGGCTGCACCCAGCCCCAGGCTGCCTGTCACATAGCAGGGAGCAATAAACTCGTCTTGTTTATTTGCCACCGGGGCTGCGGCTTTTTGTTGTAGCAGTCTGAGCACACTAAGACTGCGAGCTCTGTGCACCCAGACTGTGTTCCTCAACGATGGATGTCCTTCCAGGTCTCATCTAAGTGCCTGGGCTGGAGATGTGGCTCGGTGATTAAGGAGATGTTGTATTTTATAAAAAGATAAGGGGAGAGAGGGAATATGTTTGGTGGATGTGTGGTGAGGTATGGGGGCCTCCCTTCCCCCGAGGGATCAGTCATGTGATGGCATACTATAGAATAGAGGCTATTCATGGCATGGGGAGGGAGTTGAGAGGGAGTAGAGAGAGAAAGACAGAGAGAGGGGGGAGGGGAGGGAGGGGAGGGGAGAAGAGGAGAGGAGAGGAGAGGAGAGGAGTAGAGGCCTGGCCATGAACACATGGAGAGAGGGGGAGGGGGATGGGGAGAGAGGGGAGCTGAGCAAGAGGACAGAGCAAGAGCAAGAGAGTAAGAGAGAGAGGGGGGGGACAGCCCCTTGTATAGTGAGTCAGGCTCGCCTGGCTGTTGCCAGGTAACTGTGGGCTGGAGCCTAGACAAAATGGCAGCAGAGGACCCATGTTTAACTCCCAGCACCTGCTGAAAGGCTGACAGTGGACGGGAACAGCACTAGTCTCTTCTGACCTCTAAGGGTACTTTGAATTAATACTTTTCTTTTGAGGATTGTGCTTTTTACCTCATGTCTAAGAAGGCTTCCTCAGGCCCTTGCCCTGAATATGCTCTTAACCACTCAGCCCTCTCTCCAGTCTAAAAACTAAAATTAAAGCCGGCTCTAGGTTTCTCTGGGGAGAATGCCAATGAAGATATTCGTGAAAACCATTCTTGAATAGCATCTTGACTGGATTTGGAATTGCCTAGGAGACACACCTTTGGCCATGCCTGTGGGAGTATTTTTAGTGAGATTAAGCTTTGGTGAAAAGACCCATGCTCAGTATAGGTGTCACCATCCTGAAGACTGTGATACCCCAGGAGTATACCAGCTGAGTTTCTCTGGTTCCTGATCCACCTAGAGGAAAGCAAGCCCCGCCCTGCCCTGCCCTGCCTCCCTCACCATGGCTGCTTTGCTCTTAGAATATTAGTGGATATAAATCCCATCCTCTAAGTTGTTTCTCCTCAGACTCTTGGTCACACTGAGGAGAATAACTAAGAGAGTATTTTAGGTCAGGGAACAATCCATGCTGGGTGCTGCGGCTTGTCCAGCAATGCTGTCTCTTGATAATCTGGCCAGGCTAGGAATGAAGAGCTAGTGGGTCTCACTACAGCAAACCACTTGGGAGCAGGAAGGTGATTATTTCCTGTGTATTTTGACACATAAATCTGCTTCTTTACATCTAAGGATTTTAACATTATTTTTTATCTAGTATAACTAATTTCAAACTAGGCACAGCAAATCAGGCATTTATGACTGTGCTGTGGGTACAGGGAGCACCTTCGTACAGGATTTAATTGTTAATGCCTGTTACTCAGATGACTAAAGGAATCTGTGAGAATCAGGAATGTTTATGTAACATTTAGCTTAGGAGAGAGGTATTTTCCAAAGGAAATATTTGAAGATGTCCACCAGGGGTACAAATGCCTCTCACGAATGTTTAAGCCTAAGTGAGCCACCACGTTACCAGCGATGGTTTCTTTTTGTGCTTTGGGAAAGCCTATTTTTGTCTTCTGTGTAGTATTAGGCAAGAGCTCAGATATTTTTTATAATGTTTTATTTTCAAGGTTTTTTTCCCTTCAGATAATTTGATTGTACCATTTCTCAAAGAATTTATCTTATTTGTCTTTCTTCATTATACTGTTTTTCCCTAACCTTTGAACGTTAAGTGTTTTCTGTCTCTGTGCCTGCCTGCCTGTCTGTCTGTCTGTCTATCTGTCTCTTGTGTGTGTGTGTGTGTGTGTTTCTCTTTGTGGTGGTTTATATGCATATGCACATGTATGCATGTTCACATGGAGGTCCTAGGACAACTCTGAGCATTGTCCCTCTGGTGGGTACCAAGGAGGCTAGCCTGGTTGTCCTGGGACATGCAGGAATCTACCTGTCTCCATTGTCACCACAGCCGGGATTATAAGCATGGTCCATAACACCTGACTTAAAATTTGCTTCCTGGTGGTTCATCCCAGGCCCTCGTTCTTGTATATCTATGAGGCCCTCATTCTTGTATATCTAAGCATCTAGTGCTTAACAAAGGTGGGACTGCCCACCATGAATGTGGGTGGGATCCTGGACTGAATCTAAAGGAGAGAATGAAATGCGTACCAGCGTTCATATTTCTCTGCTTCCTGAATTCAGATAGTCTGACCAAGCGCCTCATGTCCCGCCCGGCCACCATAACTTCACTGGCATGGTGGATTGTATGGGCAGCCTGTGAACCAGAACAAACCCTTTCTCCCTAAGCTGTGTCTTATCAGGTATTTTCTCACAGCAGTATAATTCAGCAGGGTGTGACTCATGGTGGGAGAATGTGTGGCCTTCGGGGTCTGTCATCTGGCAGGACTTTCTATTTCATACTGGTCAAGGTGAACTTCCTGACATTTTGTGGATGGACAGAGAGAATGAAGGACAGATAGGCACTGGAATTCCTTCTCTTCTTGTACCAGAGATGAGGCTACCTCTGAGGTATGACCAGGTGGCACTAGGAAGCTGGTGCCTGAGTGTTTCCATGTGACACTGGCAGCAAGGGAGGAGAGGGTGCCAGCCGGCTTCTGGACACCGACTTTCACGTGGTTTGCAGTAAACACAAAGTGCATTTGTTGACCTACATTTAATGTTAAAAAGAATTTGAAAGAGGGGTCCTGGGATTTGGCTCAGCAGTTGTAAGGGTTTGCTGTTCTTGTAGAGGACCTGTGTTCAGGTCCCAGCACCCACCTGGTAGCTCTAGTTCCAGGCCATCCAGTGTCCTCTTCAGGCCTCTGAGGCGTCCAGGCGCACATGGTCCACAGGCATACACAGAGGCGAAACACTCATATACAAAACGTAAAAAAATCCTTAGCGAGCCGGGCGGTGTGGCGCACGCCTTTAATCCCAGCACTTGGGAGGCAGAGGTAGGCGGATTTCTGAGTTCCAGGCCAGCACCGTCTACAGAGTGAGTTCCAGGACAACCAGGGCTACACAGAGAAACCCTGTCTCAAAAAACCAAAAAAAAAAAAAAAAAAAAAAAAATCCTTAGAAAAAGGAACTGGAAGGGAAGGGGTGGAAGGGGTTTTGGCCTCTTTGTTTCGTGTATAGCAGAGGTTTTAATATACAACTATTTACTAGTCAGTGCCACAGATACACCAGGAGGATATGGCATATTTACCTGATGGTTTTTTTCTTTTATTTTTTAAAAAGATCAAGTACATTTTTATGTGCATGTTCACCTGCTTATCTTTGTGTGCAGTGCCCCTGGAGGCCGGAAGATGGTGTCTGATACCCTGGAGCTGGAGTTACAGCTCTTGTGAGATGCCTGATGGGAATGCTGGGGCTGACCTCAGGTCCTCGGCAAGAACACCACGGGCCCACTGATGACTGGTTTCCTTCTTCACCCCATTACAGAGCAAGCGTGGCTTTGCAGAGCATTGAGGTTAATCCTGGATGTTATGTCAAAGAATGTGGATTTTTATCCTGAAGCGAGTGTCTGCTTAAAGATTTTTTGGGGGCAGGAGAGGACTGAAATAACAAAGGCCGAGTGGGAGAAGTCTTTCACCAGCTAAATGTTAAGTATTGCTTATGGTGTGGTAGTATTATAATCTCTGTCTCTCTCTGTCTCTCTCTGTCTCTCTTTCTCCCCCTCTGTGTGTGTGTGCACATGTGTGTGTGTGTGCACATGTGTGTGTGTGCACATGTGTGTGTGCACATGTGTGTGTGTGTGTGCACTTATATCCTCATGCCTCTGTATCAAGCGCTTTACTGCTGGCTCCATCTCTTCAGCCTGCGATGTCACTTTTATTTTAAATTTTTTGGTACCGCTTTTGGGCATTGTCTTATTATCCTGACAGAATCAAACCCTGTTTTATGAGCCTCCAGTTAGGAAAAACATTGGTGATAGATTCTCTATGAGGGAGAGCTGCCACTATCAGCTGCCCCTCCTGTAATCCCACAGAGCTTCCAAATTCCCAGGACCATAAGGTTAGCCCACCAAGTGCTCGGATAAGCAGATGTGTGTGGGCCGAGGGCTTGTTAGTCTCTCTGTGAGTTCTTTCTATATGTGAAGAGCGTTAAATTGGACCCTGCTCCCCGCCCCCAGTTCCTTATGTGGGTTTAATAGGGGAAGCCCTTAAGTTATGCAGTCTGTGCATGAAGCACTCATTTTCACGCACACCTGCAGTGCAAAGCAGCGTCCACTCCCCCTGCACCTCAGAGCTGCAGGACGACTCAGAGCCTGGGTAATGTCTACTTTTTATGAAGCAAAAACTCGGGTACATGTTTTTTAACAAGCTGACAGATGACTTGCCTTCTGTAAGCAGTTACATACTTTCTATTTTGCAAGTGTTTATAAGGACCTGGAGCCAATCCAGACTTAGAGCCTCATCCTGCATCAGGGCATGCAGTGAGGGCCATCTCCGCTTTGCCATAGCCCTTTGAGGCATCACAGATAGTTGTCAACAGTTACCTTTTCAGAGTTCATTTATCTGGGGCTAGGGGGTGGGAGGCATGAGCAGCTGAAGGTTCCTGTGGCAGTTTGTTGCTGATAAAATTCCTCAGAACGGTGTGGAACTTTCTCCTGATCAATTTATGTGGCAGTTGGAAACCCAAGACCTGGACACTGTGTGTTGTTAGTGGTGCTGGGCTCTGTTCTCTGGGCAGTTAGTGCGCTCTCTCTCTCTCTCTCTCTCTCTCTCTCTGTGTGTGTGTGTGTGTGTGTGTGTTTTGTGAGCACTAGTAACGTTTCTCATTGAAATTGGAACTAGACTGACAACCAGCAAATCCCAGTAACCCTCCCATCTCCAGGAAGCACATTGCTACATTGCTGGGCTATAGGCACACAAAGCAGACTTGCCTGACTTGGAGATCTGATCTCGGAGAGATCCTCATACTCGTGTAGCAAACCTTCTTTCCTTCCTTCCTTCCTTCCTTCCTTCCTTCCTTCCTTCCTTCCTTCCTTCCTTCCTTCCTCCCTCCCTCCCTTCCTTTGCCCCCCCCTTTTAAGGAAGGGTCTTACTGTATAGACTGGTTGCCATGGAACTCACAATGTAGACCAGAGTGGCCTCGAACTCACAGACATCTGCCTGCCTCTGCCTTCTCAGAGGTGGGATTAAAGGTGTGTGCCACCATGCCTCCCCAGAGCTAGAGTTCCTTTTGATGGATTTTTTTTTTTTTTTTTTTTTTGGTTTAGGATTTCTATCAAGGCTGAAAGGTAGGCATCCAAAGCTCCTCCCTTGACACATCAACGCTTGTCTCGTATTCCATGATCACCCTTGTTTGTCTGTGTTCCTGTGAGCTGTTCTCTACCAGCTCAGAGGACCTGAGAGTGTGAATTGGAGAGGTATGTCAGCATCCTGTTAGGACCAAAGGGCTGCTGTGCTGCTGCTGTGCTAAGTTGGTTATTGCTGTGACAGTAAAGTCACATAAACAGCCTGAGGAAGGAAGGAAGGAAGGAAGGAAGGAAGGAAGGAAGGAAGGAAGGAAGGAAGGAAGGATTTGTTTTGACTCATAGTTTCACGGGGTTTAGTTCATCATGGTGGACTAAACATGGTGGGGCAGATTAGCTTCCATCTTGGTGTCCAGAATGGAGAGAGATACAGATTTAGATCCAGATTGGGTTAGGGAGAGCGGAAGGGAGAGAGCAAGAGAGAAAGAGAGCGAGAGTGAGTGAGAGTAAGAGCGAGTGAGAGAGAGAGAGAGAGGGAGGGAGGGAGGGGGAGAGGGAGAGAGAGACAGAGAGAGACAGAGACACAGAGAGAGACACAGAGAGAGACAGAGAGAGAGTGCTGACTCCCTTTTCCCTATTACCCCTGCTGTGTTCCCTCCAGGCCCAAGCCAGGGCGCCTGCAATGAGCCACCATGTTGCAGGAGGGTCTTCCCACCTTCGTTAATCTTGTCTAGATCACTCTCACAGCCACTCCCAGAGATGTGCTCTCCACAGTCTCAGCAGCTTCTTAGTGCATTCATCTTGTTACTCAAAAAGAACCACCAGGTCAGTATAAACCTAGGCAGGTGTCCCTTGTCACAAACCATGAAACAAGATGCCCCAACTCTGCTTCTCTATCTCCATTTGAGTCACAGCAGTGAAGCAGCCACTCTCTGCCTCCTATGCTGTCCCCTTTTCCCCTGAAATGGCCTGGAGACAGGTTACCAGTGATCTCTCAAATACTTTATTTTGTATTCATCTTAGTATGTGAACCGCCATAATTCTGCTGCTCATTAATCTTAACCTACTAGTAGCTACCATATTGTATAGCTTGGGTCTAAATGATGACTAACTCTCTCCTGACCCCATGTCTTCACTGTTTGCATATGAGTACTTCTAGGTTTGTCCCTGGTCCTCCCTTATGCCCGTACATTAATTCTTAAGGTCTCATCCACAGCCCCTTTACCAGTGTGGTGAGGGGGAGCCAGTGCTAGCCTGGCTCCTCACCTCTGTCTCCATTTGGGTACCTCACAGGGCCTCAGATTCAGTGTTTCCAAAAATTATATCATCTGAGGCTTGTTTTTATTTCTGCTTTTATCTACCGTCACTGGACTGTAATGTTCCATCTCTCTAATTTCATAAAGCATTAGGACAATTAGCCCACAGAAGCAAAAAGCTGTGAATGTCCAGAACCCGTGAGCTAAGGGTGCTACTGAGATTTCATGGCACTTGTCAGAGAGCCCGTCATAGCTAAGGAAGTGCGTAACTCCCGCAGGCAGCCGGTGACAAGACCCCGAGAGCAGAGCAGGAGCATTAGGCGTCACACTGCTTTTATTCATGAGCAGAGCAAGCATTTTCTTGGTGGTAAGTGCACAGTGCAGGAGGTGTTTCTCTCAGTGTCCTCCTGCTGCAGATGCCTGGAAGAGATGAAGTTGGCTTCTATCATTTCTAACCTGTTCTTGTCCTCAGAGGCTGGTTTTGCAGATCTTGGACTTTCACTATTGCCAGTTTCTCTGCCCAGGTACTTCTATTTCGGCTGGGCATTTCCCGAATGTTCTGGTTTCTGTCTTTTTCCTAAAGGGGAAAATTAAAAGCTGATTTGGGCTCAACCTAAGATGAAGTTAACTGCCAATTTCACCCTCTGCACCTCTTCAGGAAGCATGAAATGAGTCCTTGCAAGGGCTGAGGCAGATCCCTGTGGCCTGTGACCGTAGGGAGCCAGAATAACCTTGTTCTCAAACGTGAGTCCCTGATGCTGAATAAAGAGAAGAAAGTGCAGGATTCAGATGCCCTCATCCATGTTCCGCTTCACATATAGTTTATTCCGTTGGTTTTTAGCAAAAAGTATCTATGGGCAATGTTGTCATTTATATTCGATTTTGGCATGGTTTGTAAAATGAAAGCTTCAAATGTTTTATAATTTAAGTATTAAATTAAGTATAATTTATAATTTACAGAGTAGAAACCCTCAAATTAAAACCAATTTAAAAGCACTCTCTAGGGGTATTAAGATAGTGTTTGTAGTGGCCCCTCCCCCAGAACTGTTAGAATCTGTCTATCTCAGCTATGGGGAAAGAAACTGGTTTGGTGGGTGAATGAAATATAAGGAGTCAGAATCATTCAGGTTCAAGTCTTGGTTTCCCTATTGGAAGAATTACTTAACCTTTCACAGTTTACTGCCTGCCATTTGCATAAAATAAATGCCCCCTGTTAGAGAAAAGTCTAATATACTCAGTTAATGTTGGTGTCCTTTCTGCTGTTCCTGGGACTTGGAGCATGAGCGTGGGGGTTGGGATGCAGTGACCACTGTTCTCATTGTGACAGAACGCCTGACAAGAAGCAAGCTTAAGAAAGGAAGGCAAGGTCTATCTTGGCTCACACTCCAGAGTATAGACTCTCTGGTGGGGAAGTGAAGGCCACGCGGTCCCTAGGCAGTCCACTCTTTCCCTGGTATTAAAGCCTACTTCTTCAGGATTCCTGTGCATACTGAAGACTATTTGAGACATCTACCTTGTGGACTGAACAGCTATTGGATTCTTGGACTTTTTGTTCGCATTCAGCCACTATTGGATTACTAGATTGTAGCCTGAAAGTTATTCTAATAAATCCATGTTCTCTCTCTCTCTCTCTCTCTCTCTCTCTCTCTCTCTCTCTCAAGAGATTTATTCTCTAAGTTTTGTTACTTTAGAGAACCCCAACTAATATACCCTCCTAATTTTTTTCCATCTTTTAGATCTGTTGAGTCCAGTTAGTGCTGCTGCAAGCATCTGGGTATAGAGCCATCTACTGGGGACATGGGCGAATACCAGGGGTCACAGCCGAAGAAAACTCTCCCAGCAGCCATCAGCTGCCAAAGGTCCTCAGTTAGGGGAGGGACTGTGGTATGTGTTTCTCCCCTGAGACTGGCCTCTTGCCTGGCTCGACAGGCTTTGTGTAGGCCACCATGGCTGCTCTGAGTTTATGAGGGAAGCTGTCCTGTGAATCCAGTGGCGATTATGCTCTGCATGGTGACCAGGCCAGCACAGAGAGACCGTGGTGAACACTGAGAGGCTTGCCGATTGATCCGTAGGAAGATGAGCACTTAGAAGACCGTTTGATATGTGTTACTTGATTTTCTAAATGTGAAAGGATCCCAGCTGGCGAAGGATAGCAGAGACCGTTACCCATGGGCAGTATGCTGGCTGGTTTTATGGCAACTTATACAATCCAGAATCACCTGAGAGGAGGGAGCCTCAACTGGGAAACGGCCTCTAGAAGATCAGGCTGCAGACAAGCCTGTGGAGCATTTTCTTAGTGATGCTTTGGGGAGGGCCCAGCCCATGGTGGGTGGTGCCATCCTTGTCTGGTGGTCTTAGGTTCCACAACAAAGTGAGCTGAACAAGTCGTGTGGATCAGGCTAGAAAGCAGCACCCCTTGGTGGCCCCTGCGTCAGCCCCTGCCTCTGGGTTCCTGCCCTGCTTGAGTTCCTGTCCTGACTTCCTTTGATGATGAACAGTAATGTGGATGTGGAAGCTGAATAGACCCTTTCCTTCCCAAATCATTTTTGCTCATGTTTCATCAGAGCTGTACTAACCCTGAGTAAGGCAGGCAGGTATCTAAAGAGGAAGAATCCTGTTTCAGGAAGTCCACGCGAAGCTAAAGGGTGTGAGAGTGTCTGTGCCACTGTTGATAGGGGTGTGAGATCACTCTACACCCTGCATCTGCATCACAGAAAGCTAGTCATTTTGTAATAAACTAAGCTAGTCAAATGAAGATTACATACTTCCATTTAATTACTTATACCTATTTTTGGACAAGTCTTCACATAATATTTATGTTGGGTAAGTCTGAGCTGATGGAGGAGTGTTGCTATTCTGGAGGAAGATATTAATAGAGATCGGATCAAATGGTTCACTCTGAAAATCTGGCTTGGAAAATGGACGGCATAGAAAAAAATCCAGATTGGCCACAGCAGCTGTCTGTTGGGGGCTCCAAGAGCATCAGAGTTATTGGTAGCTGCTGGGGTGTGAAGGCCACCGTAGGTTCTTCTGGAGTCCGTGGGAGGGCTGGGCACATTCTCGTGTATAGTGCTCATGAGGGTCCCACAGGGAAGAGCACAGGGAGGAAGTGCCATTTCCCAGGCCCCGGTAACCTGTATTCAAACCATGCTCCACGGCTTGAATTGTGATTGGAGACAAACTCTTGCTCGTCTCTGAACCCTTGCCCTTGAATCCCAGACCTGTGCTGTCTCACACAGCAAACCCTGGGCACAGTATCACTTCCAAAACGAGTTGCCCTGGAGATGGAGAGCACAGCCTGATGCCAGGCCTCAGCCTGCCCCTGCCTCCTGAGTGCTGGGATTAAAGGCGCTCACCACACTTCTGACTGTACAGCTTTTCATTCCTTCTCTCTCTCTCTCTCTGTCTCTCTGTCTCTCTGTCTCTCTCTCTCTCTCCCTCCCTCTCTCTCTCTCTCTCTCTCTGTGTGTGTATGTGTGTGTGTGTGTGTGTGTGCGCGCGCGCACACACATGCATGTGTGCAAGTGTGTACTTGTACATAAATAGAAGCCATAGGAGGATACTTGGTGTCCTACTTGATCACTCTCCACTGTACTCCCCCGAGATAGGGGCTCTCATTTCTCACTGAACCTAGAGCGCATGTTTTTTTTTGACTAGGTTTGCTTATAGCAAGCAACTCTCAGGTGTCTTCCCTACCCAACAGTGCTGTGGTTACAGGTGTGTGTGTGTGTGATTACACTTGGTGTTTTATGTAGGTGCTGGGGATTTGAACTCACATCCTGATGTGTACACACATGTGTTCTTACCTGCTGAGTCATAGCGACATTCCATTTTCACCTCTTTCCTTTAATCATATTTTTCCTGACCTTTTTTGGTCCTAATTTGACAGTCAGGTGGAGCTGGAATGACTGTCATCCCATCTGTATAGACTGAAGCATGCTTGTGATACTGTTTGGGGAAGGAGTTCTTGCAGAGAGTGTTTCATCAGGGCAACCCATCAAGTGGGCTATAGCCCCTGATGCGGGTAACAGTGGGTTGCTATTGTCTAGCAGTATAAAGGGTCCTAAGATCAGAGAAACAATAGGGAGGCAGAGTGGTAGTCCTGGGACCCAGGCGGTCCTGACTAGGTCCATTTGACTAAGGGGAAGGTATTTTTAGCACTGTAGACTTAGGCCTCCCAGAGAGATTGGGTGGTATATTTGGGACTGCGGCCTCTGGGGCAGATGCTTAGCTCTGGCCTGGGGCTGCTTAAGGACTAAGTGGCTCTCTGGACTCAGAGCTTACAGAGCAGAAGGACATCAGATAACACATAGTATGAGCAGCCAGAGAGGCGTCTGGGCTCTTTCATTGGATCTAATCAATGGCTTTGCTTTTGCACAACTGAGATAATTCACACAAGATCCGTTTCCCACTCTGAGCCCTGACACAAACACATCTGACTGTTCAGAGAAGGGTGTTTCTGCAAAGAGGAATCCAATGCACATAGAAAAGCAATATGCAGCTCTTAAGTGCATTTGGGATAAACAGGGTGAGAAAGAATTTGGGGAAACGACTCCCTTCAAAATGGTCACAAACAATATAAAATATCTTGGGGTGACTCAAACCAAACAAGTGAAAGATCTGTGTGACAGGAACTTCAAGTCTCTGAAGAAAGAAATCAAAGAAGACTTCAGAAAATGGAAAGATCTCCCATGCTCATGGATTGGCAGGATTAATATAGTAAAAATGGCCATCTTGCCAAAAGTAGTATACAAATTCAATGCAATCCCTATCAAAATCCCAAGTCAATGGAATAGCAAAAAACCCAGGATAGCGAAAACTATTCTCACCAGTAAAAGAACTTCTGAGGAAATCAGTATCCCAGACCTCAAGCAGTACTACAGAGCAATAGTGTTAAAAACTGCATGGTGTTGGTACAGTGACAGGCAAGCAAATCAATGGAATAGAATTGAAGACCCAGAAACCCACACACCTATGGTCACTTGATTTTTGACAAAGGAGCTAAATCCATCCAGTGGGAAAAAAGATAGCCTTTTCAACAAATGGTGCTGGCTCAACTGGCAGCTAGCATGCAGAAGAATGCAAATCGATCCATTCTTATCTCCTTGTACTAAGCTGAAGTTCAAGTGGATCAAGGACCTCCACATAAAACCAGACACACTGAAACTAATAGAAAAGAAACTGGGGAAGAGTCTTGAACACATGGGCACAGGGGGAAATTTCCTGAACAGAACACTAATAGCCTATGCCCTAAGATCAAGAATTGACAAATGGGACCTCATAAAATTACAAAGTTTCTGTAAGACAAAGGACACTGTCAAAAGGACAAAACATGGCAACCAACAAATTGGGAAAAGATCTTTACCAACCCTACATTCGACAAAAGGCTAATATCGAATATATACAAAGAACTCAAGAAGTTAGACTCCAGAGAACCAAATAACGCTATTTAAAAAATAAGGTACCAATTTAAACAAAGAATTTTCACCTGAGGAATACTGAATGGCTGAGAAGCACCTAAAGAAATGTTCAGCATCCTTAGTCATCAGGGAAATGCAAATCAAAACAACCCTCACCTCACACCAGTCAGAATGGCTAGGATAAAAAACTCAGGAGACAGAGGTTGTGGAGAAAGAGGAACACTCCTCCACTGCTGGTGGGATTGCAAGCTGGTACAACCACTCTGGAAATCAGTTTGGTGGTTCCTCAGAAAATTGGGCATAATACTACAGGAGGACCCTGCTATACCACTCCTGGGCATATACCCAGAGGATTCCCCAGCATGTAATAAGGACACATGCTCCACTAAGTTCATAGCAGCCCAAATTTTTTTATTTAATATATTCTTTATTTATATTTCAAATGATTTTTCCCTTTCCTGGATCCCCCCCCCCTCCTCAAAAGTCCCATAAGCTCTCTTCCCTCCCCCTGTTCCCCAATCCACCCTTCCCACTTCCCTGTCCTGGAATTCCTCTACACTGCTGCACTGACTCTTTCCAGGACCAGGAGCAGCCCAATTTATAATAACCAGAAGCTGGAAAGAACCCAGATATCCCTCAACGGAGGAATGGATACAGAAACTGTGGTATATATACACAATGGAGTACTATTCTGCCATTAAAAACAATGAATTCATGAAATTCTTAGACAAATGGATGGAACTGGAGAATATCATCCTGAGTGAGGTAACCCAATCACAAAAGAACACACATGGTATGTACTTACTGATAAGCGGATTTTAGCCTAGAAGCTTGGAATACCCAAGACACAATTCACAGATCAATTGATGCCCAAGAAGGAGGAAGAACAAAATATGCATCCTTGGGTCCTTTGTAGACGGGGGGGGGGGGGGGGGGGGGAATACCCACAGAAGGAGATACAGAGACAAAAGGTTGAGCAGAGTCTGAGGGAAAGATCATCCAGAGACTACCCCACCCAGGGATGCATTGTATATACAGTTACAAAACCCAGACACTATTGTGGATGCCCACAAGTGCTGGCTGACCAGAGCTGGATATAGCTGTCACCTGGGAGGCTCTCCTAGTACATGACAAATACAGAGGGGGACACTCTCAGCCAGCCATTGAACTGAGCACAGGGTCCACAATGGGGGAGCTAGAGAAAGGACCCAAGGAGCTGAAGGGGTTTGCAGTGCCACAGGAGGAACAACAATATGAGTCATCCAGTACTCCCAGAGCTCCCAGGGATAAAACCATCAATCAAAGAGTACACATGGAGTTACCCATGGCCCTAGACACATCGGAAGCAGAGGATGGTCTTGTTGGACACCAAATGGGGGAGAGGCTCTTAGTCCTGGAAAAACTTGATGCTGTAGTGTAGAGGAATACCAGGACAGGGAAGTGAGGGAGGGCTGATTGGGGAAGGGGAGATGGCTTATGGGGTTTTCTAGGGAGGGGGGACCAGAAAAGGGGACAACATTTGAAATGTAAATAAAAAATATATATACCTAATTTAAAAAAAATAAACATGCTACTTATTGCTTGAGGGTAAAAAAAAAGTGCATTTGGGAGAACTTGCTACACACAAGCTCCCTGACAGGGAAATTATTCTATTTCAAAATCATTTCCTCCTGGCGTGCCAGTTCAATAGGGTTCAGTTACACTCTGGATGTGGAGTAATTTCCTTCTGAACATGTGCTTGTGTATTCTGAATTTTTACGTTGTTATTATTTTATTTTTTTCTTTTACATTTTTTTTATTGATTATGAGTTTCATACCATGCACCTCAGTCTCATTCATCTCCCTGGCCTTCATATCTGCCCTTCATCCTTGGAACCTCCCTCCCCAAATAAAAAGCATACCTCAAACAAACAACAAGAGCAACAAAACAAAGTATAGGAAACATCTCATCATGGAAGCTGTGGTATGCCACAGTGTATCCCACAGTCTGTCCCTCTGTCCACACATCTTCACTTGCAAATGTTTGTTGCAGTTTGGTTTGAGATCCTCTGGTTTCTGTGATACCATCAGTATTGGATTTTCATCGGGACTCCTCCTGTGTTATGGAGATCCTGTAGCTTTAGATCATGCAGGATCTCCACTTTCATGCATCCCAACCGTCCACAGAGGATATGGATTTGGGGGTGGGCCAACTCAGAGCCCTGGGTCTGCACCACAGCGTGAGCTCTCCTGCACTGCTTTGGCTAGGCCATCCCTTGGTAGAGGCAGGGTCAGTTCTCCTGCTCTGTGTCCTCTGGGCCACCTGCACCTACATCTCCAGAGCCAGCTCCCCTGTGCTGCCCAGTTTAAGGCGAAGGGCCAGTGCCTGAGGGCTGTGGCTAGCTGCCGTGACTGCCACAGGTGTGAGGGGAACGGAGTGGTTGTTATTTTATTTTATTATTTTTAAATGAAATCCCTTTATTATAATGAACTCACAAATCAAAACATCACACAGTTCTATTAAGGTGTCCACTCAAGCATGTGTCTAGTCCAAAACTTCATACATCTCAGTAAACTTTTGTATAGTTAAAAATGGCCATTCTGAATTTTCACTATTGGTTACATTTTTTATGTATTTATCCCCAAAAAGAAAAACATGCTAATAGAGTTGAATCTAGAAATAATTAGCTTTAAATTTCTTTTCATATAAAGGACAGAATGTAGACAAACATATAGTCATGAAAGGGGATATAGCTTTCCATTCATGTATTTGTTTATTTAGCTTGAGACAGTGTCTTACTATGAAGTTCAGTCTGTTCTTGAACTTGTTTTCCTGTCTCTGCTTACCACGTAGTGTGATTATAAGACTGTGTCACCATGTTTGTGCTCTTCTGTATTTTTAAAATGGGTTCCACTTATTAGTAATCTGGTAGGGTTTGTTTGTGACTTCAAAGGTTCATGTGTTAAAGCCTGAGTTCTCAGTTGGTGTTCTATTGAATGGTGAACAAAGCTCAAGGACTCTTATTTTCTAAGTGGTTTAGTCCATTCATAAATTCATAACTGAATCTTCTATGATTAGGAGAAGAGGCTTTGGGAACACACTTTGTAAAAGTATGTCTTATCCCTGACCTCTGCCTGTTCCCCTGTCTGCTTCTGGTTGCTAGGAAGTAAGCACTTGTTCTGTTCTCCACATACTTCCTGCTACTGTAATTTACCGCTCCCAGTCTAAAAGACAGGGGTCCAGCTGACCATAGACTGAGCCCTCTGAAACTGTGAGCCCAAAACAGTCCTCGGTTCTGCTTAGATCTTTTGTGTCAGTTGCAAACTGATACTTTATTAAGTAACAACATCCTTAGGAACAAGGGCTGTTATCTTTTTAATACCAGAGGGGGACCCTCTGGTATTCCCTGATACAGTATCTGACTGAGAAGCTGCTTCCCACGAACAAACCCACTCCAGTCTGACAAACGCTTTTCCCATTTTACTGTCTCACACATTGTTATAAAGACACTAAGGTACAGATCAACTTGTCTGGGGCCTTGCTCGGTAAATACAAATGATCTCAGCTAAGCACTATCGTAAGTCTGTTCATGAGGCTTTTGCAGCTCAGAGAGATTAAGGAGCTTCTTCTAGCTCCACATGTGAAATAAGTTTTTGAAAAGCCCCACCATATGTGTATCAAGACTTTTCCCCTTTGAGTGTTTTTCCTAAACCTCATGGTTTAGAGACAGTCAAGGCATAGAGGACATGTCATGAATATGTAAAACAAATTTTCTCTATTCAGTCTTTTTCATCTTGTTAAGAGAAGCTGTAGTTTCTGTGGTGAAACCTGGAGCTTTTAAAACCAGCTTGGGCTCTGCAGATCTCATTACATGTATAAGCTGTCATGAAAGGGCACGGAAGGGTATCGTCTCTGGGATCCTGGTCTCCGCAGCAGCCATGGTGCTGTGCAGCCCCCTTCTGACCGGGGCAATCTGAAAGTCAGCATAACCATACTCCTGGCTGTTTTATGAAAAGTGAATCTCTTCATCAGGACCCTGCCTGGAAGGGCTGTGTAGTCCAGAAGTAATGGACAAAATGGTCAGGTTGTTGTTCGTGACACCAACTGACAGCAGGAGGGTTAAAACCACTTCTCATGACACATATATGCCCATGAGGCAATTGCTGTACAGATCTCTAGCCTGTGATGGGCTGGCCGTGGAACAGCTAAGTTCTGGATTGGATCTGGGAGGGGTACCCATTGTATCTGTGAGGCCTTGGGAATGACTGTTGGCAGCTATTTGAACAGGTGCCCCCAGCTGGAGAGAATTAGATGCAAAGATCAGACAAGGAGCAAGATGGCCTCCAACAGTCTACTCATCACACAGCTTAGTGTGGCTCAGGAGGAGTCCACAGACCTAGATAGGTGGGACACGGTGAGCCCCAGGAAAGCAAAGACTCTCCTAGCATTGTTTTACTTTCTCTAAAGAAGCCTGAGTCTCGTGGTGATGAATTAGACTTAGAAGTTATCGGAGAGAAACAGTGAGCAGGGCCGTGGCCCCTGGATGCTATTTTGGGTTCCCATAGATTTTCATGGTTCTGGATTTATGGGAAGGAAAATCATAATCCAGATTTGACAGTCTCTCCCTTCAGGAGGAAGAATTAGCTTTTTAGTTTATGTCGTTGAGCAATGCCTGGTTCCACATATTTTCCACTGCAGCCGAGGAGGACATTGCCAGTCTGGGAAATCTGGCTCCCGGCATGTTTCACTTGGGGATTAAGTCACATACACCTATTCTTCAATTCTTGCCACCATACTCAGGTCCCTCCCACTTCTTCCCCCTCATTTGTAAACCATGAACCTTTTCATCTGGTTTTGTTTTTCAAGCCAGAATTGGGTTCCTAGCTTTTATTCTTATGAAACCAGTTTCTTTGCAACATTGTATGCGGCTAACAGGCCAAGGAACTGCCAAGGGCAGAGGCTTGCAGTTTGCAGTTCCTCTGGTTAGCTTAGCCACCTCCCCTGGGAACAGATGTCTCAAAAACCTTAACTTTTATGCTAGCTTTCATTCCTATAGATGTTTTATGGATTCTGTGTATATGTGGCATATGTGTGTTTACATGTATGTGAATACATGTGGAGTACAGAAGTCTATTTTGGGTGTCTTCCTCAATCATTCACCTTATTTATTTATTTATTTATTTATTTATTTATTTATTTATTTATTTATTTAAAACTGTGTGTGTGTGTGTGTGTATCTGTGTTTGAGTATATGCATGTGAATGCAGGCGCCCTTAGAGCCTAGTGCTGTTGGATTCCCTAGAGGTAGAGTTAACAAGTGTTAAGAGCTACCTGATGTGGGGTTTGGAATCCAGCTTGGGTCCTTTGCAAGAGAAGTATGCACAGTTCCCCCATGAGTCAGATCTCTAACAACTATTTTATTTATTTATTTATTTTTAAATTATGTATTTTATTTATATGAGTACACTGTCACTGTCTTCAGACACACCAGAAGAGAGCATTGGATCCCATTACAGATGGTTATGAGCCACCATGTTGTTGCTGGGAATTGAACTCAGGACCTTTGGAAGAGCAGTCAGTGCTCTTAACCACTGAGCCATTTCTCCAGCAACTATTTTATTTTTTGAGACAGGAACTTTGTTCTAGTTTCAATCGGTGGCTATTATAAAACACTGACCAAAAGCAAGTTGGGAAGAAGAGGGTTTATTTGGCTCACACTTCCAGACCACAATTCATTATTGAGGGAAGCCAGGGTGTGAACTTAAACCAGGCAGGCTGGAAGAGTGCTGCTGACCGGCTCGCCCCCAGCTGGCTCACATCTGTTACTTGTACAGCTGAGGCCCACCTGCCTAGGGACGGTGATGCCCACAGTTGGCTGTGACCTCTGGTATAATTACTAATCAAGACAGCACCCTAGAGTCCTGCTCACAGGAGAATCCCATCTAGCCAATTCCTCTATCAAGTCTTTCATCTCATGCTCTAGTGCGCCTAGTGGACAACTGGAGCCCACCAGGACAAGGTCTTTCGTTGAACCAGGTGCTCAGTGACTGGCTAGACCAGGAACCTAGCAAGCTCCATGATGCTCCGATCCCCATCTTTCCAGTGCCATCGTGCCTGGCTTTTATATGAGACTGGGACCCCAAACTCAGGTCCCCGTGCTTTTGAGGTAAGCACTTTACCGACTGAGACACCTCTCTGGTTCCAAGACTTTTAACTAGGATATAATGATTTTACTGCCTGGATCAAAGATAAAAAAGTTCCAGGAGAGGGCAGAGGGGTGTGGTCAAGCCCTGCCTTTTGGACCTTGTCTCACAGGCCCACACCTCACATCTTCTTTACACCTGTGGGTTTTGTTCCGGAATGCCTTTCCCGTCCCTGCTCAGCACTGAACTAGAAGTGCTACATCCAGCAGGAACTGGCACTGCTGGCGGCTCCCACAGGCCCTCGGCTACACTGGCATCCCAGCTGAAGGTCTTCAGTTGCACTTGTGACTTCAGGCTATTTTAGTGTAGCCTGCTTATTCAAAACCTTACCAAAATTGGGTCTGACTAATGGCCCTCTTCAAGTTGGATTGATCTTAGCTTGATTATGTGTTTTCTTTCGTCCTTTCCCTCAATTTCTGGATGGCTTATGTTCCAGTGACTGTGATTTGAGTATCTCAGCGCAGTCAGGGATACAGACCACGCCCTTACATAGATAAATAGAGGGTGTAATTCTGCTCAGTTGCCAGACTGATCTTTTCTGTCATCAGTGAATGCCCTGGAAACAGCAGCAGCAGCAGCAGCAGCAGCAGCAGCACAGAGATTTAGGCCTGAGGTTAAAAGGTGAAGGAACTAAGCTACTTGAGCTGGAGGACATGAAGACTCTGCCCTGTTTGTTCTTCAGTCACTCCTGAGCATTCATTTTTAATTAGAAAGTGAACCCCAGATGGCTGGACTGATCTGCTTGTGTTCAGTGACAATGTTTAAACCAGGTTCAATAAGGGAGAAGGATGTTCTGTCAGCCTGGTCTCTTGGTCTCTGGCAAGAATATAGATTTTGACTTAATACCTCTCGCTGTTTCTTAGGCGCCCCCTTGATACTGACTTATAGTGAAACAGATTGAAAAAGATAAGACATCTTGCAATGCAACCAGAGCGCACTGTAGGGCTCAAGAGCTGGCTCAGCAGTTAGGAGGGTTTGCTGCTCTTGTCGCACATCTGGGTTCAGTTCCCAGCATCCATATGGTGGCTCAGAACCACCTGTAACTACATCTGGTTCCTGGGGATCTGACATCCTCTTCTGGCCTTCATGGACGCCTGAATTTACATGTACACACAAACACACACACACACATACACATGCACACACAGCTTTTTGGTAGGAGGAAGACTTAACTAAAAGAGTGTGCCCCTTCTGAAAACTTAGTTTTTTAAACCAAGTATGAAAATATTTCATGTCTGTCTATTACCACTGATGCAACTCATAACCAGTCAGCATCACCCACAGGGAATGGCTGGGCCAAGGAGAGGAAAACCAAATCTTTATCTGTGATTTATTTGTCAACCAACACTTCTTCCCTGTTAGCCTTGGTATTGCTGTAGTTTCCTTGGAAAAATCTGTATTTTAGATAAAATACATTGAGTTAAGATTTGGACTTCGTTTATCATTTTCTTTATTAAAATATATGTCTTAAGTGGGCTGAATGCAATGGAGTGTGCACTGCACTTGGAAAAGAGTGTGAATCAGTCACTACTGGAACTGCACAAACTGGCTGCTGACAAGAATGATCCCCACTTATGTGACTTCATTGAGACACATTAAATGAGTGAACGGGTGAAGTCAATTAAAGACCTGGGTGACCACATGACCAACTCACGCAAGATGGGAGTCCCTGAGTCTGGCATGGCAGAATATCGCTTTGACAAGCACACCCTGGGACACAATGATGAGAGGTAAGCTGACTTCCCCAAAGCCACGTGACTGTGCTAGTCCCTGAGGCAGTGCATGCGTGTCAGGCTGCCTTTATCTTTTCTATATGTTGCACCAAAACACCTAAGTTCTTTAATTTGTACAATTCCTTCAAATAAAGAATTTTGGTACCCCCCAAAAAATATAACCAAGATAGACTCATAACTTCTTCCATCTCCTATTCATTACCCAAGTAGAGAGTCAACTTGTTTACAAAAATGCCATTTAAAATGTTGAAAACCATGAAATTTTTGTCCAACCTTTTGATTATAAAATTTCCTAGCACAGGGCCTGGAGAGATGACTCAGTAGTTAAGAACACTGGCTCCTTTAGTAGAGGACCTGGGTTCTGTTCCCAGCACCCATAACATAGCTGACAAACACCTAGAACTTGATTTAGGGACCTGACCCCCTCTCCTTAGGCACTTGGCACACATACATGTGTGGAGACAAACATTCATGCACATAAAAGTAGAAGAAAAATTGAATAGCTAGTGATTTAACTTTTGTTGACTGTTTAACTTACAGCTTTTATTTTTGCCAGTTTTATTGAGACCTAACTGACAAGTTACGTTCAAACGCATACAAACATATGTACTCACAATCTCTTTGACATGATTGTGAAGTTATTGCTGTAATCAATGTAGTTAGCACTTGTTACCCACATAGTATATGTGTGTGTGTGTGCATGTCCGTATTTACAGTAAGGATACTTAAGGTCTCCTTAAACAAAGTTCAAGTATATGGTAGAGTAGTGCTAACATGCTGTGCATTAGGAACAACAGCCTAATAAACAAACAATCCAGGTCTCTAAGATTGGGACAATGAATAAAGAAAATGTGGGCTTTATGTACAATGAGAATCTGTTCAGTCTTAAAATAGAATGAAATTCTGCCATGCCTTATGATTAACCTGGAGGACATCAAGCTGATGAGAAGAGCCAGGCACTGAAAGATGACACTGTGCGATCTTGCTTACATATGGAATCTAAAACTCGTGAGCAGACAGAGTGATGTTGTCCAGGGGCGTCGGGGTGCTGGAGAGTGGGGAGCCAAGGATTTAACATGAGTATTACAAGATCTATTGATTGGTGTAGACTGAGAGAAGTCCACATGACACAGAGCAGCTGCTGCCAAGTACCTGGCGAGGCCCCAAGACTGGCTCCCACTGAGCACAGGGAACAGCTTGGTAACCTGGGACTCTGCTTGTCCTGGGCTATGCCCAGATACCTTATAACAATGCCTTGACATCTCTCCTTCCTGACCTGTGCACACTGCACACACATATTCCTCTTTGAACTAGGGCACCAATACCTGCTGTCTTAGTCAGGGTTTCTATTCCTGCACAAAACAGCATGACCAAGAAGCAAGTTGTAGAGGTGAGGGTTTATTCAGCTTACACTTCTACATTGCTGTTTATCGCCAAAGGGAGTCGGGACAGGAACTCACACAGAGCAGGAGCTGATGCAGAGGCCATGGAGGGGTGCTGCTTACTGGCTTGCTTTCTCTGGCTGCCTCAGCCTGTTCTCTTATAGAACCCAAGAGCACCAGCCCAGGGTTGGCACCACCCACAATGGGCCCTGCCCCCTTGATCACTAATTGAGAAAATGCCCCACAGCTGGATCTCATGGAGGCATGTCCTCAAGGAGGCTCATTTCTCTGTGATAACTCCAGCTGTGTCTAGTTGGCACACAAAACCAGCTAGGACACCTGCACTGGGCTACATGTACACTCTGGAAACTGAGACAGAGTGCTCTTCCTCTTACAACAGACTTAGTTTCTGATCAGATATATTCCTGATGTATGTTGTACGTGAAGACTGGAAGGGGGAGGTTCTGCTTATCCTGGGTTTGGGCATGCTTGACTAATCCACTGGAAGATGGCAAGGCATTAGAACAAATCAAACAGGAAGGCAGAGAATGCGTTAGAGGGGGTTAAGAATGAAGCTCTCTTCTCCTTCATCCATGCTATTTACAGAACTAGCCTCTTGGTCTGGGCCTTTGAGGAGTTTCTGAAATTTCAGCAGGCAGTTGGACAAGACAGGAGACACTTCATGTGCCTGTGGTTCTCGGGATCTCTAGAGCAGGATGCTGAGATTTATCTTTCTGTCTGTGTCCCTACAGTTCCTCTGAAGTTGTCCTGGAGAACGGAAGGTACCTCATTTGTTTCTTCCCTATCTGTCATACCCTCAGCTTTGGTCCCAAAGTTTACCTTTGCCTTCTCTGCTAGTTATTTGTAGGTGGGACAAGACATCTGAAGTGAAACACCTTAAGGGAAGAAGGGTTTATTTTGGTGTATAGTTGAGGAGTGAGGCCTGTCTTGGAGGGGGAGGCCTGGTAGCGGGAGAATGACGGCCACACTGCATCCATAGTGGAGCAGAGAGCAGTGTATGCTGCTCAGCTGGCTTTCTCCTGTGCTGTGCAGGACCCCAGCACCTGCGTGGTTCACACAGCTTTGGAGGGTCTTCCCACATCGATTGACCAAGAAGCTCCTCACAGACATGCCCAGATGTGTGTTCCCAAAGTGAGTGCTATTTCAAGTTGGGAAGATCAACCATCAGAGCAACCCACTTCCCAAGTTGGCAAACATATCTGTAGAGGACTAGCTCCGGGGCCGTGTGGCATGCTTTCTTTCAGGGACTAAGAGTTTCCTTTTCAACCCACTCCTTGCTTCCCACCCTGCTGTCTGTCTGAGGGGTGGTCCTCCCACCCTGCTGTCAGTCTGAGGGGTGGTCCTCCCACCCTGCTGTCTGTCTGAGGGGTGGTCCTCCCACCCTGCTGTCTGTCTGAGGGGTGGTCCTCCCACCCTGCTGTCTGTCTGAGGGGTGGTCCTCCCACCCTGCTGTCTGTCTGAGGGGTGGTCCTCCCACCCTGCTGTCTGTCTGAAGGGAGGTCCTCCCACCCTGCTGTCTGTCTGAGGGGTGGTCTTCCCTTTTGACTGATTGTTGTTGCAGGAGGATGCAGAGGCCCTAGCTCTATGAAGGGGGTGAATTTCACTCTTGACTCCAGCCATTTGGTTCTCTCTGGCTCTTAAATGCTAGAAAGAATTATTCTGCCAGATTTCAGCCACTATTTTCATGTCTTTTCAAAAAGAAACAAACCTGACAAAAATCTCCCTTCAGTTTAGACACAACACTTCACAGTGTCACTGTTAGTCTTACAGCCATATCCTGAGGGTAGTGGGGGAGTTCTATCTCCACTGCAGAAAGAATCTTCATGTAATCATCCTGGTTTTCACCTTTTATGTTCATTACATAATTCAGTAACAACACATATACACAAACCACACATACATTCCCGCACATACTCTATTGTATGCATATACTGCACACACACATCTCACACACACCCTACACATACTACATAACATGCTTCATATACAGTACACCCCACCCCCACCCTGTGGGAATAAGATCGAGAATTCTGTATATACAATCTTCAGTACTGTTTAAGGTTCACAGACATATGAGAGACTAATTAATCGTGTTAGGCAGTTTCACACATTTGACAAACAGGTGAAAGACAGCATTGTAGCATCATGTGAATGCTTAAGCAAAAAGAGATGACTTCACTGTTAGTAGATGCACCGCTGACCACAACCCAGGAAGAATCCTTCTCTCTGAGGTTGGGGGGTAGACACCAGGCTTTCACCCATGCCAGGCAAGTGCCCACCACAGAACTGTATACCCTAGCCCCACTGGAGGAGTGGATACAGAAAATGTGGTATATTTACACAATGAAGTACTACTCAGCCATTAAAAACAACGAATTCATGGAATTCTTAGGCAAATGGAGGGAAATAGAAAATATCATCCTGAGTAAGGTAACCCAATCTCAAAAGAACACACATGGTATGAATTCACTGATAAGTGGATATTAGCCCAGAAGCTCAGAATAAACAAGATACAATTCATAGACCACATGAAGCTCAAGAAGAAGGAAGACCAAAATGTGGGTGCTTCGGTTTTTCTGAGAAAGGGAAGAAAATACTCACAGGAGCAATTATGAAGATAAAGTATAGAGCAGAGACTGAAGGAAAGGCCACCCAGAGACTGTCCTACCTGGGGATTCATCCTATATACAGTCACCAAACCCTGACACTAGTGTGGATGCCAAGAAATGCTTGCCGAAAGGAGCCTAGTATGTCTGTCCCCTGAGAGGCCCTGCCAGAGCCTTACAAATACAGAGGTGGATGCTAGCAGTCAACCATTGGAGCAAGCATGGGGTCCCCAGTGGAGGAGTTAGAGAAAGGACTATAGGAGCTGAAGGCATTTGCAGCCTTACAGGGAGAACAATATCAACCAACCAGACCCCCCAGAGCTCCCAGGGACTAAGCCATCAACCAAGGGGTACACATGGCTCCAGCTGCACTTGTAGCAGAGGAATGACTTGTCAGGCATCAATGGGAGGAGAGGTTCTTGGTCCTATGAAAGCTCGATAGATGCCTCAGTGTAGGGAAATTGAGGAAGGGTAGGTGGGAGTGGGGTGGGTGGAGGAACATCCTCATAGAAGCAGGGGGAGGGGGATGGGATGGGGGTTTTCTGTGTCGGGGGAGAAGGAGCCAGGAGAGGGAATAACATTTGAAATGTAAATAAGGAATATATTCAATAAAAAAGTAGGTTGCAAAAAGTTTATGCCTATAGCATGGTGTCACAGATAATCACCTTACTGCCTGCTAATGTACACATACACACACACACACACACACACACACACACACACACACACTTGCATACACTTGTACTCACACTTGTACACACCAGGAGCGGTCCTTTCTATTTACTGTTATGTTCTTTCCAGATTCAAATGCACCCTGGGCTGTTCACTTAGGACTGACTCACTCAGTGCGAAGTCAGGGTGGTGGTAGGAGGCTGGCTCAGCAGATACATGGGCAGGTGTCTCCTTGCTTGTCCAACACTCGTCTTCAGAGGGAGATTTTAAAACTATTTGACAGTTATGGGAAGAAACGCTTTTGCATTGCAAATAAAATATACATTTAAAATTTACCTTCTGTGTTGGTTTCCTTTGTTTTGAGACAGGTTCTCCCTGTGTAGCACAGGTTGGCCTAGAACTCTTGATCCAGACATGCATCAGTACGCTTGGCTCAAATTTACTACTTACAAATGTTTTCCTTTATTTTAATTTTATGTGTTACTTGCGTGTATGTTTGTGCACCACATGCTCTGGGAGCTACAACAGAGCATCAAAGTCTCTGGGAATAGAATCATAGACATGTGAGCTGCCGTGTGGTTGCTGGGAATCGACCTGGGTCCTCTGGAAGAACAATCAGTGCTCTTAATCTCAGAGCCTTGTGTCTTAGCTCTCTAAAACTTACTACACACACACACACACACACACACACACATACACACACACACACACACACACACAGCATCATTAGTCTTAAGTATATTGACATTGTTGTATACTAGATCTGGATGTCTGCATCTTGCAAAATGGGAACTGTACCCACAAAACCCAGATACCTGAGAGTTTTACTTTTGTTTAAGCATGGGGTCCTTTCTAGGATGGCAGAGAAGGAAGCTCCTCCCTGGATAGTCTCATTCTCAGACCTTGAAATAGGCTTATGGGTAAATGGATTGTAGGAGCTGAGAAGCCATTCAAGATATATGTGCTCATTAGAAATTGTGCTTAGTGTCAGTGCCTAGTGGATATTTTTACTACATTTATTATGTATATGTATGTGACCATGTGCATGCCATGGTACACATGAAGAGGCCAAAAGGCAGCTTGTAAGACTTCTCTCCTTCTACCCTGTGGTCTCAGGGGATTGAACTCTAGTCATGAGCTTTGCTGCAAATGCCTTTGCCTACTAGATACTCGATATCTCATTGGCTGCTTAGTGGACCTTTAGAGATGAAGTATTTTGGGTATGTGGTGGCTGAGCCTGGCCTCTATTGAGGGACCTCCTCCTGTGGGCTGCCTTCTGATGATTCACGGAGCTGAAGCAAGAAATCCCATATTTGCTTTCCAACAGGCTCTCCTCCTGGGCAGCGGCCCCAACTTAGCTCAACCAGTTCATATCCGAGCCTGTATTAAGTCATGTGACAATCGGTATGCAGGTGGTCTGATTCAATATGGATGCTGCCCATGCTACCCTATGAGGAAGTGGCTAGGTCACAGCAGGAATCTGAGTATCAGTAAATATAAACATAGGCTTATTTTCTTGCTGGTTTAGACCAACTCTCTTCCTTAGTTCTTGCCCATGATTTGGGTCATATTTTCTGTTGTCTTGGTGTCTCCAGCTTAGATGATCTTGGTTGTGGCTAGCTCTCTTATCTGTTTGTCTGTGGTCACTCAGCAATTACTAGACTGTACTATGGTGGACTGGACTGAGATTCCTCAAGGGATTCTGAAACCTTCCATGTAAGCCCAACAACCAGGCACCCTGTTTAGACTTCCCTCACCTGACAGGATAGGGCTCCTTTCTCCCCTCATAGCCCTGCATCTTCTCTTGGTTTGCTGTAAAGCCTTGTTATAGAATGTGGTTCTCAGAGAAAAACAATTACAATTTCATCATTTCAGTTGTGCTTGCTTGAAAGCATCAGTCATCATAAGGCCTGTAGACTGTTGCCGTTCTCTCATGGAGGTGGTGGGGAGAGGCTTGGACCTTCACTGAGGAAGCTGTTCCCATCAGCCCTGTGTAATACAATCCTGCTGTAACTGTACATGGCCTCGTGGGACATAGGGAGGGAGAGAGTACATGGGCTGGGAGGTCACTCTGTGCTGCTAGGAGAAGCCATCAGTCCTGCTGGGTGAAGACCCTGCAGTGTGGTTGGAGGAATGGGATGAGATTCTAAGCACTGGGTCCATATGGGGCTGGCCTTCATGTTGTTTACCATTGTGTAACAGGCAGGGAAGGGTATCAGCCTGTGCTTAGGAGTTGGTAATGGCTCTGAAGGTCCTACTACATCGCTGCCCACTGGAGGCTCCTGTCACAGGTCAGATGCTGCTGCTGGCAATGTCAGGCATTCTGGCAGAATGTCTGGGAAGAGTTTTCAGTGCAGCAAGGCCTTCTGGAACCTCACAAATAAGGGCTGCTGCTCGCAACCTGTGAGTCGGACTTGACTTCTTCTGGCAGACTCTCAGTTCTGGCAAACTTGTTAGTTCAGGTGGAACAGAGCCCTGAGCTGGTCCAGCGGCATTCCTAACGGGTGTTTAGGGAGGCTCAAGTGTTAAGTAAGCACCTACTGTCTGCTTGGGCTTTAGAAATAGTCATAAATGCATGGAAACACACCAGGAGAAGAAAGTGAGGGGACTGAAGAAGAGAGGGAGCTGTGGTGGCCAAGGTGGGGCACTTTTAGACAGTGGCGAGTGAGTGGTGCTGGAAAGACCCAAGGCTGGTAGACAGGGGGCACACTAGAGTGTTGGGGGGCAGGAAACAGCTAAGGGGATGCTGAGGGGCTGGGGCTGATGCAGGTTCTAGAGAACTGCGGCAGGACTGCCTTCCATGGTTCCAGCCAGCAGGGAATCATTGCAGAGTTGAGAGATAGTATATTCCAGTTTTTCCTTTTAGAGAGCTGGTTTGAGGCCAGACTGGAGCCAGGTCGGGGGTGGCAAGAGGCAGCTGGAATCTGCTCAGTCTGTACAGGCAGTGGCAGGTGGAGCGGCCTCTGTGGAACATTAGAATTCTGGGGGTACCTTGCGTGTAGCCAGCAGAATTGCCCATGGTTAGAAGAAGGCTGAGAAAGAAGAGGATGGAAGGGTCACCCTAGGTCCCTGGCAGATAAAGAGAGGCGGGGTTGGGCACAGCTGCTATAGTTATTTGGCTCTGCGGGTAGGTGTGAGTGTGGGATTTGTAGAGAGGCCTGAAAGTGGTGATGAATATGTTGGGAGGGGAGTGGGTTTCTTTCTGTCTAGCCTTGGTCCTTTTAGGCTGCTCGTCCAAACCCCTGAACTGGGTAGTCTGTGAAGCCGTTGATAGCTTAACCTTTTACAGGGTGCAAAGTCCAAGCTCAAGGCTCCCACAGATTTGGTGTCTGATGACCAGTGCTCCCTGGCTCTGATGACCAGTGCTCCCCGGCTCTGATGACCAGTGCTCCCCGGCTCATAGAGAACATCTTTTCCCTGGAACTTTCACATGATGGAAGGGTCTTCCAAGTCTCCTTTACATGAATTTTTAATTATGTGTGTGTGTGTGTGTGTGTGTGTGTGTTTGGGTGCACATGAGTGCAATTGCCTGTGGAGGCCAGAAGAGGGTATCTGATCCTTATGAAGCTGGAAGTTACAGACAGTAGTGTTGCTGTGTGTATACATGCATGTATGTATGTATGTATGTATGTATGTATGTGTGTATTGCTATTTTATTGGGCTCTTCTAGTTTTATTTCTCTTACAACCCTGCCACATGGACCCCAGTAGAATCTATGTGACAAGTCCCACAGACTGAGGCATTAGACTTCATAAGAAGGAGGTCTCTTGGAACTGATTGTGGAACTCTCTGCCGGAGAAAACAAATTGAGCTGTAGTTCTCATGGCAATTTTTCTGTTTTGTTTTCTTTCATTCCCTTTCTTAGTTACAGGTTCCTGGTAGCCTAGATCATGATTTTTTTTCTAGATCATCATCTTAAGCAAGAATAATGGGGAAATCATCCCAGAGATGGGGTCACTAACATGACCTTATCTCCAGGGAAACCAATGCTTGACTTTTCAAATCATTTACAAAATTATTGTGATAGATAAAAATTTCCCAAAAATAAAATTTCATATGGATACACATGTGTCATCAGAGGTGGGTTTTGGTATATGGTAAAGAAAACCTTAATTAGAAATACTAAAATAGTTTAAATTTATGTGTTGAAGATTTATAAAAGATCGGGCATTAGATGTTAAATAATAATTAACCATATGGGGCTGGAAAGTTAGTTCAGTGGTTAAGAGCATTGACCATAAAGATTTATTAACCTGTTTTTGGGAATACACCACTAGCCTTGGATGACCGCCCTATTGAATATATTATTTCAGAATTGTTATATTTTGATGATTTGTATTATTAATAATGATGTTATCTGTTCTGTTTGTGATTTACTGAATGTGTAGTTTCGCTTGGATGATTTTTGTATTTTACTGGGCCAAATGATTTTTGTTGGTATTAGTGATTGTTTCACTGGATATGGTTTCTAAGAGTAGTTATGTTTGGTTTTTAATGTATAAAATCCCCTGCTTGAGAGCTGCAAAATACACTCAGATTCAAATTGCCTCTGTTTGTTTCTGTTTGTTACCACCAAATCCTTACCCACCTGGACTTCGAGGACCCTCATCTTAGGGACCTCCATACCCTGCTGGGGTGGTCTGTGGCACAACCCTTATTCCACTCTAATCCCTTCCACCACCCCCCCCCCGCCCCCAACACTAGGTAGGAGAGAAAGAAGGTTAGAGGGGGAAAAGGTATAGATCTTTCAGCCAACAAAATAGACTACTTCCTGTTGATTATGGGTAATGAGTTTCTTGGGGCGGGTCGAATCTTTCTCAACAGGGTATCTCCAACTTCCTCTTCTTGTCTCTTTGTTCATGAAAAATCATGCCCCTCCTAGAGCACAAGACAGTCATAGTTAACGGCTGTGGACAAACTGAAGCAGCCTCACATCATCCTACACTTGGAATGAAAACAAAACATACCCATGTAACATAACTGGGTTTTTCAAACAAACCAAAATTCTCACTGTGCTGTAGTGAGAAACCTATTATTGGCTCTGGGAACCAAACAGGGTGGTCTGCAAGAGTACACAAGTTCTTAACTGCTAAGACATCTCTCCACATGACCCCTCCCCTTTTAAAGAAAGGCATTTAAATCCATTAATCCGGGCTCTCTCCTCACAATCCAATTCCCTCCCAAAGGCCTCAGTTTCTAATGCTGTCAACATGGGAGCTGGCATTTGAACAAATGCATTTACGCAGCAGCACATGGAAGATTGGATTGCATTGGGACCATATGGAGGGAAAGCTCACAAGACAAAGAAGGAGAATGTTTGCTAAAGTAAAGCAACAAAAATTAAACAATGACATCCACATATCAATAACACTTTGTGCTTTGCAAATCTCAACAGAGAAGGTGCGTGTGCTGTGTGCTGTGTGCCGTGTGCTGTGTGCTGTGACGGTTAGTCCTGCCTCAGCAGGATCAAGAATCACCCAGAAGACAAACCTCTGTGGACGTCTGTGAGGGGCTTTCTTGATGGCATTAACTGAAGTGGGAGGAACCGGCCTAAATGTGGGAGGCCCTATGCTGCGGGGTAGGTTCTGGCAGCCAATGAAACGAGAGCGTGAGCCATGACCAGGATTCATCTCTCTCTGCTCCCTCGTGGTGTGTGGCCAGCTGCCTCAACTCCTGCCCCAATGCCCTCCCCTCCATGATGGGTCATTCCTTGAACTGTGGGCTACGATTGACCTTTCCTCCCTTCGGGTTTTGTTGCCAAGTATTTTGTCACGGCACTGAGCAGAGTAACCACATACCCACGTGTGGGTCCTTGCTTATAAGAAACCATTATGGAGTCTATCAGTTACTTTTCTTGTTGCTATGACAACAAGCCTTATGAAAACAAGGGAGGTAAGGCTAATTTAGAGTAGTTTAGAGGGCACAGTCCACTATGCTGGGGAGGCAGGGAGGTCTGTGGCAACACAAGTTGTTCACATTTGCAAGGATCAGAAAGCAAGAGATCAGGGCAGAACTGAGACCTGCCTGCAAGCCATGAGGCCTGCCCCTTCCTGTGATCCACGTCCTCTGCAAAGTCCCACTTTCTAAAGGTTCTATAGCCTTCCAAACAGTGTTACTATCTGGGACACAGTGTGCCAACACGTGAACCTGTGTGGTTCTGTGTGAGTCTGTGTGTGTGTGTGTGTGTGTGTGTGCGCGCGCGCGCGCGCGCGCGCAGAGAAGAGGCTTGGGGTGGGTGGTGGCATTTTATATTTAAGTGGTAACACATCGTCTTTGGGGGTCCTCATAACACTTGTAAAATTGCCTTGCTCTGTGTCAACTTTGGGAAACTCGGCACTTCTAGAGTCAGGGCAGTGATTTCCATCTCTGAGGTTTTGTCCCAAGTCCATGGAGATGCTGGCGTGGGGCAGTGCCATGCAACCCTGCTCCGCTTGCTTGGGGACACTTCCTGTGACGTGAATGGCTGTCGTCTGCTAAGTGCACACAACCTCCTCCCTTCTTCTTGATGATGGTCCTTGAACTGTCTGAGGCGTGAACCTCACATCTGTAATCTTCCTTTGTTATTTTGGGGGTGTTAGAAAACCTTCGCCTCATCGTGGCTTACATTACACCCATGCTTAAGGGGAATCTGTTTTTCGGAATTTACTGTTCTGATGTTGCAGTGATGGTATTTCAGTGAAACCATTACTTAAAAGTATTTATCGTTTTAAAATGAAGTTTCTACATAAAATACAAACTATACCTCAAACAAAGGATAAATTCCAGCCCAAGGCTCAGGTGTTGAGGGGGTGTTAGAACATCTGCCGGCACAAATGTGGCGCCGAGCTCCTTCTCCAGGACTGAGGTGTGGAGCACCTGTTGGCCTGCTATGATCTTTCTCTGAGGACTAAGCTCACAGCTTTTCTGTCTGTCCTCTGTAGGAATGATTGAAGCTAAATCTGTTGACAGTCCTAAAACTTCAGTGAGACGAGAATACGGAATTTTACCTGAGAACATTCTTGAGTGCAGTTTCCCCCACGTTTAACATTCCCTCAGACTGTCCAAGTTTCCGACGTCTATGAGACCTCTGGTCTGCAGCTCTGGGGAAAGGACCTTGGAATGTGCGTGGTGAGGCCCTAAGTGTTGCAGGAAGAAGAACCTTGAGCACGGCGGCCTCTTCCTGCTCAGGTCTGAACAGAAGTTCTGAGAGAATGGCTGCGATGAGTTGGAGTCAGGATGTCTCGGCCTGACTGGAGGCTGTTGTATGAAGTCAGCCAGCACCAGCCCTTCAGGCGAGGTCTGGTAATCCAATTCCTGGAGTGGGGCTGATTTCCTGCAGAGGTCCCAGCAGACCGCTCTCTAGGGGCATCCCAGTGGACCTCAGAGTGGAAACAACTTGCTTCCCAACCCTAGGTCCAGCCAGCATGGAGCTGAGCAGGGCCCAGGGTTCTGCTGTATTCCTGGGAGGGAGTCTGAGTGTGCACAGGCTCTGGAAATGGAGGCCCTGGCGACCATGGGAGAGAGGGGTGTCATTCTCATGCTTGTTAGAGGGGGTTCTCCTCACTTTTCCTCCATGTGGCTCTAAGGGATGTCATTCTTTAATGTACATATAGCGGTGGGTTTAAACTATATAGCCTGCAGTCTGCTTTGTATATATATGTATGTATGTATGTATGTATGTATGTATAGTAAAATATCCAGGGGAAAATTGCATGCTGTCCCACATGTATATAAAAGGCTATAAACATTTCATAATATTATATCCTAATATGAAGATATATAATATTATACATTTATATTATTATAAATGTATTGTTTCATAACATAGAGCAGACACTGTGTGTGTCTGTGTGTGTGTGTGTGTGTGTGTGCGTGTGCGCGCGCGCGCGCGCGCGCGCGCGCGCGCACATGGCCAGAGATAGACATCAGGTAATTCCTCAGCCTTAGTTTTGAGATCGGGTCTCTCTCACTGAGCCTGAAGCCCGCCCAGTGACTGGTCAGGGAACTCCCAAGCATTCGCCTGAGGCTGCCTGCCCTAGGGGCTGCAGGTGTGTGCTGCTGTTCTCAGTCTGTGGTGTTGACGATCAGAACTGAAGCATGCTTGGGAAGAGAGCATTTTACCCACTGAGCCGCTCCCTGACCCCTCAACCTGTATTTTGAAAGAAATTTAGAATCAACCAAAAAAAATGAATTTGAAACCTAGTACTGGGAAACCCATACTAGAGGGTTACAATTTTTTTCTTTTGAGGCAGAATAGTTCATGTTGTAACCCAGGTGGCTTGGGACTCACCGTTCTAGACTGGCCTTTAGCTTACAGTGATCCTCCTGTCGTAGCCATCGAGAGCTGGAATCGTGGGCATCAGCTACCATGCCTGGCTTACTTGATAGTTTTGAAATTGAGAAATAGAGAGAAAAAGACTCCTTTTAAATCTCATTTATTTTTGCACTCTGGCTAAAGTGTGCACGCTAAGCAAGTGCTGTGCTGCCACCGAGCTGTGTCTTCCCGCTCCGTGGTTTGAAAATTGGTGAAGAGCACTGCCGCTAAATCCAGGCAGGGAGTAAGTACTTCAACAGGTGAGAGCCCTGAGAAGGAAGCCTTGTTTTTTGCATTGATTTCTTCCAAAGTTATTCATATGCTCTGGAAAACCAAAATGCAGTGTTGAATATCTGTGCCTTTGCCCTGAAGCCCGCCAGCATGCAGGGATGACTGGTTTTGTGGGAGCACCTGTGTGAGGAGCCCTGGCCTAGGGAGGCATCTGTTGCCTGTGGGTGGAATGTGGGTGGCATCTCCACCCAGCAGCACACTACAGCAGGGGCTCCGTGAAATTGATTTGAGAAACTGAAAAAAACATTTTCTAGGTGGGTAGGGGAGCTGAAGCTAGCTGGCTACGGTCCTGTGATGGGTGTGTCTGGGGATGGGTGTGTCTGGGGATAGGTGTGTCTGGGGATAGCTATGTCTGCAAAGCTTTGTGCTTTGCCTTCCATCATGGTGATGTTCGACTGTTTTCTGAACATGTGACCTGATTTTGAACACCAAGATAGTTACTCCTCAAATTACAGGTCCCCAAAACTGGCTCCGAGGACAGACACATGGCTGGTATGACGCAGTCAGCTGTACCCCCTTTGCTTATTGGAGAATTTGCATGTTCCTGTTGTATTTTTGACCAAGTTGTATGTTTTGTTCTATGAGGCCAAGAAGAGAATTTTCTCTACTCAGGGGTTCTCCACATTGAGGGATATTACATAAATTTCTACATGAACATTCAGATGCTTCGCCCAGATAGGGCATCAGAGAGGGCTTCCACCAAGTCCACACTGGTGATCCAATGAGTTTATTAGACTTACACAGGGGACATGTGTGAAGGGCTACTTACAGGAATGTGAGTGGCCTCAAAGCATCTATACCATATGAAAGTCTCAAGCTTGGATGACCTCCCTGTAGTACACACAGATGGAATCTCTCCTTCAGCTGATCTTCTACCCTCCATATACTCAGGCTTCCCCCAAGACTCCTAGATCTCGGGCAGCTGGGGCAGAATTACATGCATCTGTGTGGGAGCACAGGAAGGTATGGCGGCGGTCTCACACGAGGGTCTAATGACCACTCTGCTTCTGCGCAAAGACATTGAGGGTCTCTTGTGGGTAGTCCTAGGTGATCTGAGGAAGATGGTGGTGGTGTTTGCCTTCCACAAGCATGTATTAGAATCTCCTGAAGGACTTTCTAAAATGCAGAAGGCTGGGCACTGGCTCCAGAGGTTTTCATCAGGTGGCTTTGTGGTGGTGTCCAAAGACAGATATTTCTAGCAAGTTCTCAGTTGGTGATGCTTTGCAGGTCAGTACTCCAGGCAAAGCCAGCAAATCCAGCTGCCAGTGTCCCGTTACATGCCTCTGCGAGTCTTTGCTCCTGCCTTTCAGCGCTCACGGTCTTACTGTGGACTAGAGCATCATGGGAGAAACTGAAGCCAGAGTGTCAGAGACACAGCAGCTAGCACTGAGTGCTTCCACTGAGCTGGCGTCTGTGCTCAAAAATGTTTGTAGTGGTTGTTTAACCTTCCAGTCTCTTCAGGTCAGTTTTGATGTTCTTTTATGTGGACTCTCTTGAGTTCTCTGACATGGATAAAGTCAAATGTAATGCTGAGTCAAACTTGCAGCTTCAGATGCTAGTTGGGTCTTGTGTGAAACTGCCGGGAGGAGAGATGACACAAGTGGCAAATGGTCTCAGGCTTTGTGTCAGGCTGTTAAGGGAGGGGAGAGCACTTAGGGGAATGTCTCCAGTACGGATAGTCTTTTGTAAGATTGCTTATTTTTCTGTTGCTTTCTTTTCTTCCTTTCTCTCAAAAGTAAGGGTGGGGGACGTTGGTTGGCAGTGTATGATAGGAACAGATGATCCTTCTCTCTCCATTCATGCTATGGAGCCTTTGGATGATGGAGGATTGGGTGATCACCTGGAGGTAATGTGCTCTTGAGGAGTGGCTCTGTGGGAGATTTTGAGGGAAAGTGAAGGAGTGGTGTGGTAGAAGCCGAAGGGAGACTATCAGATGGACTGCACTGCTGCCCCTGGCATGCTTTGTAATTTCTGCTCACCGTTGTCCGTCTTGTGAGGCTTAGCAGAAGCTCTTGACCCATGTGGCTCACACACTGAGCCATGTGCACTCTGGTGCAAGAAGGACTTGTGTGGTTTAGGTTTGGATCTTTCTGAGTCCATAGAGAGAGGCGACAAAATGTGATTCATTCCATGGAAAGTTCCATAAGAGTGGGTGTTTTATCTGGCGTCCTTCCTATGGCATCTTGTTCTTGCACAGCAGCTGTTAGATGGACACCAGCCAGGGGAGTAGCTTTGATACTTGATGTTCACTGACAACCTGACTGGACTTGGAATCACCTAGGAGATACACCTCTGTGAGTGTCTGTGAGAGCTAGGGAGGCTGAAATGAAGAGGGAGGATCCAGTGAGTGTGAGTGATGTCATTCCATGGGCTGGAGTTCTGGATTAGGAAAACAAAACAACAAAAATCCAACTCCAACCCCAACCCAACCCAACCCAACCATGAGAAAGAATCTGAGCACTGGTTTTGATCTTTCTCTGCTCCCTAATTTCTTTGCTGCCATACCTTCCCCAAGATGGTGGACTATACTGTCAAATCACCAGCTGTAAACCTTTCTCTTTAAGTTGCTTCTTTGTCAGGCTCTGAGTCATAGCAATGGGAAAATAACCTAACACTGTGGGACAGCCAAGCGCATCCCAATGGGTAGTGACAACATTAAGAAAGACAGTATCTGTATAGAGGTAGTGGTAGCCCCAACCACCCTGTTTTTCAATTCCCCCTTCCCCATTTTCTGTCTCTCTATATCTTAGTTTAACTGGCTATTCTTGTTTACCTTTTCTACTAACATGTTTTGCTCAAGTAGGGAGGAGAATTCCCACCTACTTCTTTCTAAATTATAGTATTAAGAAAAAACCAGTTAATGGCTCACTCATTCCAGGCAAATCTCTGGGATTAAATGATTTAATGTTTTCTTCCTTTGATACATGATTCTCCTTTGCAACCCACATATAGAAGTAATTACATTTAAATTTTTCTGCGGCCTTATGTTTATGGGTTTAGTCTCTCTAAGAAGACATAGCCTCTTAGGAGCAGGGACCATGATTCTCTGGTGACATGTATTAACTTTGAAAATACCATGAGTTCCTGGCTCATGTTTAGTTTATAGTCTATTGTGTAACTTGCTGTCATTCCAAAGTTTGGCTAGTGTATCTTCAATTCTGTGTTGGAGTTATTTGCTTTTTTAGCTCTAAGTCCCCTACCTAGGAGGTCCTTTGCATTGCATAAATATTTATTGAAGGAACTTACAGGATCCCAGAAGTGACTCTTTTCCCAGTTGTATCCTAGGCATGCCAACACATGGCAGGAATCCAGGACACACTCCTGTTTTTTAGGTACAAATGACTTTTAGGTGCTGCTTCTATTGTATCAAAAGAGGGGCTTTCTTCTCCCACCTAGCCAGCCATATGACACTGTTGGCTCCTTATTTAAGGACTTTGTCACATGGTCCTTCAACCATTGGATACAGCTGCTCTCCAGATGTTGGAACCAGGTCCTACTCATTGATATTGTTTCTGTTATTGTGATAAAACACTGTGACAAAACACAACCTAGCAAGGAAAGTAAGTTACACTTCCAGGTCACAGTCCATCATGGAAGAAGTCAAGGTGGGGACTCAATCAGGAGCTTAGAGTAGAGACTGTGTAGGAATACTGCTTGCTGGCTCACTGAATTTCATGCCTAGGTAGCTTTCTTATATAGTTCAGGACTACTTGCCTAGGGATGGTGTCTCCAAAGAGTGATAGACTCATTTACATCGACTGAGACTCTCCTCTCAGAGGACTCTAGTCTGTGTTAAGTTGACAGTTAAAACTAACTAGGTCATCTTCTCACAATTCTAGCCTAATCTTAAAATTTTATAAGTGTTTAGAAGGAACTAAAGACTACTGTAATATAGTATGGAAAATTCACACAGCCGGCTTCTGAGAAAGGAGAGACCAGAACCCTTTCTTTTGCAAGTAGAGACAGGGATAGTAGCAATGTGACTTGGAGTCAACAAGTGGAAATATTTCCAGTTGTGTTGCTATGTGGTTAACTCTGTTTTAAAGTATTGTCATAAGGGAAATGGAAGATTCAGGGCCCTAGACTGAAAGAGAGTTAGTGTCCATGGCTTAACACCTACTCTGTATCCTTCCTGCCCAAAACACCCAGACATACAACGTGCCCGTTATGCATTCAACTCTCCTTCCACGTAGTACATAGTCAACCAGACGTCTATCCTTCCTTCCCTCTTTCCTTCCTTCCTTCCTTCCCTCCCTCCTTCCTTCCTTCTTTCCTTCCTTCTTTTCTTCCTTCCTTCCCTCCTTCCTTCCTTCTTTCCTTCCTTCTCTCCCTCCCTCCCTCCTTCCTTCCCTCTCTCCTGCCTTCCCTCTTTCCTTCCTTCCTTCCTTCCTTCCCTCCCTCCTTCCTTCCTTCTTTCCTTCCTTCCTTCCCTCCCTCCTTCCTTCCTTCTTTCCTTCCTTCCCTCCTTCCTTCCTTCTCTCCTTCCCTCCCTCCTTCTTTCCATCCTTCCTTCCTTCATTTCCTCCTTCTTTCCTTCCTTCCTTCCTTCTTTCCTTCCTTCCTACCTTCCTTCCTTCCTTCCTTCCTGCCTGTCTGCTGCCTCCCTCCCTCCTTCCCTTCCTCTCTCCCTCTCTCTTTCTTTCTTTCTTTCTTTCTTTCTTTCTTTCTTTCTTTCTTTCTTTCTTTCTTTCTTTCTTTCTTTCTCTCTCTCTCTCTCTCTCTCTCTCTCTCTCTCTCTCTCTCTCTCTCCTTTCTCCCTCCCTCCATCCCTCTCTCCCTCTCCCTCCCTCCCTCCCTCCCTCCCTCCCTCCCTCCCTCCCTCCCTCCCTTCCTTCCTTCCTTCCTTCCTTCCTTCCTTCCTTCCTTCCTTCCTTCCTTTCACTAAAATTTTAAATTATTTTTGACACAGGTTCTCATGTAGTCCAGGCTGGCCTTGAACTGGCTGTGTAGCAGAGAATGACCTTGAATTTCTGGTTTCCCTGCCTCTACCTCCCTAGGGCTGAGATTGCAGATGTGTCACAAAACCTGATTTGTACTGTGCTGGGAATTGAAATAAGAGCTTTACATATACTAGGCAAATACTTTACCAACTAAGCCAATTCTGTCCCCAATCAGGCATTTCTAGACAAAGGGCAAAGACTTTGGTTTTATAAATGAGGGTTTTAAAATACATATAAATATATCCTTGAGTTGAGTAATAGTCCACCAGATAGGTATGCATCAAATTCTATGAAAATGTTTCTTTTCCTTTTTGTTGGACATTTTTATGGTCTAAATATAGAATGACCTCCAGGACAATCTTGGCCTGGTCAGTGTTATCCAGACTGGCTGTTATCAAGAAGTGGGCTGTTTCTTTCTTTCTTTGTATTTCCTTACCTATTGAAATCTGTTAAAATTGATATATAAAACTTCTCTTGCCAATGTTGGTGACACATGCCTTTAATTCCAGCACTCAGGAGGCAGAGGCAGGTGCATTTCTGAGTCTGAGGCCAAGCTAGTCTACAGAATGAATGCCAGGTCAACCAAGGCTACATAGAAAACTCTGGTTTGAAAGATCACCCAAACCAGACCAGACCAGACCAGACCAGACCAGACCAAACCAAACCAAACCAAACCAGACAAAACTAAAACAAAACACCTGCTTCTTGTTGCTGGATGTGGTGACTCACTCCTGAAATCACAGCAGTCAGGAGGAGGTTGAGGAGCAGGGCTGTGAGTTAAGTCCAGCAGGTGCTGCATAGTGAGTGCCAGGAGGAACTATATCATTGGACCCTGCTTCTCTGCTATGTCCCCTGATTTTTTTCTCTAAAACTTAGCTATTATGAAAAATACTTTTACAGAAAAAGCCTTTGACTAGCAAGACAGTCCAGTAGATGAAAGCTTTCAAAAATCATGAAATGCACATTTTCCTTAGGAGCTAGTTCTGAAAGAGGCTCTGATCATGGTATACAAGCATTTGAATGCCTTTAGTTTAGACACATTATACTTCAACACTCACAGAAACTTGGAATGTCTAGATTTTGAAACTGCTGCTGTCCCATTGCCACGACTCCGGGAATCCCTCTAAAATTCTCCTTGTAAGGGAAGAAAACCCTGGGTGTATAAAACATGTCTCTCAGGAGAATTAATAATTTAGGAAAATACTAAGGCCAGGCAGCCTATCCTTGTTTGTAAAGGCACTGGGCAGTATGGCTCCTACCCTCTTAGCTAATATGGTGGCCTTGAATAGGTTCTCAGTGTCTTTGGCCCTTGCCTGCTTCCTTAGTTTGTCAGGTGGGATTTGAGGTGATGAACAAATGTGCTCTTACTCTTACCACCATGACGGATACCTACAGGAAACAACCTGCAGAACGGTGGGTGTATCTGAGGGGATATGCTGTATCACAGTGGTGCTGGCTCTGTGGTGGTGAGACTGTGGAGCTGCTCACTCACTTGGGGAGAGCAGGAAGTAAAGGGATAGAGCTAGAGCTGTGTCTGGGTTATAACTCACAAGAGCTTTCCTAATCGTCCCCAATGACCAACCTCCTACAGCTAGACCCGACTTCCTAAAAGTCCCACAGCCTCCTTGAACATTAACATCAGCTGGGGCCCAGTGTCCAGACAGAGGAGCCAGTGGGAACATTTATACTTAAACCATAGTATGGTGGTTTGAGTATTCTTGGCCCAGGGGTGGCACTATTGGGAGGTGTGATCTTGTTTGAATGGGTGTGGCTTTGTTGGAGGAAGTGAGTCACTGTGGGGGTGGGCTTTGAGACCCTTCTCCCAGATACCTGGAAGACAGTAGTCATCTTTTGTCTACCTTCTGAACAAGATGTAGAACTCTTAGCTTCTCCAGTGCTATGTTTCCTGCCTTAATGGTAATGGACTGGACCTCTGAACCTGTAAGCCAGCCCCAATTAAATGTCCTTTCTGTAACCCCCAGAGCTCCCAGGGACTAAACCACCAACCAAAGAGTACACATAGAGGGACTCATGGCTCCAGCTACATAGGTAGGAGAGGATGGCCTTTTCAGACATCAATGAGAAGAGAGGCCATTGGTTCTGAGTTGCCTTGGTCATGGTGTCTCTTTACATCAATGGGAACCCTAACCAAGACACATAGCAACAGGATAATAGGTATTCTGGTCAAGTCAGCATGGGGAATACACTTGGAATAAAGACTGAGAATGAGCCTGTGTGTGTCACTATGGGCTCTTCTGCCATAACAAATATTCAAGACACTGTTGAGAAGCAAGGTTGTCTCTGCCAAGTGTAGGGCTTGAGGAGAGTTCCCACCTGACTGTGAGGTCTCCCTTTGGTGGATGGAGATAAAGAGGAGCCAGGCAGCAGTGAAGATGGAGGAAATGTAGCAGCATCGTTCTTTGGCACCCGGCTGTCCTTGTGGGTTCTGACAGCGAGAAGGGTGGAAGCTCTGCTGGGGACCAGAACCCTCCTGCTCCAGCTTAGGAGCAGCTATATTTATTTTATGGGATGCAGGGTTTTCCTCCAGGTTTGGAGATTCCATCTTTCTTCTTTAAAGCCACAGGTAAGTATAGGATGTAGTTCCACACAGTGAGGCTTCTGCACATAGTGAGGCTCTTCCCCGATACCCTCAGACTTCACCTCGGCTGGACTCCCACACAAAGGTGTGTTATAATGGTGTTTTAAACGTCTTTTTTTTAGGAAGTGTAATATCACCTCTTCCCTGTGAGAAAGAAAGCATGTTGTTCTTCCTCAGCGGCCATGCTGGGTTCATGTTGGCTCACTTCACACAACAGATGTGAACTCGGCTTTGGCTCCAGAATGTGATGTGATGGTGTCTGCCCCTCTGGGTGAGAGCAGACTTGTAGGCCTTGGGGCTTTAACAAGTGTGAAATATTGCCTCAGAGGCTGCAATGCTAATTTGGGAAAATGGAAACCGTCTTCCAAAGCTGATTGTGGTTGCTTTTAGGTGGAGTTTCAATGACAAGATTGAATGTTATTTGTATATCATGGAATTGTGAAACCATTCAGTACCTTGCCGTGACCAATGCATTTTATAAAAGATTTTTATGTCATTTTAAATTATATGTTCATTATGGTGTGTCTATGTGTGTGTGCACATGAGTGCAGTACATGCAGAGGCCAGAAGATGGTATCAGCTTCCTTAGAACTAGAGTTACAGGTTATTGTGAGCTCCTAGGTAAAAGCATTGGGAACTAGATTAGGATCCTTTATAAGATCTGTAAATACTAGTAACCTCTGAGCCCTTTCTCTAGCCCCTGAAGGACATTTCTCTTCTGTTTTCTTGTCTGTGGTTGAAATGTGATACCACATGACATAGAACATGAAGAAAGGGAAGGTAGCAATGACCAGAATCTAACATGTTTAAAGACTACTTCAGATCTTAAACCCCCAGGTTAATAGAGTAGAATATGGACTTTTTCTGTTTCAGAGTTGTGATTTCTTATGGTGACTTTGTAAGCTGTTTTTTCTTCTTCTCAATTCTCTGAATCTAGCTTTATGTGGGTTCTGGAGGGCGGGGTCTAACCTCAGGCCTTCATCCTTGCACAAGCAAGTGTTTTATCCAGTGAGTTGTCTCTTTTGCCTTAGAAACAGAATTCTAGTGTGTGTGTTGGTGTTATGACTAGTAACAATAAACATTGCGCGGTTATGTAGGATGGCTATGGAGGATGAGAAGTTACAAAGTGAAGATCTGTGGACAATAGTGGTTCCAGAGCAAGCCCGGCATAGCAGAAAACAGGATAAGATAGTGAAGTAGAAAAAAGTAGAATTCCCCTCCCCCCCCTCTCTCTCTCTGTGTGTGTGTGTGTGTGTGTGTATGTTGAGGCTCAGTAGATGGGTTGAAGCCTTTATAGGGTGGTCAGGCTACTGAGTTCGCCAACTCAAATACTAGTCTCATTAGGAAACAGCTTCACACTCAGCCTGGAATTTGTGCATCATCTTAGCATCAAGGTCATGCATAAATTAACCTTCCTATAGTAGAGGCACCTCAGGTCATTAGAGAAGAGGGATAACCTTAGAACATGTGGGTAGAGGAAAACTTGGACCATGGGGAGCTATCCGGGGACAACTAGAAGTTCCTTACATAAACAAAATGCTAAGCTAGGAGTAGCAGTCCAAGATTGTCATCCCAGTGTGCAGGATGCCGAAGATAGAGGAATGTGAGTTGTAGGCTAGCCTGGGATATATAGCATGATCTAATCACATGAAGTGAGACAAAATCAACCAAAGACACTAAAGGAGGAATAGGAGAAATCAACAGATGAGAAGGCAGAGAGATATAATGACCATCAATTTGGAGGCTGCAGCGAAGACTGCAGGGCCCTGTTGGGTGGCCTTAGGGAGATGCTGGGAGTGGTAGGCAGGTAACAAAGTCCTCTATAACACCAAATGATATTCTGACCCACCTCTGTAGCAGGGTGGACATACAGTGTTACGCCAGCAGGAAGCTGTATGTGGCGGCAAGGGTGGGTGATTGACATGTTGGATGGGGAAGTATTTCCGTTTACTCTTTGACCTCCACTGGTTATTTCTGGTTTCTTGCAAAAAGATTGAGGGAGGCTTTAAGCCTGGGACACTGGTTGCCTGTGGGGTGGGGTCTACACTGGTTGCCTGTGGAGTGGGGTGGGGTCTACACTGGTTGCCTGTGGGGTGGGGTGGGGTCTACACTGGTTGCCTGTGGGGTGGGGTAGGGTCTACACTGGTTGCCTGTGGGGTGGGGTGGGGTCTACACCGGTTGCCTGTGGAGGGGTTGGGGTCTACACTGGTTGGCTGTGGGGTGGGGTGGGGTCTACACTGGTTGCCTGTGGAGGGGTTGGGGTCTGCAGGCAGGTGGCCTTTGTCTTAGCTCTCAGGGTCTGAGCTTGGCAGCATTCACACAGATACTTTCAAAAACCCTCTCCCATTTCTGGCTAGAACAGAGGTTTATAACCTGTGGGTCAAGACCCCATGGGGGAATCACATATCAGATAGCCTGCCTATCAGGTATTTACATTATGATTCTTAATAGTAATGGACTTACAGTTATGGAGTAGCAACAAAATAATTATATGGTTGTGGGTCACCCCAACACGAGGAACTGCATTAAAGGTTGCAGCGTTAGGAAGGTTGAGAACCACCGATCGCGAGGGTTATGGTCACATTTGTAGGTGGCTCTCCACTGGGAATTGATCGGAGCCTCCTGACTTCTTTTCTATTGTCATTTTTATTTCTAAGGGTTGTTTTTAAAATTACATTTATTCTTATCGTGTGTACATGTGGATGCATGAGTTTACCACAGCTCATATGTAGAGGTCAGAGGGTAACATGCAGAAGCTTCTTCTCCCATCATGTGGATCCTGAGGGTTGAGCTTGACCTGCTGGGCTTGGCGGCAAGGGACCTTGCCTCACTGAGCTGTCTCACTGCCCTCTGTTTTGGAGGGGAAAATGCTTTATTGTAAATAACTAAAAACATCACCCCCCAAAGCCAGCCAGACCTAGAGACGATACAACTCAGCAATCGCCTGTATAGTTAGAATAGGCATTCCAAATGGAAGCTTTTGGGCTTCATACTAAATTTTACATTTTCCTTATGGAATATGTTTTATGCACTTACCCACTACCAAACCCAAAATATCCAGGACAGAGTTAAAACTAGAAAAGCATATATGAGAGCTAGGTTTCATTAGATGTATTTGAAACGTAGGCTGGATGTAACCGTAGTGCTGGTTCCTTCTGCCCACTTAAGGGAGGTCTGACGCACCTCCTGGGAGACTGTAGTCATTGTGGCAGCCACAGGCAGTGCTGAACAGAGTGAGGCAACTGCTATTCACATTTGTTCCCTTTGCCAGTTTTATTGCTTGGTCCTGGGCAGGATCATCAGCTGGTCAGAAATGCTCTGTAGTCAGATTCATTATGGTAGACTTTGAATGGTGGGGGAAGGAAAAATGAGGAGTTGTTTTTTTAGCAGGGAAGATGTGCTTTTCTCCTTTTATTGAGGTGACAAATTTCCTAGATCAAATGATTGGCTTTGCAGGGTGAGGTCAAAGGTCATGCATACTTTTAGGGATTGGCAGAAGGCCACTGGAAAGAATGACCAAATTACTTTTTCTATCCTATTACAGAAAATCATCCTTACTTTTGGCTACCACTTGTAATAACTAAAACAATATATATTATAAGATCATATTTTTTATGCAAAAATGGTCTGATGTGAAAGTTTATGCTATGTAGATTTTACCATAATTTTTTAAAAAAGAAATCTTTATGCATGTGTGCTCACATGAGTAACTTTGTTTTCCAGGAGTGGTCTGAGTACACTTCTGTAATTGGGTCTGGCATCTTTCTGTCTTCCTGTTATAGATGAGAAAGTTGGGCTCAGAGACTTACAGTGCTTGGACAAAGAGCACATTCCTGTCAGAGGAGGAAAAATGTTGTTTTTCTTTTTGTTAAAAACAAAACAAAACAACATCAAAACTTCGGGAAAGAAAGATGTCTCAGTAATTCAGAGCTCTGGCTGCTCTCACAGATAACAGGTGGTCAGTCTGCAGCATCCACATTGGCCAATTCACAACTGCTTTTAACTCCAGCTGCAGGGACTCTAACATGAGCACCTCCCTGAGCACCTGCACATACATGTGTGTAATGCACACACATACATAACAGAAAATCTTTTTTAGAAATACCGAAGGCAACAAATATACCTAGCTGTCCTTGAGATAAGCTTGGCAGAGGTATATGCAATTTGCATATGTAAACAAGCAAATCTGCATATGTATATATACATGTATGTATGAAGATGTTTTAAGTATTGACATCATGTTGAACATACTATTTCTTAATCCAGCTTTCAAGATAAAATTATGGTTAAGAGTTAAAGGAGAATTACTTTGTCAGTCATTTTTCAAGAGAGATAATTTCCATGGAAAAGAAATACAACCACCCCTTTACAATTTACATTTAGACTGGGGCTATTCTGGGAAGTTGTGATGGACTAAATTGTGTTTTCTTCAGATGCTAATCCCAGTATTAACCTTGGGTCTGAGAAAGCGATTCCTTCCAGGTAGGGCCTACAGAAGGGGAATTAAGGGCAAAGTAGGTCACTCGGCTGGTCCCGATCAAGTGCAACTGCTGTCTGCAGGAGGACAGCACAGCGAAGGTGGCCATGCCCAGAGAAAGGGCCATGTAAGGACATGGGCACAGAACGGCCATCTGTGAGCCAGGCAGGGGTCTTCAACCTTGCTGACACCCAATCTCCACAGTGCAGCCTCCAGGATCTCCTGTCATTTAGATCATGTAGCCTGTGACATTTCGTTAACCGAGCTCCAGCAAAGTCTGCCACGGGGGCATTGCTGGGATTGTAGGCATGCACACACCATTTCTCAGGCGCTCATCTTAATGTACCCATGCTGTCGTCCGAGTGCCTGGCTGGTCAGGGCAGCCCAGGCTCCAGGTGTCCGGGGACAGAGACCCAGGTGCAGTGTCAGATGGGCCTGCAGGCTCCACAGATGCCTCCCTCTGAGGAGGATCAGTGTGGACAATAGGTGTCTGATGAGTGGCGGGCAAACTCAGTTGACTTGGCTGTGGGGCTGCTCTTTACTTGGGCTGCATGGCTCTAAGTCAGTCAAAGGGACAGATGGCAATGCACCGAAGGACTTGCCACGAGTGGCCTGTCAGCTCTGAGGAGATGTGGGGAAGGGAGTGTTCACCCTGGATACAGGTCAGGGTATTGGTTCCTGTAGCTTCCTCTTGACTCTGAATCCCACAGTTTCATTTTGGGCCACTTTCCACAGCTGTGTGCTTTGATCACTTTGATAGAGATGTTATTTGGTGAGAACTGACTTATTTTAATATTCAAAAGTTAAAGGACAGAACCATCTTCATTCTTTTCCCACCTAGAAGTCTGTTTTTTCAAAGTGGAAATTGGGCTGTGAAAGGCATGTGTGTGTGGTGTGTGTGTGTGTGCGTGTGCGTGCGCGTGCGCGTGCGCGCGTGTGTGTATGCATGCAGATGAACATGTGGGCACATGTGCACATTGTGTGTGGGCACATGTGCACATTGTGTGTGGGCACATGTGCACATTGTGTATGTGCACATTGTCAGAAGTCAGAGGTTAACCTTGGGTGGTGTTCCTCAGGAGCCTTCACCTTGTTTGTTGAGAGAGTTTCTGCTTGGTCTGAGTCTCTCTCATTTGGCAAGGCTGATTAGTCAATGAGCCCCACGAATCCTCCTGTTCCTCCCTCCCACGCACTGTGATCACAAGTGTGTTGCAGGGAAATATTAAAAATGAACCACCAAGTTCCAGCACTCCAACCAGCTGCTCTCTGCCTGCCATCTCTCTGGAGCTCTGAGTTCCCTTCACTGGCACGCCAGCCCCGTTCAACGACTGTCCATCCCTGTGGTCAGCCGCCACAACACCCAGCAACCCTGGAGAAACAAAACTCTAGAAGCTTATAATTAACATGGCTTATATATAAGATTTATATATCAATAACTTCTCAATTCACAAGATGCCCACACAATAATTTCAGGGCCAATTGATAAAGGTACAAGCTGCCTACCTAGATTAGACAAGTTATCTCCACAATTCCATCCTTTATGATATCATATCTACCTGTGGCTATTTAAAGCCATGCTGGTTCAGGATCTTCTTCCTGCCTGTCTGCCTCCATCTTGGCTTCTCCCGGCACTTCCTGAGTCATCTCTTTCCCTACAACTCTTTTCTCTGCCTCCCTTTTCCCTGTCCAGTCACAGAGCTCCTGCTGCACTATTATTTTAATGTAATTGGACAGGAAAACGCCTGTCACACAAGTGCATAACATAATACTAGGCCTTTTGACTGGGAGATGGATAATGAACTCGGGTCCTCAAGCAGTGAGCATTTTACTGACTGAAGGATCTCCCCAGCCCCAGATGTCTTCTTTAATAGAATTTGGTAGGAGACTGATGACTTTTTTGACCTTTGGTTTCTGCTTTGGTAGATACTGCTTTCATCATAGGGTGGGGAGTGTCTGGGGCCAAATGAGATCATCTCTTAGTGGCTTATCTCATATTTCTTGACACAGCAGATACTGGGAAAGTGTTAGCTCCAACTGTATTATTTAAGCATCTTATTCAGTGGCACCTTAGGAATCATAGTAATTAAGAACTATTATTTGAATCCTACATGCTCTGGATAACTTAACTACATTGAAGTTAGAAATACAGCCAACTAGACATAGCCAGTTCATGTTTAAAATGCAAAGTGGTTACGGCTCTGAAGCAATCCATGAATAGAAGATGTGTAACTTGGTGGTGAACTATGAAGACGGAGCAGTGAATGTTTACGAGAGCGCCTGTCTAGCATGCCTCCTGATCTCAGGGTGTTCTCTTAACTCTGCCTCAGCTGCCTTATTGGTGGGGTTTGTTCTGAGGCTGCAGTGCATGTGTCTGGAGCTTCGCTTGGCTGTCGACTGTGACTGTTCTTCTGGCTGTTTTCTGATATGGCTCTCCAGGTTCTAATGGTGGATGAGGAGGTTAGGGTCTTACAGATGAATTTCTGAAGGACATTGAGGGCAGCCTCACAGTGAAGCAGGCCTAATGATGACCAGGTATCTGGAGACCTGCATGCCACCTCTGTCTCTCCTGAGAAGCACATCTTTTCCAAGGCTTTGGGACCATATGCACTGTGAAGGGCCACACACTCTTTTTCCTCAGGAACTCAGAGCTGTGGGCGTAACACACTGTGTGCACACATGGATTGATGCTTAGAAAGACTACTGTGGCCCAAGGCTGGTATGGTGCACAGAAGGCATGGAGATGACAAAGGATAAATAACCTCAGAGAGGAGACAATGCAGATTGCAAAAATGCAAGCAAACAGCAAGCAACATCAGGGTTTTTTGGAGTTGCATGTAGGTCACTGGAGGAAGATTACCTTGGCTCCACAAACGAGTGTGGTTAGGAAGGATGGGATTATTTTGAGTATCAACTCAGTGCTCAGCAGCCAGGCTGCATTTTCCAAAGATTCTCACTCACTGTGAAGGTGGTGAAGGATACTGAGTTGGTCAAGGTGAAGGCTGCTTTGAGAAAGGGAACAACTGAAGGCCAGGAAGAGAAGGGCCAGGCTCCAAATGAGCTGTCTTCCTGACTTGGAAAGGGCTTGTGATTTTGTAGAGTTTTCAGCAGAAAATATCATATCCCTGTGATGAGAAGCAGGGGAGAGAGACTGGGATTTCACAGTCTAAAATGGTGTTTTTAGTATTATTCCCAGATGGCACTCTGGACTGATAATCAAATGCACACTCCATTAGGAAGAACGAAGCAATAATCACCAGAGACCTCCAGGAGTCCACAGAGACAAGCATGATGGGCGACCTTGTGGGGCTGGTAAATGATATCACATCGTTGGAGAGATGGAAGGAATATTGCCCATATGGAGCTATAGTTTCAGACACAGTATATCTGAGTCTATCTTGGTATCCTTGGGGAAATTAAGCGGTGAGATTCAAGAACAAACTTCAGAGTGATGACTCACGGGTGTGGAGACAAAATTAGCTCAATGGCTACTCCCTCCAGATATGGGTGGGGGCCCCAAGAGTTGAGCTCGCCCTAGGGAGAAGCTTGCTGTACTCCTTTTGAGATCAAAATTGTCATCTGTTCTTCAAATGGGGACACAGAAGATAGGGTTATCAAATCTCTGGGAAATTCAGAACCAGTTAAATATTAGGTGGTAGATGTTGGTGCTGAAGGTCAAGGTCAGGATAATGATGGTGATGGTGATGATGATGATGATGGTGATGATGGTGATGGTGATGATGATGATGATGGGGTGATAGTGATGACAGGAGCAGTTTCCCTAGATGAAGGCAAGGCAGTCTCAAGGTCAGGGCCACATGTACAGTGATGTGCGCCAGAGAAACTGCCTGCTGATCTGAAGTTAAAAAAAAAAAAGAAAAGAAAAAAAAAAGAGTTCCCAAGTCAGAAAAGTCTTAACAGAATGATGACATTTTCTTTTCAAGTGGCAGATAAAGGCTGAGGGAGGGCTCAGCTGGGGCATCGCAATCTTATTGAAAGAGGCTGGTGCGATAGAGGAGTATTTGCCTTGCAAGAACTTGCCAGATTCTGGAGCCAAGAGCCAGGTGACCTCATGCTCCATTTGTCTTCAGTACATTTGGATTTTAGGTTCTAAGGAGGGCAACAATGTGTCGAGACTAAGGAATCCTCAGTCATGAGGGTCTGTAGGGAAAGAAGCCCATAGCCTGACCCCTGCAGCATGGCCTGTGCCTGGGTATTGGGGCCTCTGTCATGGTGGGCAAGCATCAGGTTTTTCTTTCATCCCCATTTTCCATGTATATGGTGTGCTTTTGTGTGTGTGTGTATGTTTTTGCATGTATGTGGGCACACACATTTGGAGGCTTGAGGCTGGTGTTAAGAATCATAGAATCGTCCCCATTGACCTTCCCACTTGAGCCAGAGTCTCCTGATCAAACCCAGAACTCACTGGCAAGGCTAGTCCTGCTAGTCTGTTTGCTCACTACCTCTGCTCCTGACCTCACCTCTCTAGCTCTGGGTGTCCTGGAGTAGCCCCCTGTAGCTGGCCTTTACTATAGGTCTCTCTAGACCCTGTCGTTAAACAGTGAGGATCTGCGCCTGCATCCCCGGTACTCCATAACCACCCACTAGGGAAGCATGAAAACCCAGGTTCTTCTAAGGCAGAGTATTCCACAAGGAAATCAGGGACTTTCGTGTGCCGTGGGACACCTGCTTGTATTATCCACATTCCGCAGCCTCTCAGGACCTCTTCCTCCTCACCTCTTAGGATCTGTTGCTTGGGAAACTGCTCAGATGTCACCCAATCTAAGTGCCTTCTCTCCCACCTCTGTTGGGATGTATAATTGCAAACAGTGTTCTCCAGTTTTGAAAAACTTCCTGTGAAGGAAGAGGGAAAGAGGACAGTTTTACTCTCGAATGAATAATAAACCAGATTAGGATATCATTGTAAGCAATCAACTGAAAGTCACAACACATAGACAGCAATCGCTCTTGTTACACGTTCTCAGGACAGATAACTAGAACCTCCAGTAGGCGGATTTGACCTCACAGGGTTACCCGTATTTCATCTGAGTCAGGTCACCTAGTGCACAGGCTGATTGCAGGTGTGAATGAATTCCTATCTTCGTGACAGGAGATAGTTTGACAGCTTGTAGCCAGGCGCCCACCCCGTTGGGCTTCTAGCCTGTGTTGGAGACTGGGAGATAGATAGGGCTACTATCTGCCTTGGATGTTAACATTCCAAAGAGATAGCCCCAGGTCCTTGAGAAAGCTATTTTGGGGGAGCTGACTGAAGACTTATTTAGCTTTCAAAGGAATTTACACATATTTTCGGAGACATGGAAGAATTTACAAGATTCTGAGAAGAGGGAAGGGGTTCTTCCTTGCTTATTTTCAACAATGAGAATTATTTGTTCGTTTGTCTTTACTTGTAGGCCATGTTTTGGTCGTGGAGATTCTGCCATGTCCTTCACTCTTTCTGCTGCTTTTCCTCTGTGGTCTTTGGTAGATACTCAGTTCCAGATGTGACACAGGCTTGACCACGAGTGCAGTTAAAGCTTGGGAGCTTGGCAGTGAGCTAGCCTGGGCTTCTCTTTCTCTCCACTCCTAGAAGTGCTGTACTCCAAGTCTACTGTTTGCTATTTCCTCTTTTGTAGCACGTAGGCATACTTTCCTAGCCAGGAACTATGAGCCAGGCCCACTACTTTTGAGCTTAAAAAACAAAGAGAACAAAACAAACCCCAAGGTTAGGCTGGTGAGAGGGCTCAGTGGGTAAAGATGCACGCCTCTCTGCGCCTTAGGACCTGCGTTCAACCTGGACTCCGGTGGCAGAGGGAAGACGGATTTCTGCATGTTGTCCTCTGCCTACCAAGAGAGAAGCTAATATTAGGGCATGAGAAGGGATGGAGTGAACACAAAAGAAAACATGGGTCACAAAAGCAAATATAAACTATTTATTTTCTAGTTTCAGCTCTGTTGTGTACTCCCTACATGTGTGTGAATTCAACTTTCTGTGTATTGAAGTAGCACAAACCATTTTTGCACCCAAAAGAACTCATTCCTTTGAGGAATGTATGTCATTCCTTTGAGGCAGTGACTATGAGAACAGGGTTCCCTTTCTAATTCCCTCTATCACTGGTGCAACGGGAACCAGCTACAACTGGTCATTGAATGTGCTTATCACATTGGCCCATTTAGGAAATGTGTTTTTAAAGAATTGTTGTGAGGGGAGGAGACTTGAGCATTGCCATGTGCAGCTCTGTGCATACCCTTACTAAAGTCTACTATTTCGTCATGTGGATATGTGGGCAAACATGTACCCATATTCCTGCCCAAGGACAGCATGGTTGTTTCTTGTCCTGGGATGGTGCATTCATGAGTATCCTTGCCACATTTCCTGGTGTGCACACACTGGCTTCTCCAGTGGGTAGTCTGAGGAATGAACTCTTTCCCTTGTGCCACTAATGCCTCTGAGAGTTCTGTCCCTGGTTGGGTTCCTAGCTTCCTGTCTGTCTTCCTCCTCTGCAGCAGGGTGAGGTCTGTTATCGTGGGCCTTTCTCTTGACCTCCAGACTTTGGTGCGTGCTGGCTTAGAGCCCTGGGACACATGAAACACACGACCACTTTCCCTCCAGAGACCACTGATTATCCAGCCTGGTATAGTCCACTGACTATCCAGCAGAAGTAAGGAAAAGAACGGGAACAATGGGGAACTGGCAGCTACTCTTAGAATAGGTTTTCTGGAGAAATATGCCCTGGCCATAATATTTTAAAACTTAGGGTTTTCTCATTGTTAGTGGCTGTTATTAATTAAAGCTGAAGGGGTTTTTCCTTTATAGCTGTAGCTGTGTTTGAAAAAAGAAAACCCAGCAAAAAATAATCAAACTGGAGGCTTCAAAGTGTCAGTAAACAGAATCATGTCATTATTAGTAAGAATGTGAAAGATTGCCTAGAGATGGGGTGCTGGTAAGGGACTCTGGTTCCGTAAGGATTTGCAGTTAACAGTCAGTTGGAAAATAACTGTATGTGTTGTAACGAGACAACAAAAACATAATTGTTGCCTTTTAGTGGGAACAGAAAAACTCTTTAGAAAGAGCAAAGGGAGTTTTGTTTGGGAATGTAGGGAGATATCAAGCAACTTGAGAACCAGTTCTGGTGTCTGGAGCCCCATGCTCTAATTTAGCTGCTGGTATCTTTGAGCTATAAATAGTAAGATTCCTTAAGAGGACAGAGGCATTTGGGAGGGACATACAGGGCCCTGTGTGGCTTGTGTCTTGGTGAAAACTATCTGGTTGACATGAGGGAGAAAGTGTGGACACTCGGTTCCCAAGGCCCCCAAGTGACTTTCCCAGCCTCCCTGTGCTTATGTGTCCCCACATGGCTGTCGGTATTCCTGGGCCCAGCAGGCCCATAGGAATGGGATGCATTTCTCCTCACAACATTCTTAAAATTTATTTTTAAATAATATTTTAATTCCTTGATAGTCTCACTAACTTATACAAGGTACATTGGTCACATCCACTGCCACCTCCTTCCGTTCTTTCCCTACCACACAGGACTGTGACCCTTTCCCCGAGGTTCTGTTTGGGAGTTTGGTGAGGTGCTGAGCCTCTTTGTAAACGTACCTTCTTGACTGCCGTATTCGGGACCCCATGTGCTCACAGAGTGTCTCCAAGCTATAAATTAGGACAATTGACACGGAAATTGGACAGTTTTGATACTTCTAAAACTCACCATCCCCTAGTTTCTGTCTTCTTGGTTCTACTTGGAGATTTTTTTTTTTTGATTGCCTTTTAGCCAGCTTCTTTTCTTACTTGAAGACCAGCTCTGGCATGCATTTTAAGCCTGCTGCTCATCTGTTCTAGTCATTTCATTTCTGAATTTTAAACTATACTTTGTCATTCTCTCCAGTCCTTAAAATAAGAGAGAGGAGTTTGGAGGCTGAGCCTGGTGTAGACTGTGTGCTCATAGAACCTGCTGTCTCCTGTGGTTGTATTGTTTGTATGCATTTATTTCCTTTTCGCATGAACGCATGCACAGGGGCACACTTGTGGGGGTTAGAGGACAGCTTAGTTATTCTGGAACTATTACCGTGGCGTGATGGCTGGGCACTCATTGTCCTTGGTTTAAGCCAGGTGCCTGGGCAGTTTCTAACTAGCTGTCTGAAGCTAGGTTTTTAGGCCTAGTCTCCTGAACTGCCAGTTTGAAGCCTGTCATGGAGTCAGCCCGTCTCATCAGGATACTACTGCACCTAGCCTTCTGCGGAGGCTGGACATCAGAACTGGGGTCCGCATGCTTGTGTGCCGACTGCTTTACCCACTGGGCTGTTGCTCTAGCCATAAATGCTCTCTTGTTGTTACTCATGTCCTTCAACTGAAATGGCGTCTGCTATCACAAGCTTTCAGTGTGACAGTGCCATGCTTGTAGGGTTCAGTCAGAAAGACACAATTTCAAAGTTTCCTACTTGCAATCGATCTGTTTCTTCATAAACACCTGAACTTCCCACCTGCTGCTTGAGGCGTGAATGCTTCACGAGCTTCTGAGACACAACCGTGAAGCTCCAGGTGGGACGTGGTTGCTGCTGTTGTGGATGGAGAGGAGCTTGGGGCAACCTCTCACTGAACTGAACTGCAGAGGGCGCAGGAAGTCATTTACTGGAGGAAGTCACGTGGGCTGTGGGCAGGGCATAGGCTTTGCAGAAGGACAGGGGTTGGCATTGATTCAGCAGACACTAACTCCAGGCCTTTGGAAACATCACAGTCCCGGTCGATGAATCAGATTTGTCTTTGAAAAGGGCAAGGCAGAGTGTTGAGAAATTGGAAACGGAGCAGTGAGTATGCTCTGGCCTGGGCTGAGAGCAGCAACACAGTTAGAATGTACCACGAGGTGGAAACAGGCAGAATACAGGATGATGAAGAGTTGGACTGTAGAAACGTTAGGGGAGGGGTAGGAATGGATCACGAATGAGTTAAAAGTGCCTTGTGTTGCTCACTGAGTGACAAGTGACCACGAGTGAATACAAGACAGCAATGTACAATGGTAGCAGATGGGAAAGGAGAGTTCTCTCTTTCATAGGAACATCTTTTAATTGCATTCTGGATTATGTGGTGGTTTTTGAGCAGAGATGGGCCATTGTTATGTGTCATTATTCTGTCACTTCAGATTATGTTATATTTCTGCAAAAATATTTCTACTGCGCCAATATTAGACATTTGGAAACACAATTTAATGGCGAGTCAACTGGGATGCGATCCTTCCAGATAGCAGAAGGCTCCTGTATTTACACCCCTCTTTTATCTTGGCATTTCTTGAAGGGTATAAACCACAGCTCCATAAATATCTTTAGGTTTTCCCAATAACTTTGCACACAACCTATAAAACTAGCGATTTTAAGCCACGGGTAGGAAATTAATGTTACAAATTTCGAAGATGCTTCTGTGAATTGTTGTCTACTTTTCATTTAAGTCGCCCCAAGGCTGTGCTTGTATAAGGAATAAAGAGGTCACTTTCCACTGGAGAAATAGTATCTTACCACCAGGTAAAGAGTGACTTGATTTTAAAGAATCATATTGAACTAATATATGCCTTTGAATTATTCTCCGGGTTGGCATTTAATATCTCTAGAACCTTCCATTCCAGTGGGCGGCCGAATTGAATGGGAGAGGATGTTGGGAATCAGTTAGTTCATAAACTGATAAACACATTTTAAGAAGAGTAGGAGTAGGAAAAAGCAACTTGGAAAAGGCTTCTTTGGTCTGACCCCACCCAAAGAACAACCTCCCATGCACGTGCATGCGCGCACGCATGCGCATGCGCGGGATGCTCTGAAGCTGAGCGCCGCAGGGGCGGTGGCTGGAGTGTTTGAATGGGTAGTTTTGCAGGACTGGGTTTCTTCTCGTTTTAGGTTTGAGTTTCTGAGCCTCCCCTCCTAGAGGGGCAGGTTTGGTGTTTCGTGTCACTTTACCGTAGCCCATCTGGGCGTTGCAGCACAGCCATGAGCATCCTGAGGTCCTTTGAGAGCAAAGATTACAGGTGTTGGTCAAGGAAAGTCAGTTATGATTTCTCCTTCTCACTGGTCAATGTGACATGCTTGCTTTGCTTTCTGGAAGTCGTCTAGCTGTTCTTAAAGAATGGCTTTCGTTATGATCTTTTCAGACATGCTTTGGTCTTACTCATCCCTATGCTGTGCTCCCTCTTACCCCAGTCCTCTCTGCTGGTCCCCGTCCTCTTCCTCAGTAGCCCCCCTTCCGTCTTATGCCACGCGTGTTCCTTCCTCCCCCCCACCTGCCTTTACAGTCCCTTCTTTCTCCTCCCATGCCCTCTTTTCTCATGGTACAGCCTGCACACATGCTGGTTTCAGCTAAGGCATCTTGAACGGCTTCTGTGAATTCTAAGTACCTCCTTATCTTGAGAGAAATTTCACAGATCCCAAGACTGTATGCCGCTTTACTCATATTTCCTTCCTAGTGTGAAGGATGAAGCGGGACTTTAAAAATGACTATAGGCCCACTTATAGTAAGACACTCGTATGTATGTATGTATGTATATGTGTGTGTATGTATGTGTATGTCTATGTGTGTACTTGGGTGCCTGTGGAGGTCAGAGAACGTCATCTAGTCTCCTGTTATCTCCTTTCATCACTTGGGACAGGATCAAGTCTAGGCTGCCATGCTGGTGGCAAACCCCTTTGCCCACTGAGCTATTTACTTACCATCCTTGACAGTCATGGAGATGAAAAATGTCCCATCACTGACAGGAAGGATACTTCATGACCGCTACAGCTTTCCCTAAGTCTTAGATGCCATGAGGGCCAGTTGTATGTTCTGAGACTTGGGGATCTACAGGGACTCTCAGAAACATCACTTCCTTGTTTTCTTAAATTAAAATATCTAATAAAATAGAGGAAGTGAAATAAATGTTTACAAAGGCCAAGAACCACAGCTGAATAATGGCTTATTAAAATAGATAGAAGGAAATTAGGTTTCTGTTTTGGAATTTTTATTTAAGGGAAAGGCTATGGTTTTGAAATTGGATATTACCAGTTTCATATTAGAATAAAGTTCAATAAATACTAGATAATGTAACTGGCCATTAAGTTGTTCTGATAATGGTTTATAAAAGATTTAGTTGTGTACCTTTGGCTATTTGGTGGGTTTTCATCTATTAGTACAACTGATTGGGAAGGGATAGCAATTGCTGCTCATCCAGAACGCTCTGGGAAGCAGAATTCTGGGATCTGTATTCATCTACCTAGCTACGTCTGCACTATAATTGTTCAGGACAGTGCAGCAGTATAGGGGAATACCAGAACATGGAAGTGGGAAGGGTGGATGGGGGAACAGGGGGAGGGAAAAGGGCTTATGGGACTTTCAGGGAGTGGGGAGCCAGAAAAGGGGAAATCATTTGAAATGTAAATAAAAATATATCGAATAAATAAAAAAAACATTCAGGACAGAGCAAAACAACTGGTTTGAAAATGGACACACTCACTGTTCTTGTTATACACCCCCGAACAAGAATCTGAGGTTGACTGAGAGAGCGTGAGAAGAGGTGCAAGCTGGCACACAGGCCTGCTGCCATTCTACAGCCGGCCCCGGGCATCCGTGGAATCCGGTTCTGTGTCACAGTCCTAGTCCTGTGGGTGTGTCCTGTCATGGCGTCACAGTCCTGGTCCTGTGGGTGTGTCCATGCTTATGAAGACACCCACCTCAGAGTCACAGTCCTAGTCCTGTGGGTGTGTCTTGTCATGGTGTCACAGTCCTGGTCCTATGGGTGTGTCCTGTCATGGCGTCACAGTCCTGGTCCTGTGGGTGTGTCCATGCTTATGAAGACATCCACCTCTCATCTGTGGGTGTCTGTTGGTGCATCCAAGTGCTCTTCCTTGAAGAATCCACAGGACCCCTCAGTTGTTTGGGCCCAGTATCCTCCTCCTTCACCTGTCAGCGGTCTGCTCACCATGGAAACACTTTTCAGACTGTATTATGTTGAAGCTGATATGTTGATGCTGGTGCTGTCCTCCACAGAAGCTTTGGTCTGAAAGTTCTAGAATGGATTCTGGGACTATATTGTTAAATTTGCTTTTTACCTTGAATTGTATTTAGAATCATTAGAATGTTTACTTTTTTCAGAACCAGGGATCCAGCATTGTAGGGGAGTACCAGGACAGGGATATGGGAGGGGGGTGATTGGGAAATGGGCGGAGGGAAGAGGGCTTATGAGACCAATGGGGAGGGGGGAACTGGGAAAGGGGAAAGCATTCAGAATGTAAACAAAGAATATAGAAAAGAAAAAAAGAATGTTTATTTTTTGCTATATATAATATATATTACACACATGTAATATATGTATATTATAATATATATTATATTTATATAATAATACATGAGGATGAGATTTAGGGAAGTATTCCTGGTTATATCTTGGAGCTTTTATAACAGACTAGTAGATTAGAGAGTCAGAAAAGTTTTACAGAAACATGCTTAACTTTGCTTGACTTAATATTCTCAAAGCTGTGATAGGACTTTTAACAGTGTACAATCTACTTATTAAAGTCTAACTAGTTAGTATTCTCTGGAACACCAAGTTCTAATTTCTTGCATCACTGAGTTTCTCCTACTAATGAAATGGCAGAGATGGAACAGCTTTTACAGTCCTGGACTATAGTCAGAACAGAGGTCATAACAAGTATTCAGTGAAGTATCTGTTGAAATAAATACAGTAATGTGTAAAATACCCAGATAGTAAGAAAGGGGGGCAGATTAATAAGAATTCAACCTTAACTCCTTGAACTCTGAGCTGTAGAGTGTTATGCATGCCTAGTATACATAGAAGCCTCAGGAAGTTGACTTGAGGGTTGGAGGAGGCCATGTGTTATTGAAGGTTCTGGGGAAGGGCTACTTTCCTCACCCACAGGGAGACATTGTTATAGCCATGTAACGATATGAGTTGATAATGGCGATGGTTTCTGGCTGTATTGGGTATGTATGAGAATTCCTGGAGAGAAGCTGTGCCTACAAAGGCTGATTGAAACTTCAGTGATGTGGGGAGGTTGTGTCCAGAGCCTAATGACAAGATAATTTATCGCAGGCCATTTATTCATAGTCTACTAAATAGTCATTCCCTGGCTCCTCCCCATTTTGTGTCTAACCTAACAGAATAAGCTGACCTAATGTCCTGACAAACAGTTAAAATCCTTTGGAAAGTACTAACTTAACAAAAGCCTAGTTTCGCAACAATCAAAGGGCCAAGAGTATAGTCAGATAGCACCCAAGGCCACTCCTTATGCAGTGTTCTCCAGCTTGCCAGAAGCTGCCTGCCTTATGTCTCCAGCATATTTGAAAAGTGTCTTGATTTATGATTTTCTTTGCTCTGCTACTATATAAAGCTCATGAAATTGCTACCTCACTGGAACATGGAATTTGGGGTGACCTAAATATGTGTTCCCTGGGTCATGGCTACTCATATTTGGATCCAGAATAAGCCATCTCTTACTCCCTTTGTGGTGAGAGCTGTGTTTTTGCAATGATATGGGAAAGCTTCTGTAGTCATGTGGGTTGAGCTGGAACACTTTAGAGCCATGGAGGCAAAGCTGAAGAGAATCAAGCCAGAACAAGGCAGAGAGGCCTGGAGTCAGGCCTGTCAAAAAGGCACACACTCAGGTCATGTTTCCTCTAATGTTTATTCTTTTCATGTATTCTTTACCTTTGACTTCTGAGCAGGAATTTGGAGATAAATCATCATAATTAGCCCACCCAGCTTTATGCTCCCCCACCTGTTATGCACCTTGTCTTTGGCTCTAGAGCTGAGGTGCGCCATGCCTCTCTTACCACACACTCCACTGGCACAAAAGGTTAACCCAGCAGCTGTGGTCTTCTGTAGGATAAGAATCCATCCTGACTCGCTCTTCCGTGCTCAGCATCATACTTGACACAGAGTAGGTATGGAATGCATGAATGAATAAATGAAGACAGCAGGGACCTTGCGTGTGTTTATTATTTATTCCTTGACGGTTTTGTCACATTCACAGCGGATTTTAATCTTCCTCACCCCATTATTCTTGCTCACCATCCTCCCTCTTACACTGAAATTCTTCCCAAGAGGCCACCATCCCATTTTCAAGTCATGTGCTTGACCTGCTGAGTTTAGGTGGGGTTGTTTGCACAAGCAAAGGGTATTTACTGAGGCATGGACAACATAGCAATGGCTACCCCACTGAAGAATAAAGCATTTCATTCCACAATAACCATTAACTGGCATTAATGGAGTGGTCCAGTCCCTGGAGCTTGCTTCTCGTGCTTCAGACAGTTTATGATTTCTTCCGAGTCTGTGCAAGGTACCAAGGGTAGTAGACGCTATTCCAAACTGCATCTTCTCTTTCAAGGCTGATGTCATTAGATCTGGCAGAGATCAGTGGACTCCTTATGTACCACGGAGTCCATAGTGTAGGTCTCTACTGGTGTTAGGAACGTCCTAGGTAAGGCAAGTATAGACATAAGAGCCTCGTCGGCAGATGGGCGCCATTGCACCAGGGCAGAAGAGCAACCCGTGTCAAGAATGCCTGAGTAGAGGGGGCGGTCAGCAGGCAGGAGCGAAGCGTTGAGTATGCCCACGTCTTACATGCTTGGAAGTGTGCATGTGTTTGTAGCACTTACAATTTTGGTAGACATTTCAGTGTGTATGTAGCTGTAGGTGGGGCCAGACAAGCTTATGGTAGACTGACGCTTAGGGAAGTTTTCATGCAGATTGTGCCATCTAATACACAAACCACTCACTACCTCTATAAACACCTGCTGTCCCTCTATAATGTCTTCAGTATGTAGGTAAACTTAATTTTATGTTGCATTATTTTCCTCTTGGCTTCCAGTTTGGATTTTAGACTTCTCCACCCCTACTACCCCCTGGTTTGAACTTGTGGGGTCAGGCATGGTGCTTTAAGGGCCTAACAGTGAATGAATGATTAGTAATTAATATACCTATCACTTTAAACTTTTATCATTTCTTCATGATGTGTTCAATTTCTTCCCTTTATTGAAATATATAACATGATTCTGTTAATGTTGATTTTTCTCATGTCAGGCATCATAGAACACCTGTCCTTATTTTTCCTGTTGAACGTTAGCATTATAACCATTGGTCAACATTTCACTCTCTTTCCTGTCCCTGTATGCTTACTTTACCGCCATTTAAGAAAACATTTAACTTCTAGTTGAGATAAAGCTAGGACAGACTGATGACTCAGCTAATTGAGAACACTTACTTCTAGAGAATCGGGGGCGGGGGGGGGGTGTCAATTCTCAACACTCATATTGAGTGATTCACAATGACTACAGTTCAAGGGGACCCAACAGCCTGTTGTAGTCTCCATGGGCACTCCTACACATGTGTCTTACAGTCATACACACATAAACACACATATACACACAAATACACACATACATTAAAGTAAAACTTAAAAGATATAGATAAATATTATTTTAGATGGCATGCAAAATTGGGAGAGTCTATTGTTTATGCTTAGGAATCATTTAAGCTAATGATTAAGGTTATAGCATATGGGTGAAAAGAACTATTTAAATAATTTGAAAATCACCTGTGAACAGATGAAGTTATGATAATAGGGTATATTTGATGAAATATTGTAAAAAGTATTTATTCTTCTCAGTTTTATTTATGTTTGTAGGTGGAATGTGTGTGTGTGTGTGTGTAGTTACACACAGAGGCCAGGTGAGGGCATTGGATCCCTTGGAGCTGGAATTACTGGCAGTTGTGAGGTGTCCAATATGGTTACTCGAAACTGAACTCAGATTTAGAGCAAACAGGTGTCCTTAACCTTAAAGCGATCTTTCTAGTCCCTAATTAAGACTTATAATAAACATTATATAGAGGCGGTGCCTAACTGCTAAGGGATATACATTACATGTACTTAGCAATGAAGTAGTGTGTCTGGTTCTCTTTGTCTCAGTCTTAGGGAGGACTTGGAGGTGTGCTGGAAGCAAGCCTGGCTGTGGGCTAATGATTATTACAGTTAGTTGACAGGTGTACAGGAATACATGGAACAATTCTCTATGTTTGAAATTTTCTATGAAATGGTGTTATGGCTCCTCGTTGAGGTTAACCCTGATGGGAACAGAATGTGAAGCTGAGAATTCAGATGAAGGTTATAGAGTTTCCTGTCCAAACTCCCAGGGCTTTTAGGCCTTGTCAAAAAAGCTTGTTTCTATCCAATACACCAGCTCCAATAAACTGGTAGGGACCACCTGGAGCATTCTGTCTGAGACTGTTCTCCTCTTGGCCAAGAACTCAAGATCAGATAGGGTTGTCTCCATGCAAACAGGAAGTGAGGGCACTGTGCCAAGCTGTCCTCGAGGCATGAGTCCTCGAGGAAGCTGGGTACTTCCAATGACAAGGAAGGGATAATTGAGCTTCTGAGTAGTAGAACAGGGGAGGGGCATTGTGCTTTGGTAACTTAGCTTCCTTTAGTGCTTAGGACATCATCATCATCTGAGTGAAGAGAGAATGGATGGGGTGTGCCGTCTGCCCACTGTGTTGTGAAAATATATTGCACTTGACTTGGTGCTTTGTGGCTTCCTGTAGATCAGGGGTTCTCAATCTTTCTAATGTTGGGACCATTTAATACAGTTCCTCATGTTGTGGTGAACCTCTCCCTCCACAACCATAAAATTATTTTCATTGCAGCTTTATAGCTGTAATTTCATTACTGTTATTAATGGTAATATAAATGCCTGTGTTTTTTGATGGTTTTAAGTGATCCTTATGAAAGGGGCATTCGATCCCTGAAGGTGTCATGAGCCCCCGAAGGAGGCTGAGAAATGCTGAGCTAGAGGCCTGGGAGACAGTTACTCAGATTTCTCTTGCATGGGTCATTCATGCTCCAGGCGCTTGGAGCTTTGTGCAGAACACTAATATAGAATAGGAGGTCATCCATGATTTATTCAGCAAATTGTTTTCGGTTTTGTCAGTAAACTGTCACCTGAGTCCCCATGAATCTCTCTTTGGTCTCAGGAAGTTTTAAAGGTCAAATGAAGATGTTTTGGGATGCCATGTGTACTGGCTGGTTTTGTGTGTCAACTAGACACAAGCTGGAGTTATCACAGAGAAAGGAGCCTCCCTTGAGGAAATGCCTCCATGAAATCCAGCTGTAAGGCATTTTCTCAATTAGTGATCGAGGTGGGAGGGCCCATTGTGGGTGGAGCCATCCCTGAGCTGGTGGTCTTGGATTCTATAAGAGAGCAAGCTGAGCAAGCCAGGGGGAGCAATCCAGGAAGCAGCATCCCCTCCATGGCCTCTGCATCAGCTCCTGCCTCCAAGTTCCTGTCCTGCTGGAGTTCCTGTCCTGACTTCCTTTGATAATGAACAGCGTTGTTTCCACAGTGTAAGCTGAACAAACTCTTTCTTCCACAACTTGCTTCTTGGTCATGATATTTTGTGCAGGAATACAAACCTTGACTAAGACACCATGTTTAAAACCTGTATAACATTTAATTATTTACTTTTTGTGTATCCGATTATGTGCACGTGTAGAGGTCAGGTGTCAGCTTTCAGGAGCTGGTTTGCTCCTTCTATCATGTGACTTCTCTGGATGGAACTTAGGTCGTCAGGCTTAGTGACAACTCCTTTAGTTGCTGAGTGATCTCGCTGTCCCTAAAACCCATCCCCCTTCAATTTAACATACACACTGTAGTTTGGATCTGGAATGTTCCCTAGAGGCCTACATGCCCAGTGTTTGATTCAGCTTGGTGTTTCTGGGAGTTACTGGAGGCCTTGAGAGAGGGGCCTCAGTTGAAACGGGGTCTCTGGGATACACTCTTGAGGGGAAGTGTGGGATGCCTGTTTCTTTCTCTCTGTTTGCTTCCTGACCACCTGGAGTTGAGCAGCTTCTTTGAATATGTATTCCTGCCACAGTGTGCTGCCTCCAACAGCAAAATAACTATTTCTAAGAGTTTGAAGCATTTATAAAGTATCATATCATGATACTTTTTTGTCTGAGTGGTGATCTGAGGTATGCATGATATGGACAATGAATTTTTTCACACTTAAATAAGTGGTATTATCAGGTACCTTCGATGTATAATGAAAAGCCTTACCTGTAATTAGTCCAGCTTTAACTTTGCTTGGTTAATTGGTACCTATATTACATAAATATCCTTTATTTATCCTGCTGTCCTTTGACAGAAACTGGAGAGATGGCTCAGTTTAGGGTATGTTCTGCTCCTACAGAGGATCAGAGTTTACTTCCAAGCAGCTCACAGCCTCCTGTAAGTCTTGCTCCATCGAATCTGACACCCCCTTCTGGCCTCTGCAGGCATTGCACTCCCATGTACATACACACATACAAACAAACACACACACACACACACACACACACACACACACACAAATACATTCATTTACAAAAGCCCCTTGTTATTTAAAAAACCTAGAAAACCACAAAAATGATAATTTAAAAATATCTGAAAGTTTTTTTCCCCTTTCTACTAAAAAGAAGGACCAGAGGGAGGCAAGCAGCATTTGCCTGGCCCTGACAAGTAAACACTCCTGGCTTGCCTGTGTCCGAATCTAATTTTCCAACCAGAGATTCAGTATTCAGTTGTGGTCAGCCAGCTGTGAAGAGGCTCCAAGTTAATGGTCCTTCAATTTTCAGGTTCAGAAATTCCTGGTGGTTCTGAAGAGATGCTGTTGGTTTTACCCATCAATCTGTGTTTTTGCCCTTGCTACAAATTAAAACTGGAACTCTTTAGCATTTACTTTATTCAAAATAAAAATACACATTGCATAATAAGTAACTTTTAAAAGATAGATGTAAAAGAGAATGACATTATTGTATTTTCCACCTCAAATTCTGATGTTTATCTTGAGTCCATTGTGTGTCATTTAATGTGGTTACTTCATGGAAATCCATGAAGAAAGGCCCCTCCCCTCCATCAAAATCTTTGCTGAGGGGTGGGCCACTGGTGGCCCAGAGGGGTCCCTAGGGCTCAGTCACATGGCATGGTTTTAATGTACAGAGTCCTGCATTTTTTTAAACTTTAAAGAACCTAATTTGACAAAAAGTTGCCTTCCCTTAAAATTCCAGATTTGGTACCTTCAAAAGACACAATTAATAGAACCCTTTATTTCAGTCAGTTTCTGGGCAGCATAGGATAGAATTCAGGTGCTCTGCCTACTCACTTGTCAACAAACAGAGAACTGTGCTGACAAGTGGGACTTGAAGGTGCTTTTAAATAAGGAGAAAAGGGACACAGTACAGCTTGGGTACCATTTCCATTGGGGGCAGTGCTATGACACTTATAGAAAGATAAATAGAAGAGTCACAGTGTCTGGATGTGTGATGGCTTGTATATGCTTGGCCCAGGGAGTGGTGCTGTTGGGAGGTGTGGCCCTGTTGGAGTAGGTGTGTCATTGTGGGTGTGGGCTTTAAGACCTCATCCTAGCTGCCCGAAAGCAGTATTCTGCTAGCAGCCTACAGATGAAGATGTAGAACTCTCAGCTCCTCCTGCACCATGCCTGCCTGGACGCTGCCATGTTCCTGCCTTGATTATAATGGACTAAACCTCTGAACCTGTAAGCCAGCCCCAGTTCAAGTCCTTATAAGAGTTGCCTTGGTTATGGTATCTGTTCACAGCAGTAAAAAGATAGGATGCTGTCTCTATAGTTAACAGATATTTTGTTCCTATGCATGTAAGTTATATATGTACATATCACAATGAAAGGGCCTGGGTTTTGTTCCCAGCCTCAGTACTGGGTGATTTAAAGCCCTCTTTAACTTCAGCTCCAGGAGGCCCAGCATTCTCTTTGGGCCTTATACATACACATACACGTCATCATATTCCTCACCATATGCAGTGGTCATTGCACTCATGTGTCCATTCTTCTCCCCCCCACTCCCCCACACATAAAATATACATTCAGAAAATCCTTTACCTCTTTTAATTAACTGTTACTTACCTGAGGATGCTGTTAACCTATGTGGACACTAGTTACTAAAACTAGGTAGTGGTTGGACAACCATTCTTTTCTTTGAAAACTAGAGACTGTTGTGAAACATGGTCCTCTAAGCATAGCAAACATCACAGTCTTCTTGGTATCAGATCATGATTGGCCTGCTGATGATATGCCATAGGAACAGACAGTGGGGAGGGTCCCTGCAGTTTACCTGAGAGCTCAGCTCTTTCTTCCTGACCCTCCCTGGTAGCCATATGGAATTCTTCCTCCATTGCCCGCAGTTTCATGGTTTTAGGAGGTGTTAGAGTATTTTCGGCGTGGGAGGCCAACTAAGGAGATGGACTTTGTGTAGGTGATGCTGGCATTCACGCTGGGATGAAACTTTTCAGAACTGTAGCTGCTTTGGAGTCTCTTGAGTACTTGTAAGTAACCCCTCACCCATGCTGCATGAACAAGCCCAGAAAACTTACTGGTCACCCAATATGGCATTGGGAAGAATCTACATTTGCTCCTGTGTTGGTAGAGCCCCATCTGTGATGAGTAGAAATCTGTGTCTCTGGGAAAAGCTGATGCAGCAGGAGACTTCAGAGGGAGCCGGAACAATCCCACTTTCCCTGTTAAACTCAGTGTGAGCTTTAGCACCAAGCCTTGCTCCATAGTAATGATGTCTGGAATAAGTTCAGGAGAGCTAACCCTTGCAGTTGGCCCTGGAGTACTGGCTGTCACTGAGGAGACTATCTGAGGACTACGCCGTCTCTCCTTCCCGAGCGGCTTTCCACCCAGGCGGCTGACGGAGGCTGAAGTCCGGCTCTGCCTGGTACATGGTCAGAAGTGTAATTTCATTAGTGCCCTGGAGCTAATGAGGCAGCTGCCTCCAAGCTGGAGAGCTGTCGAGAAGCGGGAACGACTGATGAGAGCTGATACTGGGCAGAGCCTCAGTCCCTGCACAGGCACGGCCCAGAGCCTCAGTCCCTGCACAGGCACAGCCCTGTGGGGAGTGTGCTCCCTCCTCAGGGGTCTCTGCTCCCAGGTCACAGGTTGAAAGTGACATTATATGGCAGACTGCTGGGACATCAGGATGACATAACATCGGGGCACCAGCAGCAGAGCAGATACTCTGTGGATGAGTGTGTACTGCACACGGCGTCTGGGTATAGAAGGAGAGTCACTTTGCACCTTGTGCTTTGCTAGTGTTGGTGGTTTTTAATAAATTTCCCCGGGGCTGGGGCATACATTTTTTTAATATATATTCTTTATTTATATGTCAAATGATTTCCCCTTTCCTGGTTCCTTACTCCCCAAAAGTCTCCTGAGCCCTCTCCTCTCCCCCTGTTCCCCAATCCACCCCTTCCCACTTTCCTGTTCTGTTATTCCCCTACACTGCTGCACTGAGCCTTTCCAGGACCAGAGTTCCCTCCTTCCTTCTTCTTGGGCATCATTTGATATGTGAATTGTGTCTTGGGTATTCCGAGCTTCTGGGCTAATATCCACTTATCAGTGAGTGCAAACTCTTTGTATTTTTATATATGTGCTTTGTATTCATCTCCTCCTTACCCTCTTTTATACCCGCTTCCCTCATTTGGGATTCCTTATTTCTCCCAGTACATTCCCCTCCTATGTATACATACACATACACATAATATACATATACATCATATTCATATACATCATATGCATATATACATATATCATATGCATATACATATATAATGTACACCATATTCACCATATTAATATTCCTGTTCATAAATATTAAATGACCCACTGAGTTTAATTATGCTTTCTTTCATGAGCATGGGTATGAGGGATTAATACTTGTTCATAGATAACATATCAGGGCTACACCAATAGGGGGATATTCCCTTTTCTGACATCTATCTACTAACAGTTCCTCATCTAGGGTTATGGAATCCAGATTTTAAAGTGATTAGGATTCTTTTTCAGTGAGAGATTGTAGGAAGTAGAATCAGCTGTGTGTTTAAAAAATGTGAAAATTCATAAAAAGAAGCAGGTAAAATCTAAGGCATATCTTATTTATTCAGTAGCTGTGTTTTGTTGAGTCACACAGTGAGTATTTGGGAAGGCAAAACCTGACCTCCCAGGTCTAGAGTTGGCATTTGGATGCAGGAGAGCATTCTCAGTCCTGGCTACTCACTGTACCACAGTAACGAAGGGTTCATGGAGTGTTTGCTGCTGCCCGTGTCAGTGTGGAAACCGGGCCATTAAAACCATCAGTGTTTGCTCTTAGTGCTCAGGTCTTGGGTTCAGTCTTTGTACAAAGGGACACAACAAGCCGACGGACCGAGCCTAGTGTGCTTGGTTCTAGAGGATGTGACGTGGTGGAGTTAATTGTCTTTGTTTTGGGTCTGAACAAAAAGATCTGAAGGATAATGCAGAAAGTAAACAGACCCCCTCTTCCCTGCAGTTTGGCTGTGGATGCCCAGCATCTGAAATGGTTCCCCCAAGAGGCTGTCATCCAAGCTATTTAATTTGATTTTGAAAGCTGTGCTTTGTTGAATTTTTGATGATACCAACTGCAGCTCTCTGCAGTGCCTTCTCCGTGAGTCCCTGCTGGCAGCTGCAGGAGCCTGTCCTTTTGGAGATTGCCAGGGGTTGACTTGATCCTCTATGAGGGGGTAGCAAGAAGGAGCATGTCGATTTCAGTCAGTTTAGCAGGCCCTGGGTGGGTAGGGGGACGGTCACAATCTCCTACCTTCTAATAAAAATCCCAGCAGTCCTCTGGAGCTGTAGCGTCCTGCGCTCCAGTGAGGGCTGTTCTGCTGAGTAATGCCTCCAGGGATGATGGTGAGGATATCCTTTGGCTTGCAGTAACTTTCAGCTTAATGGCTGTGCTAGCCTGAGCCTTCTTGTCTGGAGGGCAGAGAAGCAGGGTCCATAGTTGTGTTTAGAGGGCTCTCTAAGGCTAGAAATAGGTAGGTTCTGTAGATCCATTCAAAAGAAAGTTTGAATGTTAGGAGCTGGTGATTGACAGCTGCAGATTCTCAGCCATGCAGCTCTTAAAACACTCAAGCAGTAACAATAGCTGCTTTTCCTGGATGATCCCCCTCCTCCCCCAGTCCACTGGACACACTGATATGCTGGGAGACTCAGCAGAGATCAGGGAGGGAGGGAGGGAAGGGGGGAGGCCGAAAACCACACAGAGGGGACTGTGGCTTTTACTGATACACCTGTGTTCCTGGCCACGGGGTAGAACTTTAAGGGGTTTGAAAGAAAATGGGTTTATGTTCTTAGTTACTAGCTTTACTGTTTTTTAAATCATCCTGTATCTGCCTGTTAGAAATAGTGTATCATTCAACTATTCATGTTAGAGAATTTCATATAATGCACTGTGAATATATTCCCCTCTCAGTTCCTCCCATATCCACCCTATTCACCCTCCCATCCCTTCCCACCCAACTTTGAAATTTCTTTTTCTTCACGCTCTTTTTCTCCTTCCCCTCCTCCCTCAACTCCTCCTCCTTCCTTCTCTTCTTCCTCTTTCTTCATTTCTTTCCTGGTTGAGTCCATTTTGTTATCCAGCTCGTCTTGGGGTATAGGGCCTACCCCAGTGTGTGGTCCAGTCACCAGGGGTCATGTCATTTCTGTCTCCCAGCAGCTGTCAAATGCCAAGAGCTTCTCAGCCTGTGATAGAATTTTGTAGTCTGTTACTTCTTAAAAGATTTTTTTTGTTACCTGATGCTAATAGGTGTCCAAGTCTCTGTCCTTTCTCCTTAGTCTGTGTTCCCTGTTTCCTGAGGATGGAGCTGAATAAAACAGGTTTATCCTATAACATGTGAATTTTTGTTTTGGTGAAAAACAAGTGTTGAGGTTGTAACTTAAATTTTTAGACCATACTTGAGTTAGTCTCGGTTCAAAGGGCCAGAACAAGCCACCAGAACCTAGCTGGAGAGGGTGCTTGGTGCTAAGGATGCACAATGGATCAGGTCCTTGGCTATGTGCTTGCTGGGTGAGCATTTTGCCACCGAGATACACTCTGCTTTCTACTTCCGCTGACTTCACTGTGAATAAGGAGAGCGAGTTAGTCAGTTGTCTTCTATCTTACGTGCTGTGCCTTGCTCCACGGGATCTGAGAGCAATTGGAGAGTCCTCTTTTGGTTATTTGGAATATTGATTTAAACTCACAAGGGGTTCTGGGATCTTCACTTCCACTGAGACCTGTGAGAACTAAGGTTGTCATCTTTGCTCTCGCTTTATTTTCTTAGCCAGCCACAAAGTAACAAAGTTGCTTAAATGTCTCAAGTTGTCTTTTCATCTGTGGGTCGGTAGAAAATTTTCCTTGGATAGGTTCTACTGATTTTTCTTTAGGTGGTGACAGAATGTGACACCTCTGATTGTATAACATGTTAGTTATACAATATTTTACTTAGACTGAATATGAATTTATCATTTTTTAAGTGTTGTCTTATTGGATTCTAATTTATTTTTCCACTCAGACAACAATTTCGTTTTTGTCCTGGGCTTAAGGGCTTAGGTTCTGGTGTGTGAGTGACATTTTACTGGGTGAAGTGTGTTTTAATTTTCTACTGGATATGACACATGACTAGATTTGCACTTTCCCTTTGGTAAATGCTTGATAGACTTGTGATATTTGAAGTAAACAGTGGTAAAGTAAGTGGATCCTCCTGGAACTTTAGAAATGCTTTGGTCCCATTTGTACCTGAGGAGGTTACAGGCACAATATGCAGTTCGGTGAAAATGCATGCCGCCAAAGCTTGCAACGTGGCTGGCTATTGTACACTGTCTAAAACAACATCTACAGGCATCCCTCTGAGATTAGCTGCTCAGTACTGATTTGGCTATGGTTTAGATACTGTTTTAAATATTTTATTCATGTATTGAGTGATTGCTGTATACGCTCATTATTCTGGATGGTAAGAGTCAACAATCAAAAAAATAGCCAAAGTTCTTCTCCCTTTTAAGCATTTGCATATTTCTGTGTGTCGGATGTGTATATGGTGAGCTCACACATGTCACAGTGCACACGTGGAGGTGACAGGACAACGTGCACAACTCGGTTCTCCTGTTCCATCCTGAGTGCCTGGTGAGTTCACACGTGTCACAGTGCACACGTGGAGGTGACAGGACAACTTGCACAACTCAGTTCTCCCGTTACATCCTGAGTGCCTGGGACTGACCTCAGATCACCAGGCTTGTGTAGCAAGCTCCTTCACCAGCTGTGGTGTAAGGTTGCGGGGAGAAGGTAGGATTATGGATGAGAACTTAAAGGCGGAAGCTTGGCAGTTACACCCCCTGGGTCCTAGGCACACAGTCGAGGAAGCCTCCCCTGCTAACAGAAGACTGTGAGCAATGAGAAAATAGAGTGAGATTAACAGGAGCAACTTTGCGCCTTACAAGAATATGCATTCATTTAACATTGCCTGCATAACACCATTAGCAATCTTTTTGATGAATTGGGCATGGGGAGTGTGTCTATGCTCTCAGCACAAGGCGGCTGAGGCTTGAGGGTCATAGGTTCAAGGACGGCCTGGATGACATTGTAATACTTTGTCTTTTAGAAAAAAAACCTTCACAGGAAATACGTGTTTGTTAGGGTCCTTCCTATGGTTCAGGACATTGGGAAACAAACGGGGATTCTTCCATAGATGGAGCAAACCTCCCTCTACCATCATATTTTCATTTTATTTTATTTTTATTTGCCATCTTGGGTCCTTGGTAGTGACTGCAACATTCCTAAGGTTTTCATTATCCCCTCAGTAGTATCTATTAACAGGTATAAACCTTTCTTTTGTTATGAAAGACAACTTAATTTTTCTGTATGCAGCATTTATTTTATAATTGCATTATATATTTATAATTCTTAATCTTCTCTAGTTAGCCAGGAAGAGCAACACAGCTGACTAAGGACTAGTCATCAGGAACCACGCACAGTCATGAGCATCTATCTCTGACAGCAACTGATTTTTCAATTTGCAGTGCTAGGGGTTGGACCTGTATTCTATACTGTGCTCCTCACTGGTACCACTAAGCTACAGCCCCAGCTGAGTTTTGTACTTTGTTCTGGGTATATAGTGTGGCAGTCACACAAATAGGAAGTTCTAGCAATAATGGGTATTTCCAAAACATAACTTGGAAGGGTTGTAGAAGTGGATCTGTGGTTAAGAGCACTAGGTGCTCCTCTGAGGAAGCCAGGTTTGATTCTCTAAATCCATACGATGGCTCACAACTCCCTGTACATCTAAGCTCTGAGATTTGGCACCCTATTCTGGCCTCTGAAAACACCACAGGTGCATGTGGTACACAGATGTATATGTATAGGTATAGGTATAGGTATAGGTATAGGTATAGGTATAGGTATAGGTATAGGTATATGTGTGTATGTGTATGCATATGTGTATGCATATGTGTACATGTATATATACATATATATATATATACCAATAAAAATACCATACATATAAAAATAAAATCTCTCTCTCTCTCTCATTCTCCCCCCGCCCCTCAACTTGGAATTTGAAATTACAGTTTCAAGTCAGCCAGGGATGCAGAGATTTGGACAATTGAGTTGGCACCTGCCTGTGATTCTAGCATTTGGGAAACAGAAGCAGGAGAATTACAAGTTCAAGGCCTGCCTGGGCTACTTTGTGAGTTCTAAACTAGCAAAACAAGAAATGTTTCTCAGAGGCGCAGAGACTGAGTCAGGCCTGTGCTGCCGAGCTGCAGGAGGAAGCAAAGGAAGCAGCCGCAGTCTGGCTGTGCTCAGCAGTGGCTCTGGAGAGCAGAATCCCTGTGGGCGTAGGGCCGTGTGGCTGTGGGGGCGGAGAGGTGGTGGAGGTGTGTGCACGACACCGTTGGTTCTCCATCTGTGTTCTGAGGTGCTTTCATTCCTGGAGGTTCCAGAAGGTATTGATTGTGGTACAGAGGAGATGCAGGCAGATGGTCAGGTTTTTCTTGAACATCAGTTCTTCCTCCGTGAAGAAGAGGTCTTAAAATACTTGGCTTTGAAATGTCAGCAGCAGCATGGATGATGCCGTGCGGTCGTTGCCGAGGAGTGGCACAGACAGGGAGCTCCATGGAGACAGGAGACCTTATTTCTAGCTGGGTTCATTGCCCGGCTGTGAAAACCTGTCACAGCTGGACCGCGTCCTCGCCTCTACCACGTCCGTGGAGAACTGCGTATGGAACCCTCCTGCATGAGAGGCAAACACAATACCAACTGAGCACATCGCCAGCCCCTCACTGCTTTCTAGAACGTGTGGTGGGCCCCTCCAGAGCTCGGATTGGCAGGGCCGTGATATATTGTCCCCTTCCCATTGCTCACCCCCTTACAATGTGCCAGGACTCCCTTCTCGGTGCCCAGGGCAACCAGGCTGAGGGCTGGACAATTAGGCATGCTGTGCGCTGTCACAATATCAGGTGTCACCTGTGGGGATCTCTGAGACTCACTCTTCTGGGCCTTGAAACTTCCTCTGGCTTCACCAGGGCACGCAGATGATGCAGTGCAGTGCTTCCAGATGGCTGCAGTAGATCCCTGCACTCATGTCCTGAACCACGCACTGAGTGATGCGTCTGCTTTCCACGCAGGTGGGGATTAGGACACTCTGCAAAGACACGGTTCCTTTGCTACTCATGGCCTCTTCTGGTTGGTTCCCAAGAGGCTAAAAAGCAAGAATGTGTGTGTGCGTGTGCTTGTGTGTATGTATGTGTGTGTGTGTATGTGTGTGTGTCTGTCTATGTCTCTCTATGTGTGTCTGTCTATGTCTCTGTGTGTGTGTGTGATAGAAAAATCAATTATTCATTTTTTTGCTATAGTGTTTATTACTTTAATACTTGAGAGGGCTAATTATTTACTGAATGAAATTTTATAAATGTCCAAATGCTTGCTTTTATTGTTTTGGGAAAACAGTGTTCTGAAAGGGAGTTTGTGCTTCTTCTTATGTGTTTTCTGGACATTGCTGTGTGTGTCTGGTTGTTACTGTCTGCTAAGCAGTCTCTTTGGCTGTGTCTTTAAAAACAGTTTTGAATGAGAGTGGCAAATTAATTGGAGTGCCCGCCCTCAACCAGCCCCTCTCACCAGCAGTATGTGGACAGAATTAAATTACAACTTCATTCTTACTGTTAGGAAGAACACTTTCCCTTTAACCAGGGCCTTAATGTGCACTCATGGAAAGTGGATTTGATCAGTGAGCTCTCTCTCTAGGCTTTGGATTTTGTTTGCTGCTGGGGAAGGGGGGGCTCTCTGCGCCCCTCAGTCCTAGGTCCTGGAAGACACCTTTCCCTCAGCATGTGAGTTATTTTTATGTTGATGTGAACAAACACTGGACAGAAGCAGCTCCAATGAGGAGAGGTTTACTCTGGTCAAGGGGACACAGTCAGTCCCAGCAGGGAGGCCTGGAGGCGAGGGCTTGGTCTGTAGTCCTGGTGTATCAGGAGGCTGCCAGGGTTTGTGTGTAAGTTCAGTCCTTAGCAATCCACATTCTCCAGTTAGGTCCCACCTCCCAAAGATGCCACAACCTGCCAAGCCGCTCCACCAAGGGGAGGACAGACACTCAGAAGATGGTGCCTGTGGGGACGTCTCAACTCCAATCACAACAAATCAGTTACCACGGGAACAGTGTGAAACCTGCTGCCGCCTTGGGAAAACATCAGCGTCATTTCTAGAGCCTACAGAATGGATGCAGACCACCACACAGGCAGACAGAAGAACGGATGCTTTCAAACTGTTACCTTTCTTTTTCACTACCTGTTTTGATTTCTGGTTTTAGAGAGGAAGCTCAAATCCAGGGTCAGACAGTAGGACAGAGAGCATGGTTTCGTTAGGAGAGGAAAGAAGAATTGCCAACAGTAAGGATATTCTTACCCACCCCACAAATGGGTCTAAGTCTTTGGTTCTTGGATACTTCCTGCAAATTCTGTTTTATTGATTCTATTTCTCCTGTTCGATGTATGTAGGATCGTGGAAAAGTTAGGAACTGTGGTCCCATATTCTATAAAAGCAGACTGTGGTTTCTGAGGTTGTGGGTGGTGGAAGAGTCAATACATGGAGCCAGGCTTTGCTGTGGCTGGTAGAGTCATTTGTCTGGTGCCATGCATCAGGCTCAGGCTGGTAGATGGTTTTGTTCAAATACTCAGGCTGTGAAATGGCGGAACGCATATCTAGAAGGATCCCAGCAAAAAGCTTGCAATATGAACTCTGGTTCATTGTTGGTTATTATGGTCATGGTTTAGCCGACTGATGCTCAAGAGTTGTTCTGTGAAGGTGGTTACCACCACCACCACCACCACCACCACCACCATCACCACCACCATTAGTATTAAGGAATTATTGCTCTGACTTCTCAGTTGTAAAAAGGGGGTACAGGCATAAAGACTAATGTGTAACAAGATGATACATTATAGATACAGGAACCGTTCTCCTCTCTGCAGTTCTCTGTGTCCAGATCTGAGCTGAAGGCTGTGCTCTAAGTTTTGGCATGGTGTCCTTCATAGCTGAGCCCTTCATTGGGTTTGGAACACACGACAGTGGCTCTGCGTCCCAGCATTATCTGTGTGACTTTATGGAACTGCATCCCAACCTGGTTTGCCTATTTCCTGTTATGATAACTGAACACCTGATCGGGTAATTTATGAAGAAAGAATGTTTAAAACATGGTGTTCACTTCTTTCATGTGGTAAGTGCATTTCTTCTGGTTTGTGGTATTGCAGAGAGTCCACATGGGGAGACAGAGAAAGCTTATAACAATATGACTCCCTCACTAGCCCAGGAATCCACTAGTCAGTCACGAGAGCAGAGCTCTTCTCTATCAATCAACCCTCAACCATTCCCGTTGGTGCCTCTTCTTGCTACATCACAAGTGAATTAAAACCTTGATGCCCTTGTCCATAAACAGTGAAAGCGTTTACCTACTTCTCTAGCCTGGAGAAGACCACAGGATGTATGCAGAGCCTTGGAAGTGCCTCTGGGAGAGCTGGGTCAGTGGCACCCTTTCATCCTCAGCTGATTCCTCTTCTTCCCGGTGTAGCAGATTTCCACATAGGTGGGTGGGGATATAAGTGTGTGCACAGTGGCACTGTGAATGTCTGTCTGCACATGGACTTGCAAAAAAATCTTATCCTGGCTTTAACTGCCCTGCTGTAGCTGTTGAACTACAGGATAGAAACATTAAGAAAGAGTTTGTCCTTGGTGATAAAAGATGAAGTTACTAAATAAAATAGTTTAAGAGAAAGATAGCTCTGCAGATTGCTGATTATTTGATGTCTGAAACTTTTAAAAAGTTTCACTTCTTCTCATCCCATCTAGCTTAGCATTTAGGTGGAAGTATTTAATGGAGTTGCAGAGGGGTGTATTTATGCTACACAGTGGCTTGGAGGTTTAAGTATCTTCAGTCTTAATCCATCCTCACATTAGTGTTAGGGACACGGCTTAGTTCTGTGATACTGGTGAGGCTGCTGGGGTCCATTCTTCATTGAAAGCTTTGCACTCAGTCACTCTCCCAATTGTGGGCCCACTTCCTATTACATTTTAATTTATTTTAAAATATATTTTTATTTATTTTTAAGAATTTCATACATGTGTGCAATGCTTTTTCTTGGTTTTCTTTTTGAGACAGGGTCTTACTCTGTATCCCTCTCTGGCCTGGAGCTCTCAGAAATCCACCTGTCTCTGCCTCCTGAGTACTGAGATTAAGGCATGTGCCACATGATCAGCCCTATATAGTACACTTTGGTTATGTTCATCCTCAAATCCCTCCCTCAGATTCTTCTCTGCTATACCCCCATTCCTTTTATAACTTTATATATTCAAAATAATATACTTTATGTAATTAGTGATGCCCAAAGGATCATGGGTAGATAGCTATTGGCTGTCCATATGGCTCATGCCAAGGTAGGTATAGGACTATCCTTTGGCGCACAGGCAATCTACCGAGAGTTACACTCCTGAAGGAAGTTGTCTCTTCCTCCATCAACTGCTAGTTTAGTAGCTCTTTGGGCAGGATGGGGCCTCATGAGCCCTTTCGCCACCCATGTGGAATTCTGACTGGCTTGTTCTTTTGCAGGCCTTGTGCAGGCCACCACAGCTATTGGGAGCTCGTACATGCATACAATGGTCCTTTCATGTCAGAAGGTTTCACGTGTGAGCAAGGAGTCCCGCACAACCTCTGGCTCTGGTAATCTTCTCACCCTCCCTTCTGTGATATTCCCTGTGAACCTTGGGAAAGGGGAGCCACACAGAAGCTTTGTTTCGGGTGTTTATGACTCCTACCCCCCAACTCCCATAGCTGCTTTTCATTCTGCCAGGTTCTGCTTAGGGAATCTGGGCCTGGGATGCCATTTTCTGTTCAGAGCCTTCCCAGACCCCACTGTTAGCTCTCTGCTGTCTGTCCCTCTGCTCTAACTGTGATACCTCAGAGAGGTATCCGTAATCCTCTGCTTTTCCTTCAGGCCTCCTTTCAGATCTGAGGCTCTCAGGTGCATTGCCCACTTCTGTGTCACACAGCAGTCAGCAGAGTGTGGGGACTCTTAATTTGTATTCAATATTGAGCAGCGACTCTAGGACGAGACTCTTTATAAATATCCCAGCAGTGGCACAAGATCAGAGCTAAGCAGCATCTTCAAAGCACAGGTACGGTGAAGGGATCTGAGAGTCAGGATCTGGTTTATCCACATTGATCAAGGAAAGATAAACACCTGGGTGGTAACCAAGGTTTTCTGTTTTCAGTCTTTGCAGATTCGTTCTCTAGATTATGTGTCATCCAGAGTTGTCGCCTGTGATTACAGAGCTTCAGCCTTGTTAATAATGTATAGCTGCCTAATGAAACGAGAATGTTTGCATAACACTTAAGTATGCAAATTTATAAAACCCAGACACTGGAGGCTCATATTTTTTCTGTTTATCTAGAATTGTTAGGTCTCATTTGCATTGGAGTTCATGGGCATATTATATAGTGAGGGATCTCTGTGCATCACATTCTACTGGGATGACATCCTTGAGGGTACTGTCATTAAGTGCTGAACCTCTTCAATTCTCTTAATATGTTTTATAGAAACATTATAAAATTTATAGAAATATTTTATTTTAAACTAGCAGTAATGATGGTTTTGGCTCAGTTGTTGGGGAAGCCATGCTTGGGGACATGTTGCCTGTTTTTTTTTTTTTTTTTTTCTTCAATCTTTCCGGGGACCAATAGAAGTTTTAATGTTACTTTAGACTTATACTCAAATTATATTATGTTATACTCAAATGCGTTTCTTCAACATGCATTGTCATGTATCTGCTACATATATACCCTTGATGGCCTGTGTGTGTGTTTACCTACACTATGTTTGGAAAGTGGCTGAGTTGTGTTTGCTTTGGCACTCCCTTCCCAAACCGTACTGGCTACTGTCATTGCTTTAAGAAATTTTTAAAAAATCAAAATTTTACCATGAATCTTGGGGTTTTACTACACCAAGAATTGCATTTCTGCATACAGTATAGTATGGGAAGATACTTTAATATCTTCAAAGCACTTCTCCCCTGCTGCCCTGGAGTCACACCGGATGCTGCACGCTCCCGTCACTGTCTTTGTGGTATGAATGCCTCTGAGCCGATTTCTGTGCTCTATCTCTCCTGACTGATTTTACAGCTATTACAAATGTGATGTGTTTTAGAGCAGTCCTTGGTCTTCATGACTATCCTAATTAGCACACTTTATCTGTGCTGCCTGACTGTGCTCCCCAGAAGCTACAAGATCATGGTCTTGATGCTGCCTTCCTCCATCTTCTGAAATGCTTCAAATATTAAGAGACACTGTTGGAACAGCTTGGACGAAGGTTCATTAAGCTGCTGTCTTCTGATGAAGCTAATTACATTGGTTGACCTCTGCCTTTGTTCTGTTTGATGAAGCTAGGATGAGATTGGGCTTGTGGTTTCTCCAGTAAGTTCTTTGTATTCAGGACAGTGGGAAGACCTTCAGAAGTTCTTGTCATGGTCTAAGGCAGAAGACATATCAGAGCTCCCTGAAGTGTGTCAGGGAAGGTCCTTTTCATATTATAGACAAGTTGGGTGGTCAGAAGTGTGCACATGACCTAAGCTGGCTCTGGTGTGCTGCAACCGGAGTCCAAGGCAGCCAGCCCACAAGGGGCCGTCCAGAAGTGACCCTGCAGCATAGCCTCCAGACAGGACAGATCCAGGAAACATGAAGCATAGATATTAAGAGGGTTCTGTGTGCTGAGAGGCAGAGAACTGGGAAGTGTGGTTATGGTGTGGTCTAAGCAGGACGATTACTAGGGAGATAATTATATTCAAATCTGTATTTCTCCCAATTTGTTGAGTTTTTTAATGCCATGATTGAGTCAAGAAGGAGCAGAGCTAGAATCTGGCCAAGCAGAATCCATGGCTTACCATGACTAGCTCTTGGTGCACATTAAGCCAAATTGTCGTCTGGTTGCAGGCAGCTTTGAGTGGTAGGCACAGCCTACTTTGTCTAATCCATCCTCCTCCCCCTCTCCCTCCCCACCTCCTCCTTCTTTCGAGTTTTTGTCTTGACATGGGGTCCTACTCTATAGTCCTCTGCTGTATATCCCAGGTGGGCCTCAGATTCAGGATCCTCCTGAACCTCCCAAATGTGAATACAGACTGAATAAGATATGCTACAGGGTTGGATGGGGGACGAGGAAATAAGGGGTGGCTCACACGCCCAAGTGTCAGGCAAGATCACAGGAAGCCTGTGGTGGAGAACTGCAACCATTCCTTTGGAGTTAGTTGCCCTTTGGCAGCCACAGGTGGCCTTCAGTTACTGGTTTAGGAAAAGTGAGGGCTTAGAGCTGCTGGGGATGCCAAGCACAGAACATGTATCTGGATGTTGCTATGACAGAATCGGGTTAGCGGAAAGGAACTTACTGGTACTGAAGGGTGTGAAGCACAGTGAGTTGTGGAGAGCTCAGAGCAAGAATGTCATAGTGGTGAATGAATCAGATACAGGGGCAGCTAAATGGTCTTTCAGGGGCCTTCTTGAATGCGGAGCGAACACTCTGGCTCTTCCTTTGTTCCTCCTCACATCTCCCGTTTGTTTTTGCCAAGCCCACTGAATTGGGGCCAAAGGCGAGAAGGATTTTTAACGAAGTCAGCCGATACTACTGAAAGTTTCCACAAGTCTTTGCATTTACCCACAGCTGAAGACAACTTTTTATTACGTCTTAACTCCTGGATGAGTCAGCAGTTTAGAAATCCAAAGCCCCAACTACCTAAAGGATGAGGATCCATGCTCTGTAAAAGCTTGTGGTTATATTGATTAGGATTGATCTTATGTTGCATATGTTGCATAAGATGCTTTCTATTCAACACTGACTTGGAGAACTTCACAGCAGAGTGTGGCACTCGGTGGGTGGGTAGGGTGTGGGGCCATGGGGGGTAGGTAGATGCAGGGAATGCCACTGAAGTTTGGGGTTGGTCCTATTCACCTACTGACCCTGGCAGGCACCTTTGCTGCAGGGACCCTACTGTGGAAAAGGCCACGTCTAAGGTAGACGTGGGGGCTGCAAAAATAGATGGAGGAACAGACGAGATTACAGGCATGAGGAACCCCAGGAAAAGTGGTTCCTGTGTCTGATGCGTCAGGAGGATTGTGGCTCCTGCCCTCTCCCTGTCAGAGATGGGAAGATGCTGACTCTGCGGTGCCTGCGGCTCGCCGGGCAGCATTCAGGTTTGCTCAAATTATGGAATACAGTTTACAAGAGAGAAAAGGCGTACTTTCCAGGAACCAGAAATAACTGCCATTAAAGCTTAATTTAATCAAGAATGCATTTCTTTCTCAGAGAATTATATAACTTGTTTTTTTGATAAATAATAGGCACAGTTTGCAGGACTCATATGTTCTTGGCAGAATAAATCATCTTTGACAAAAGTGGTGCTTATGTGGTCTGCTTTTATTTAAAACTTATATAATGTCAAGTTCCAGCCTTCACTGAGGTACTGTGTGTCAACAGTGGTGGGTGTGTGCTTCACAGTCTGCAGCCCTGTGTTGTATGTTAATATTTACTACATGCTGATACCTAGACTGTTTCTTGTATGATAAGTACATTTGTTTGCTCTTTCCTCCCTCCCTCCCTCTGTTCCTTCCTTCCTTCCTCCCTCCCTCCCTCCCTTCCTCCCTTCCTTCCTTCCTCCCTCCCTCCCTCCCTCGGTCCCTTCCCTCCTTCCTTCCTTCCTTCCTTCCTTCCTTCCTTCCTTCCTTCCTTCCTTCCTTCCTTCCTTCATCCCTTCTTCCTTCCTTCTCTCTCCCTCCCTTCCTCCCTTCCTTCCTTCCTCCCTTCCTTCCTTCCTCCCTTCCTTCCTTCCTCCCTCCCTCCCTTGGTCCCTTTCCTCCTTCCTTCCTTCCTTCCTTCCTTCCTTCATCCCTTCTTCCTTCCTTCCATCTCCCTCCCTCCTTTCCTTCCTCCCTCCCTCCCTCTCTCCCTCCCTCTGTCCCTTCCTTCCTTCTTTCCTTTCTTTCTTCTTTCCTTCCTTCCTTCCTTCCTTCCTTCCTTCCTTCCTTCCTTCCTTCCTTCCTTCCTTCCTTCCTTCCTTCCTCCTTGTCTTCTTGCCTTCCTGCCTTCCTTCCATCCATCTGTCTGTACTTTTCTTGCTAGAACCTTCTGTGATGTTACTGAAAGTTATGTTGCTTTCTTCTCTTCTCTGGTTGTATTGAAGGATACCAATCCTGGTACAAGAGTTCAACATTTTGAAGTTGTTAGACAGGCATAGTTAATGTCACATAATCAAAGACCTTGAGATCTTGGTATACTTGACAAAATTGATTTTAAGTAAGTGTGTTTATATGTAGTCCATATATTTGTAAATGTTCATGTGCACATGTGTATGATGCATGTGGAAGCCAAAGGTTTATGTTGGGTCTCATTCTCAAAAATTCTGTACCTTATTTTTTCTTCATTGAACCTGGAGCTCCTGGTTAGTCCAGAGTGCTGACCAGTGAACTCCAGAAGTTCTTGGTCTCTCCTCAACATTAGTGCTAGAATTACAGATATACAGTACACCTGAATTCCACATAGATATGGTTCAAAGCCACTATGGGTTTGAACTCTGGTCTTTGTGTTTGTGTGACATTTGTCTTTGCTAAGCCATTTCCTCACCCCACAATCTAAACCAGAACTCTTTGTCTTTATGCTGTGTGGTTGGCTTCATTCACCTCTGTTGTATGGTCTTTGGGCTGGCTTGCTTAGGCTCAGAATTAGGGTCTTAGATTCTTTTGTTGCTCCTCTCTCAGACTGAGAGTGGTGGTGTGTAGTTATGAACTCTCAGGGTAGAGTGACTGTCTCTGAACTCCAGCAGGCATCCTGAGTACTTCTGTGCTTTGTTTCTGTGTTAGGCTGCAGCATGCCTCCTGGGCAGCACCTCCCTGTTCTTGACTTGAGGACCTGGTTGTCAATAGTCTTTAGGTCTGGGGTCCTAAATATTTCAGCTTCAAGGGTGAAAGGACAACTCTTATTAGAGTTCTTTTGGAGCTGAAGCCCCCTAAAGGTAGACCTCACAACCTGATTCTTCATGGGATTTTGTCTTAGAGGAATTCATTGTAAGAAGCTGTGGAAATATTTATCTTTTTTTCCCCTTTCTGTGTTCCATTCCTAGATGGAACCCTACCCTTGGCAAAGACTTAAGTCATTAGGGTAATAATAATGACTCTACATTTTCCTCTCCCTCTGGGGGCTTTACTTGAACTCCACCCAACAAACTTGTGGGGCCAAGTATCAAAATGGCTTGATATTGTAATGGTAGGGTGTCAGTCCTGTATAGTTTGGTGCCAGATTCCTTGATTTAACTAACAATTGTGTTTTTGCCACTTGGATTGCTGAGATTCAAAACAATGTCTCCTGGGTAATTGTGGTGAGTCTTCTTCCTAATGGGGTAACAGAGACAGAGCAAGATCCGCTTGTATAAGTGCCCCATCTCTGTGAAGCCAAGTACGGGCTGTTCTTCCCTCATGTCCCCAGAAACCCCATCATTTTGATTTACTGTAGAATACAGAGAAGAGCCTTAAAGAAAAAAAAACCCTTTTCCCTGTGGCCGTGACTGTAAGTTCTCAGCAGCTGGGTATATCTGTGTCAAGCTGCCGCAGAGCTGGTGGCAGAGGAGACTGCCCACTTGGAGAGGCCTCTCTAGGCTCTGTCTGTGCAGGCTGCACATCCTTCTACTGCAGAATTTCTGGAAGAGGAGCCTTAGAGGGTGGATGAGCTCTGTATAGCCACCTACAGGCAAAGGGGGATCAGCTCTCTGCCAGGTCCCCAAGTGAGAGGCAGTCTTGTCTGCAGCCTGACTCTTGAGTTGAGTTTGCAGAGTGATCAGGGAGATCACTGGCCAGCCCCTCCCCCCCCCCACTTCCCACATTCTGATTAGAGCTGCAATAAAAGCCCAGTGGGGAGAGGGTCACACAACTTTCCAATCCGGACATTGTTCTCTGGACAGCATGCGGATGGCAGCAGTGTCATTCAGTGCTCTGTGGCCTGAGAGACTTAGACATTATTTTCAGAATGCAAAGCTCTCTCTCTCCAGACTACATCTATTACAGCAGACTTGCCCTGCTCTAATATTTAAAGTGTTAGTTATGGTTTGCCTTTGGATTATGCTTGTCTTAAACCACTATGTAGTTGGACTCATTGTGCACAGTTCTAAATGGTGCCCTCCTCTTTCCTGTTCCTCTTTCTTCACATATGTGTGTTTACCTATGCGAAGGTTAGGGGACAACCTTGGATGTCATATACATATTTTGAGGGTGGGGGTCAGGATCACTCACTTGCTTGCGCCTGTCTCTAGATTCCTATTTTTACCTCCCAGTGTAGGATTATAACTATGTTCCACTGTACTTGACTGTTTAATACAGGTCCTGGGGATCAAACTCAGGTCCTTATGTTCATAGGGCAAGCACCTTGCCAGCTGAGCTATCTTCCTAGCTTCTGCTTTCTCCTCAGACTTGAATTTATTCTTCAGGTTGTTAAAATGTATGGCTGCTGATGGGATTGTGGTGTATCTTGGTGAAGCATATTGTTCAGAGGAGAAAGCTGACATTGCTCTAGAAATGTCTGGTATACTGTTGCTCGAGAAGGTCGGAAAATGGGTTCATTTCAGCTATGTAGTACCTCAAGGCCAGTGTTCTAGCATTTAGTTATAAACTTGGGCCAAAAGAACAGAGAGACAGGAGGGACGTTTCATCTTTGGTAGGTACAGTAGCTCATCTGTGGTGAGGATAGGGGGTAGGACACTATGTGCTTCTGTGTAGTTGCTAACATTGCTTTTGTCGTTGTTGGGTTGTATTGAATTAGGAAAAAGTGGTGTCTTAGTTTTTGTCAACTAACACAGACTTTGAGAAGAGGGAATCTCAGTTGAAGAATCGCCTCATCCCGGCTGGCCTGTGGGCATGTCTCTGGGGTGCTTTCTTGATTCATGATTGATGTGTGAAAGCTTAGCCCAGTAGACAGAACTGTCCCTGGGAAGGTGGAGCTGAGCTGTATAAGAAAGGGAGCTGATCACTCCAGCAAGCAGCAAGCAGCATTTCCCATGGTTTCTTCTTCAAGCTCGTTCTCTGAGTCCCTGCCCTGGCTTCCGTGGGTTCTGTGATCTGTAAGCCTGGTAAACCCTTGTCTGTAAGCCTGGTGAACCCCTGTCTGTAAGCCTGGTGAACCCCTGTCTGTAAGCCTGGTGAACCCCTGTCTGTAAGCCTGGTGAACCCCTGTCTGTAAGCCTGGTGAACCCCTGTCTGTAAGCCTGGTGAACCCCTGTCTGTAAGCCTGGTGAACCCCTTTCTGTCTTTAAGCTTGCTTTTGTTCTAAGTGTTCTATCCCAGCAACACAAGCATGTAACTGCATTAATTGTTGCCTACTGGGGATTTTGTTCTCCAGTCTACATAAGTGTGTAATCAGGGGTCTAGCTGACCTACACTGCAGGGTCTAACTGCAGTGTAGACTTAGACTCATTGGACTCTTGACAGGGTCTGATGTGCTAAGCTTGAATTCCTATATAAGACAAGGATAATGATTCTTTTTTTTTTTCCTTGAAATTTTTTTTTCATATTTTTATTTTCTACATTCTTTGTTTACATTCCAAATAATTTCCCCTTTCCTGGATCCCCCCTCCCCCTATGTCCCATAAACCTTCTTCTCTCCATCCCTTCTCTAATCACCTCCCTCCTTTTTCTCTGTCCTTATATTCCCTTCCAATGCTAGATTGATCCTTTCCAGGATCAGGACCCTCTCCATACTTCTTCATGGGAGTCATTTGTTATGCAATTTGTGCCTTGGGTATTCAGGGCTTCTGGGCTAATTAATATCCACTTATCAGAGATTGCATTCCATGTGTATTCTTTTGTGACTGGGTTACTTCACTTAGGATGATATTTTCCAGATCAAACCATTTGCCTAAAAATTTTGTGAATTCATTGTTTCTAATTGCTGAGTAGTATTCCATTGTGTAAATATACCACATTTTCTGAATCCATTCCTCCTTTGAGGGGCATCTGGGTTCTTTCCAGCTTCTGGCTATTATAAATAAGACTGCTATGAACATAATGGAGCATGTGTCTTTATTGCATCCCAGGAGAGGTATAGCAGGGTCCTCTGGAAGTCTCATGTCCAGTTTTCTGAGGAACCTCCAGACTGATTTCCACAGTGGTTGTACCATCTTACAGCCCCACCAGCAGTGGAGGAGTGTTCCTCTTTCTCCGCATCCTCACCAACACCTGCTGTCTCCTGTTTTTTATCTTAGCCATTCTGACTGGTGTAAGGTGAAATCTCAGGGTTGTTTTGATCTGCATTTCCCTAATGACTAATGATGTTGAGCACTTCTTAAGGTGCCTCTCGGCCATCCGAATTTCTTCAGGTGAAAATTCTTTGTTAAGATCTGTACCCCATTTTTAATAGCGTTATTTGGCTCCCTGGGGTCTAACTTCTTGAGTTCTTTGTATATATTGGATATTAGCCCTCTATCAGATGTGGGGTTGGTGAATATCCTTTCCCAATTTGATGGTTGCTGTTTTGTCCTTTTAACAGTGTCCTTTGCCTTACAGAAACTTTGTAATTTTATGAGGTCCCATTTGTCAATTCTTGATCTTAAAATATAAGCTATTGTTCAGGAACTTTTCCCCTGTGCCCATGTCCTCAAGGGTCTTCTCCAGTTTCTTTTCTATTAGTTTCAGTGTGTCTGGTTTTACATGGAGGTCCTTGATCTACTTGGAGTGAAGTTTAGTACATGGAGATAAGAATGGATCAATTCGAATTCTTCTGCATGCTGACCTCCAATTGATCCAGCACCATTTGTTGAAAAGGCTATCTTTTTTCCACTGGATGTTTTTGGCTCCTTTGTCGAAGATCAAGTGACTATAGGTGTGTGGATTCATTTCTGGATCTTCAATTCTATTCCATTGGTCCACTTGTCTGTCACTGTGCCAATACCATGCAGTTTTTAACACTATTGCTCTGTAGTATTGCTTGAAGTCAGGGATACTGATTCCGCCAGAATTTCTTTTGTTGTTGAGAATAGTTTTAGCTATCCTGGGTTTCTTGTTATTCCAGATGAATTTGAGAATTGCTTTTTCTAACTTTGTGAAGAACTGAGTTGGGATTTTGATGGGGATTGCATTGAATTTGTAGATCACTTTTGGCAAGATGGCCATTTTAACTATATTAATCCTGCCAATCCACGAGCATGGCAGATTTTTCCATTTTCTGAGGTCTTCTTCGATTTCCTTCTTCAGAGACCTGAAGTTCTTGTCATATAGATCTTTCACTTGTTTGGTTAGAGTCACACCAAGATTCTTTATATTGTTTGTGGCTATTTTGAAGGGTGTCATTTCCCTAACTTCTTTCTCACCCTGCTTATCCTTTGAGTATAGGAAGGCAACTGATTTGCTTGAGTTGATTTTATAACCAGCCACTTTGCTGAAGTTGTTTATCAGCTGTAGGAGTTCTCTGGTGGAGGTTTTCGGGTCACTTAAGTAGACTATCATGTCATCTGCAAATAGTGATAATTTGACTTCTTCCTTTCCAATTTGTATCCCCTTGACCTCCTTATGTTGTCTAATTGCTCTAGCTAGAACTTCAAGTACTGTATTGAAAAGATATGGAGAGAGAGGACAGCCTTGTCTAGTCCCTGATTTTAGTGGGATTGTTTCAAGTTTCTCTCCATTTAGTTTGATGTTGGCTACCAGTTTGCTGTATATTGCTTTAATGATGTTTAGGTATGGGCCTTGAATAAGGATATTTATTCTTGATGCAACTAGTAGGATTGTCAAATGAATCAATACATGGAGACATTTCATCTCTGTACTTGCTAAATTTTAGTCATTAGCATTACATTAGAACAGTTCTTAGGTGACAATTTAGGTAGGCTGTTTTGCATCAATGTTTTGTTGACCTATTACTACTTTAGATTTTTTTCTTTTCCAGTTTTATGTGTGTCTGTGTAGTATGCATAAGCATGTTTACATGATGCACAACTAGGTGTGCATGCACACAGAAGCCAAAGGTTGATGTGAAGAGTTATCCTCAATGATTTTTCTACTTTATTGAGACACTATCTGACCTAGAACTTCCTAATTTTGCTACCCAGCTTTCTCTGGGACCTTGACCCTGCCTTTCTCAGAATTACAGCTGAACCACACCCACATGGTATTTGTATGCTTTGGGGCTCTAAAGATGAGTTGTATGACAAACACTTTAACCAGTGAGCCATCTCCTTACATTCAGAATTTTAAAAACATAAAGTATTGGTCTGATGTCTTTTCTCTTTCTACATTGTGATATCAATAAGTTTGTTGGACACCAGAGATCTAGAACTTTCCCCTTTTTGCACTATTGAGGGTTCTGAAATACCAATCACTCTTCTCTTTCGTGTCTTGCAGTTGGCTGCCACCTTTCTACTTTCTGTGACTTTTGACTTTTTCATATACTCTGTGTAAACTGGAGCCATTCCTCGACTGTTCTTTCTTGACTGGCCCTCATTGTGACTTGGTGTCACACCCCTGAGCTCATTATCATCTGTGTTCTGCATCCCTTGCATCTCTCTTTGTTCCCCTTTGTAAGATTACATATACATTTTGCTTATTCTAAGAGATTCATTTATGTCATAGCACTTATTATAACAAAACTCCCTTCTTTTAAACAAGTGTAATAATATTTTTGTGTGTGCATGTTCATTTGTGCATGCACATGCCTGTCCATGTATATTTCCATGCATGTCCATGCATGTTCATTCATGAGTATGTCCAGGTATATGTGCATATGTTCATGTATATGCACGATGCATGTTTTTATGCGTGTTCTTGTGTATGTGTACAAGTATGTATGTGCATGTATGTTTGTTTGTATGCCACATGGATTGCTTTTACCCTTTGGGTATAAGGAATAATCCTATGGGAATAGATGTAAATATTTCTTTGGGTTCCACTTTGAATGTTTATGAATGTATATCTACGTTATGGATTGCATAGGCTACTCAAAAATTCCCATGTTGAAATACCGTCATCGAGTTGTTAGAATTTGAAGCTTTGAGGAGATAATTACATTGTAAAGGTAGAACCCTTATTAATGAAGTTAGTATCCCTATGAAAAAAGAATCAGAGCTAGCTAGCTTTCTGTCATGGGAAGGCACAGTGAGATGGCAGTGATTTATAGCCTGGAAGTTCCCTTCCCCAGACCCTGACTATCTGGCTCCTGGTTTTAGATCTCCAGCTTCCATACCTGTGAGAAACTAATGTCTGTGTGTTGTCATTGTCTTTAGTTTCTAGAGTAGAGTAAACTAAAGGCAGCCTGGAAGTGAGGTTGTTGAATTACATCACAAAGCTCTTTTCAACCTTCTGAATCACTGCCACAAGTTCCACAATGGCTACCACTTTACCTTCCCATTCAAAATGGGCCAACACTCCCCAGACTTGTTTCCTGTTCTCCTGCTGGCTATCCAATAACTGCTAGGTGAGATCTCACTGTGGCTTTATTTTTAATCCTCACAGAGTATGGCTGAGCATCTCCTCATGTATGTAATTCACTATTGCTTATTTTTACTCATTGCTTTGATCAATACCTGCCAAGAAGCAGTGTAGGGGGAGGATTTATATTGGCTTACGATTCAGTAAGGAACACAGTTTATCATGACAGGGAGAGCATGCCACAGGAGAATGAGGCAGCTTACTGCACTGCACCCAGGGTCAGAACAGGAAGTGGAACTAGGCTATAGAACTTTAAGACCTACCTCCCCAGGGACCTGCTTTCTCTAGCCAGACTCCATTTGAGCTGGTAAGAGACATTTTACACAGAAACCACAACATTACTCACTTATGCATCTTCTTCAGGGAATTGCCATGTTAAAACTAGGCTATCTGTGCCTTATGCCTGCTGGATGTTAAACTCTTATCAGTGACATGATTTGCTAATATTTTCTCCTGTAAGTTCCTTGACACTCTGGTTTTCTTGGTAACTCATCTTTTGAGTTACATTGATCTGTTTGGTTTTAGTTCTTAGTATGCTGTGAGCTAATATTCACATGATGTAAGGAAAGGCCTAGCTTTATTATTTAGTAAAGAGATATTGTTTCCCTAGCACTGTTTGAAAATCTTCCTTTCCCCAATGAAGCATATCTTTATGCGCCTCTCTTCTGTTCCTTTGGTCTTTCTATATATTTATCTCACTCAGCATCACATGTACTGATTACCATTAAATGAATTTTTTAAAATCAAAGTGTGGAGCCTCTGTTTATATTTTCAAGATTATATTTTTTGCTGGTTGGCATTTTTGAAAAGAATTTTGTGTTTTAATAGAAAGAGGGGTTGGGTTGGGATTGTGTTGAGTCTTGCATTTATTAGATATTTTTCTTTCTTTATATTAGATATATACTTTATTTACATTTCAAATATTGTCCCCTTTTCTGGTCCCCCCAACAGTTCCATAACCCATCTTCCCTCTTCCTGTTCCCCAAACAACCCTCTCCCACTTCCCTGTCCCAGCATTCCTCCACACTGCAGCACTGAGCCTTCCTCAGACCAGCTGAATCTCCTCCCTTTGATGTCCAACAAGGCCATCCTCTGGTGCCTATGTGTCTGGAGCCATGGGTAACTCCATGTGTACTCTTTGATTGATGGTTTTGTCCCTGGGAGCTCTGGGAGTACTGGGTGACTTATATTGTTGTTCCTCCTATGGCGCTGCAAACCCTTTCAGCTCCTTGGGTCCTTTCTCTAGCTCTCCCATTGGGGACCCTGTGCTCAGTTCAATGGCTGGCTGAGAGGGTCCCCCTCTGTATTTGTCATGTACTAGCAAGGCCTCCAAAGTGACAACTATATCCAGCTCTGATCAGCAAGTACTGTGGGCATCCACGATAGTGGATGGGTTTTGTAACTGTACATGGGATGGATCACTAGGAGGGGCAGTCTCTGGATGGTTCTTCTCTCAGACTCTGCTCCACCCTTTGTCTCTGTATCTCCTTCTGGGGGTATTTTGTTCCCCCTTCTAAGAAGGGCCAGAGTATCCATACTTTTTTCTTTCTTCTTCTTGAGCATCATCTGTGAATTGTGTCTTAGGTATTCCAAGCTTCTGGGCTAATATGCACACCATGTGTATTCTTTGGTGATTGGGTTACCTCACTCAGCATGCTATTTTCTAGTTCCACTGATTTACCTAAGAATTTCATGAATTCATTGTTTTAATAGTGGAATAGTATTCCATTGTGTAAATATACCACGTTTTCTGTATCAATTCCTCCATTGAGGGACATCTGGGTTCTTTCCAGCTTCTGGCTATTATAAATACGGTTGCTATGAACTTAGTGGAGCATGTGTCCTTATTACATGCTGGAGAATCCTATGGGTATATGCCCAGGAGTGGTATAGCAGGGTCCTGCAGTAGTATTATGCCTAATTTTCTGAGGAATCGCCAAACTGATTTTCAGAGTGGTTGTACCAGCTTGCAATCCCACCACTAGTGGAAGAGTGTTCCTCTTTCTCCACATCCTCTCCAGCACTTGCTGTCCCCTGAGTTTTTGATCTTGGCCATTCTGACTGGTGTGAGGTGAGATCTCAGGGTTGTTTTAATTTGCATCTCCCTGATGACTAAGGATGTTGAACATTACTCTAGGTGCTTCTCAGCCATTTGTTGTTCCTCAGTTGAGGTTAACATGCAGAAGACTACAAATCTATCAATTCTTATCTCCTTGTACAAAGCTCAATTCCAAGTGGATCAAGGACCTCTACATAAAACCAGACATACTGAAACTAATAGAAAAGAAACTGGGGACGAGCCTTGAGCACATGGGCACAGGGGAGATTTCCTGAACAGAACACCAACAGCTTATGCTTTAAGACAAAGAATTGGCAAATGGGGTCTCATAAAATTACAAAGTTTCTGTAAGGCAAAAGACACTGTCAATAGGACAAAACAGCAACCAACAAATTGGGAAAAGATCTTCACCAACCCTCTATCCAACAGAGGGCTAATATCCAATATATACAAAGAACTCAAGAAGTTAGATTCCAGAGAGTCAAATAATCCTATTAAAAATGGGGTATTGAGCTTAACAACGAATTTTCAATTGAGGACTATCAAATGGCTGAGAAGCACCTAAAGAAATGTTCAACATCCTTAGTCATCAGGGAAATGCGAATCAAAACAACCCTGAGATTTCACCTCACACCAGTCAGAATGGCTAAGATCAAAAACTCAGGAGATAGCAGGTGTTGACAAGGATGTGGAGAAAGAGGAACACTCCTCCACTGTCGGTGGGATTGCAAGCTGGTACAACCACTCTGAAAATCAGTTTGGCAGTTTCTTAGAAAATTGAGCATAATACTACAGGAGGACCCTGCTATACCACTCCTGGGCATATATCCAGAGGATTCTCCAGCATGTGATAAGGACACATACTCAACCATGTTCATAGCAGCCGTATTTATAATAGCCAGAAACTGGAAAGAACCCAGATGTCCCTCAATGGAGGAATGGATACAGAAAAATGTGGTATATATACACAATGGAGTACTATTCAGCCATTAGAAACAATGAATTCATGAAATTCTTAGACAAATGGATGGAGCTGGAGAACATCATCCTAAGTAAAGTAACTCAGTCTCAAAAGAACACACATGATATGCACTCACTGATAAGTGGATATTAGCCCAGAAGCTTGGAATACTCAAGACACAATTCACATATCAAATGATGCCCAAGAAAAAGAAAGAATAAAGTATGGATACTCTGGTCCTTCTTTGAAGGGGGAACAAAATAGGCGCAGAAGGAGATACAAAGGCAAAGTATGGAGCAGAGTCTGAAGGAAAGATCATCCAGAGACCTCCCCACCTAGTGATCCATCCCGTATACAGTTACAAAACCCAGACACTATTATTGATGTCTACAAGTACTTGCTGACCGGAGCCAGATATAGCTGTCACTTGGGAGCCTCTGCTAGAACATGACAAATACAGAGGGGAACTCTCTCAGCCAGCCATTGAATTAAGCACAGGGTCCCCAGTGGGGGAGCTAGAGAAAGGATCCAAGAAACTGAAGGAGTTTGCAGCTCCATTAGAGGAGCAACATTATGAGCCACCCAGTTCTCCCAGAGCTCCCAGGGACAAAACCCTCAAAGAGAGAGTGCACATGGAGTTACCCATGGCTCCAGACACATAGGCAGCAGAGGATAGCCTTGTTGGACATCAAAGGGAAGAGAGACCCTTGGTGCTGGAAAGGCTCAATGCTGCAGGGTGGGGGAATGCTGGGACAAGGAAGCAGGAGAGGATTGTTTGGGGAACAGGGAGGTGAGATGGATGGGGTATGAGACTTGGGGGGGGGGCAGGAAAGGGGACAACATTTGAAATGTAAATGAAGAATATATCTAATAAAACAAAAGTTAAAAGAATTGACAAATGGGACCTCATGAAATTACAAAGTTTCTGTAAGGCAAAAGGCACTGTCAATAGGACAAAACAGCAACCAACAAATTGGGAAAAGATCTTTACCAACCCTACATCTGGCAGAGGGCTAATATCCAATATATACTAAGAACTGAAGATGTTAGACTCCAAAGAACCTAATAACCCTATTCAAAACTGGGGTACAGAGCTAAACAAAGAATTTTCAACTGAGGAATATCTATTAGATATTTAAATATTTATTTTATTTTTAAATTATGTATATGTGTGTATCTCTCTGTATGGGTATAGAGCATATAAGAGCAGGAGCCTAGTGAGACCATAAAAAGCATCATATCTTCTGAAATTGGAATGAAAGGCAGTTTTGAGCCACCTGATGTTGTTGCTAGGAACCACCTTTGGGTCCTTTGGAAGTGCAGTGTGAGCTCCTAACCGTTGAGCCACCTTCCATCCCCAGAGCTGTTAGATTTTTGTCAAACTGTTCAGCAAACTTAGCAATAAGAGTTGACTGTTGGCTGCAAAGCATTTCTCTGGCTGCAGAATGGCCTTGTTGCCAACTGTGAGTGCTGGGTGAGACTGTATAAAGGGAAAGTGCCATCAGGTGTCATGGTCCAGAGACAAGATGTCTCCAGCTTTAGGGGATGAAAACAGGGGCAGAACCGATGGATCACCAGTTAAGAGCACTTCCTGGGTACCATGATGAATGGAATTTGTATCTCAGCACCCATGTTGTAAGCCAGGCATCCTGTGATTGCCTGAAATGAAGGGGTGCAAGTCAGGAGGAACAGCAGGGATTTTGGCCTTCCGGCATAGTTGAGAAAACACAAGTGCCAGGTTCAGAGAGAGACTCCAGGGAGTAAGTGGAACATGATAAAGAGGCCATGCTTGCCCTCTTTGGGATTCTACTTGCATGCACAGGCACACACATGTATAAATGCTAACAACAATGAAAAGAATAACATGGTACTGGACAACATGGAGGCTGGCATTGATCATTCTCATCGACAGATGTTGATATAAAATAAATGTCCCTTAATTAACAGTTTATCATGTTAGATCATTTCATCAAGGAGGAAGCACAGGTGCTAGAAGTCCTCTGATTATCATCACTGCAGCTGTTCTAGTTGAACAAGGTTTGCTGCATTTTGGGTCAGGTCCCATAAGTATACATGAGCAGTTTTGTTCAAATTAGCCGTGATGACACCTTTTATGTCTATGTAGTATTACCACCTGCAGCGAGGTGGGTAGAACACAGTTTCTGGATGACTGTGTAAGGAGACAGCATTTAGGAGAGTCATGTGGCTTATTCAAGGATAGGTGGCACAGATAGAGCCATGAGGTGACGCCCTGTACTGGGCATACAAGGACCTGAACAAAACTGTTTAACGGTTTTTAATATGTCATCAGTAACTTCATATCCTGTGAACTTACTTCTGAAAGAGAATCTACACATGCAGCCATCACATGAGCTATCTGGCCTTGGGCACTTCCTTAGCCAGGAGCCAGAAGATCATGAGAAACATTCAGAATCCCAAAGAAGAGAGGAAGGGAGGCTGCAGGAGGCTGGGCACCTCGTCGTCTAAGCAGTTCAGCACAGACACAGAGAATATGCTTGAGAAAGATTTGCTTTACATCATTGCTTTTGCTTCTTGTAAGCATGCCTTCAGTTTCATCATGGAATAAATAGTCACCAATGAGCATTATCCAGGATGGTATTCTAGATAATGTATGCAATTAAGATATTTGACATTATTTGGAATCTAAGCATGATGACAAGAGTGAATCAGATGTGTTCTGGATTCTTCCAAATCCAAAGCCCATTGGAATCTGGCGTGAGTTTCAAGATTGCCTGTACATTTCTTTTCTGGGGATAGTTTTGAATGACTCCTTTGAACATGATATAGTGATGATGTTCATTAAGTAAGATGACACTGATCAGGGGTCTCTCATGTCAGTATATTTCATTCCCTGTTAAGCAATGAGCAATGCTTTTGGGAGAAGATGGTCACATAAGTTGATATATTTGGAGTGAGGGGTATGTGCTTTGTGTGTGTGTGTGTGTGTGTGTGTGCATACTTGTATGTGTGTTTGTGTGTAGAGATCAAAAGTTGATGTCAGGTGTTTCCTTCAATTTCCCTGCACCTTGTCTTTTGAAGCAGGGTTTCTTAGTGAACCTAGAACCTGTAGGATTCACTGGCCAGCCATCCTGAGGTGTTGTGTTTCGAACTCCTCACTGTCTAGCTTTTTTTCTGTATGGGATTCTAGAGGATGGAACTCAGGTCTTAATGCCTGCAAGGCAGATACTTTACTGAATAAACAAGCCACCTCTCTCTCCTTTTTTTTAATGTAATTGAGCCTATTTTATGTTTCTGAAACTCAGGAAACGAGATGTACATTTTTCTACTAGTGTCAAAACTCACAAATCCATAGAAATATACACAGCACGTGAGACAAAGCTGCAGGCGTGAGGATTTTTAACCTGGTTAAGGGATTATGTGCATTACATCTGCAACTTCTCACTGGATTTCTGATTGCTGAGTGGAAAGATGCCTTCTCCTGAAGGGGAGCCTGCTTCCTGCTGGAGAAGCATCTCCCCTAACTGCTCCCCATCTCTAACTACTTCATCCCAACTCTGATGAGGCGGAGTCCTTTCGAGGTTGTCACATCCCAACTCTGATGGAGTCCTTTCGAGGTTGTCACAGGCTTGCCATTCATTAGGACACTCGGGAAGGGATTGTGCTTGGAATTATGGTTTCTCTGCATTTTCAAATGTTTGCATAACAATGGTTAGTTTTCTCTCACCTTGACCTAGCTGCCCTTGTATGGACATGGAATCCGTGTCTCCTGGCTGCACCCACTCTCCCTGTTCTAGGCTCTGGTGGTGCTGGTTTGGTGGAAGGCGGGTTGGGAAACCAGAGAAGAAAAGAGGTTTTGTGTATATCCCAGGTCTAGCAGGCCCAAAGACCCGGTCACTAATGTAGTCGGTGCCTCTGGGCTCTTAGTTGCATTTGGAACACTCCCTGATCTGACTGTGGGACCATGTGGGACTATTGAGTGTGATGGATTGTTCTGGATAATGAAGGTGGACGGGGCCAGAGCATTAAGTAAGCAGACTCTGTGGCCCCATTATTAAGGCTAGTTTGATTTGGGCTGTCCTCGGGTGAGACCAGATAACTCTAGGCTGTGTCAGGTTGGCAGTTAAGCTAATAAGGGTAGCAGGATACCACAACAACCTTACCAGGTCATGACTGTGACCCGGGAGCCCCAAGTAAGTAAAGGGTTATTTGCCCAAAGACCCTGGGATAATAACACAGTCATCTACTTGATAACCAAAATAGTCACTGAAGACTGAGCGTAGGTTATGGGTAGGGAGCCTATTCAATGTGGACACATTGGGGATTTATTTCTGGTATTTTCCATTTAGCGTTTTCAGAGCTCAGTTGACAGTAGATAACTGAAACTATGGAAAGTGAACTCATGAGGAAAGACAGTCACTGGAATAGCATGGCAGCTGAGTCACCCACAGTGGGGAGGCATGGGGGCTCTGCTTCCTCCAGGAAGTCACTAAGCCCCGGCTGGGTGGTGTTGTTCTTGTTGTTCTGTTTTACGGGTTTTTGTTTGTTTGTTTGCTTTTTGTTGTTTGGTTTTTTGTTTTTGATTTATTTTGTTCTGTTTTTTTTTTTTTTTTTGTAGGAAAAGTAGAAAGCAGGAGTCTTTGTAAGCATGAAGTGAGGTGAAGTTGATGTAAGAGCCTCACGAAGCGTCTGATACCCACTAGGCAATCAGTCTGCGTTTACAGGTTAAGAGTCTCCAAATCTTTGAGCTGTTTCAAGTGATTACTTATGAATGATTTTAAAGCACAATTTCATTTTCCAAGGTTTGTTTTTTCTATAAAAGTTTAAAATGCTCATTCTACATTTTGTAAAATGCTCATTCAACCTAGACTCTAGGTTGAAATCAATATTCAATGAAAATTAAACCAACTAACATCTTAGTGCTTAGAATCACCAGTATTTGTTTCCTGCACCATATTCAGTCTCTCTTCACATTATCTGGGGAGTGTTTTCAAATTTTTCATTTGCATGAATGCTGCATGTATTAGAGTGTGGAGTGGTGGGTAAGAGACCAGATTAGGCATCTAATGGGTATCACTTCACTGTAGTCAGTGTGAAATCGTGATTTATATACTACTGCTTCTCCAATCAAAGGAGGTGATTTGCACTGTGTAGATGCGAAGGGTAAAAGAGAAAGGCCATGGAAGTGCTTACTGTGATAGAGGACAACCGTGAGCATTTGGGAAGAGCTTGTACTTGGGACTGTTTGGTTGCCTGGATTAAATGCAAACCAGAAATGAGCCCTTGAAAGACTCCACAGTCATTTCAGTCTTCAGCTCTGTGGCTGTCCGGCAGGCTGTTAAAATCTTTTGTGTAGTTACCGAAAGAAACCTGCACATGTCTTTTTTAGTCTCCAGCCTGTCCAGGGAAACAGCAGTGGTTCTCCATCTCTGAGAAGCCTCTGAGTTAGTTCAGATCAAGGAACGTTAAACCTCAAGAATGCTCAGTGAAAGGCTTCTAGTATGTTTCCCATGTTCTTACAACAAACTGCCTCAGCTGGGTTTTAGTTGCACTAGAGAATAAAGATCATTATTAAATTTTTTTTATTTTGGGGGCATGTAGCTCAGGCTGCCTCAGACTTGCTGTGTGGCAAAGGATGACCTTTGACCCTTGATCCCTTGCCTCTGCCTTGGGTTCTTGGCATGCGCCACCATCTTTTCCGTGCTAGGGATTGAATCCAAGGCTTCAGGGATATTAGGCGAGCACTCTGTCAACTGACATGGATCTCCAGACCCAGCAACACTAGTTTAGGTAATCTGGGGAGAAGAGACCTATAGGGATGTACTTTGGTGGCTTTATATACCACTATATATATATATATATATATATATATACATATATATATATATATATATAAGCACTCTATTTTCATGTTTGTCTGCATGACAGAAGACATAAGAGAGCATCAAATAAAAGAGGGCACCAGATCCCATTATAGATGGCTGTGAGCTCCCATGTAGTTGCTGG